>NC_083403.1:3134739-3434739 GCF_020745735.1 Hemiscyllium ocellatum | reverse complement strand
TCCCTGTCCTCTCAACAATCTGTACCATCTTCACTCTATGCCTCTCAGCAGACTGTACCCGTTTATGCTCTCTCTGTCTGTACACCCGGCAGAGTGTATTCCTTGCAGCTCGCTCTGCCTGTACACCCGGCAGACTGTACCCTATGTAGCTCTCTCTGCCTGTACACCCGGCAGAGTGTATTCCTTGCAGCTCGCTCTGCCTGTACACCCAGCAGACTGTATCCTTCACCGTTTTCTCTGCCTGTACACCCAGCAGACTGTACCCTTCGCAGCTCTCTCTGCCTGTACACCCGGCAGACTGTACCCCTTGCAGCTCTCCCTGCCTGCAAACCCAGCAGACTGTACCCCCTGCAGCTCGCTCTGCCTGTACACCCGGCAGACTGTACCCCATGCAGCTCTCTCTGCCTGTACGCCCGGCAGACTGTACCCCATGCAGCTCTCTTTGCCTGTACACCTGGCAGACTGTACCCCATGCAGCTCGTCCTGCCTGTACGCCCGGCAGACTGTACCCCATGCAGCTCTCTTTGCCTGTACACCTGGCAGACTGTACCCCATGCAGCTCGTCCTGCCTGTACACCCGGCAGACTGTACCCCATGCAGCTCGCCCTGCCTGTACACTCGGCAGACTGTACCCCATGCTGCTTGCTCTGCCTGTACACCTGGCAGACTGTACCCCATGCAGCTCTTTCTGCCTGTACACCCAGCAGACTGTACCCCATGCAGCTCTCTCTGCCTGTACAGCCAGCAGACTGTACCCCATGCAGCTCTCTCTGCCTGTACACCCGGCAGACTGTACCCCATGCAGCTCGCCCTGCCTGTACACCCGGCAGACTGTACCCCATGCAGCTAGCCCTGCCTGTACACCCGGCAGACTGTACCCCATGCAGCTCACTCTGCCTGTACACCCAGCAGACTGTACCCCATGCAGCTCTTTCTGCCTGCACACCCGGCAGACTGTACCCCATGCAGCTCTCTCTGCCTGTACACCCGGCAGACTGTACCCCATGCAGCTCGCCCTGCCTGTACACCTGGCAGACTGTACCCCATGCAGCTCGCCCTGCCTGTACACCCTGCAGACTGTACCCCATGCAGCTCGCCCTGCCTGTACACCCGGCAGACTGTACCCCATGCAGCTCTCTCTGCCTGTCTGATCTCTCTGATCTCCAGCATCTGCAGCCCTCACTTTCTCCCTGTCCTGGTATTTCCCTGTGAACTGCAAGCTTCCTTTTCATGTATTTCACCAGTTTGCTGTTTAAATCTGCCTCCTCTACTCTTGCAGATCGCAAGTTCCAGATCATAACAACTCGTGATGTTCATTAACTTCCTACCTTCCAGCTTAGTTTGCTCATGTTTTCCCTTAAACTACGCTCCCTGACAAAGGAACTTCAGCAGTTCTGTCCGGTCTATGTCCAGCTAGTAGACAGGAAGGCAGGCAGTCTAATGAAGTCTAATTGTGCTGTCCTCACTTGTTCACCACCTATTGTCTTAGTGCAGATGTTGCTCAGAGTTCTGGCTCAGTGCTATCACTGCACTCACAGACTGGCTGTATTGGCAGAGGTCTTGGACTGTCACAGTTTTAATACACGTGTCACACAGTTACCCTAGATACAGGTTTGGGGATCTCAGTACAATATTTAACACTGCTCAGGATCCACCTCCTTTCCACTGTCTCCCAGCTAGTGAGGGAATAGGAACATACCTGGATTTGAGGATGGGTCAATCACTGATAATGTGTGGATTACCCAAGGCGTACACTTGACTTGATCCTACTATGAAAACACTAAATTGACATGATTGAGGATTCCTGGTTTGTTTTTGACACAATCTGGAATTTTGGTACAAATTCTCACACTCCTAGCCCAGTTCCTGAATGTAAGGTTAATCAGAACTGAGTTTCTGCTGGATTTAATCTAAACTATATGAATGAATTTGATTTAAATATCTTTCAGGATCTCTATTTCTCTTAATTAATGTAATGTATTTGACTCACTGTGTCAGGTGCTGTGTCTAGAATAGTTGATTAGTTTGGGGCCTAGTCAGCTCTTCTGCTGCTATCTCCAATGTATTTTACTTGAATAAAATTTGATTTTGAAAAGGAAACTGTGACTGAATTTCAGTTTGTATCAGTCAGCACATCAAATGGGGATCGAAAGCAAGATAAGGTAAATCTAAAGGGTCATCTCACAGATATCAAAACAACGTGGAGGACTGCATTGGGACAAAACGGCAGCTCATCATCATCATCATCGTCATCATCTCCGGGGGAATTAATGACAGAGAACCAGCCACAACTGAATCTATATATGAATAAAATCAATCCAGGGCCAACACAACTGCAGCTGAGACCACCCTCCCCTCTCTCGGTACCCTATCCAACTCTAATAATCCTCAACGACAAAAACAGACATTGCTGGAAAAGCTCAGCAGGTCTGGCAGCATCTGTGAGGAGTAATCAAAGTTAACGTTTCAGGTCTGGTGAACTGATGATAATTCCTCTAATAATCCTCAACTCCACTTTTCTACCTTTTCTCCATAACCCTTGATTCCGTTATTGATGAAAAATCTTGTCTCTCTTATCTTTGGATATACATAAAGACCCAGCCTTGACAGCTCTCCGTGGTAAAGAATCCCACAAATCCATCACCCTCAAAGAGAAGAAATTCCTCCTCAGTTTTGTCTTAAATTTGTGACCGCTTATTCTGAGATGATGCCCTCTCATCGCAAAGTCTCCCACAAGGGCCAACAATCTCTCCTCACCTCCCCTGTCAAGTTTCCTCAGAATCTTGTATATTTCAATAAGGCAACCTCTCATTCTTCTAAACTCCAGTGAGTACAGGCCCAACCGACTCAATCTGTCCTCACCAGGCAGCATCTCTTACCTGGGATCAGCCGAGTGAACCTTCTCTGGACTGCCTCCAATGCCAATATCTTTCCTTGGAATAAGGGGCTAAAGCTGTTCACAGTACCCCAGTTGTGGGCTATATCCCATGAATTACAACCAAATTAATCTCCAAAATCTAAGACCTAGGTCTCTGCTCCATCTTTTGCAACTTCCCGACGCTCAAGACCATCAGTCAGAACGGGCAACAGCGCCTCCTCCAGGACAATCCTCAACACCCGTGTCCCGGAAGGCTACATGCTGAGACCCCAATTGTACTCCCCGTACACATGACTGTGTGACAAAATGTTGTCCTAACTCCACCTACATCTCTCACAACACTAACGTTGTAGGCCAGATCTCAAACAGTCTCAAGAATACAGGGAAGAGAGTGCTGGGTGGCACGGTGCAGAGATAACAATTTCTCCCTCAATGTCAGTAAAATGAAAGGGCTGGTGTTTGACCTCAGGAAGCAAGTTAGAGGGAGCGCCTCTGTCCATATCAATGAGACTGAGGTGGAGAGGGTCGACAGCATCAAGTTCCAGGGAGTGACGATCACCAACAATCTGTCCTGGACTCCCCCATTGATGTGACGGTCAAGAAAACACGCCAACACTTCCACCTCCTCAGCAAGCTGAGGAAATTCGGAACTAGACAGCATGGGTTTAAGGTGAGAGAGCAAAGATTTAAACGGGACCTGAGGAGCAACATTTTCATGCAGAGGGGTGTGTGTGTGTGTGTGTGTGTAATGAGCTGCCAGAGGAAGTGGTAGAGGCTGGTACAATTACAACATTTAGTTTACAACATATACCTCTATGACCATTACTATCCGTTTAGGATACAGTAGAACCCCTGTTTCCACGGATTTGGTTTTCGCGATTTACTGAGGCCCGAAGATAATGCATAGAACATTCCAGAAATAATTCCAGGGGACTACTGGGGAGATAAGTATCCCATTTAAATGTTAGGGTACACTACTATCTGCGGTTTTGAGCATTCGTGGTCGGCCTTGGAATGTATCACCCTCGGATACAGGGGCGGAGGAGGGGGGCACCTGTATTTGGTTAACATGGATGAATTGAGCCAAAGGGCCTGTTTCCATGCTGTATACATCCCTCTGTGCTCTACATGTACTTTAAAGATACCCATAATTTACGTACTGCCCTCATAACCTGCTGATTAATTCTCTGTCCCACTGTATAGCCACTGTTAGGGGGCCTAAAGACAACTCCAATCAGTCTCTTCTTTCCCTTTTTATTTCTTACCTTCATCCACATGCGTTCTCTAGCTTCTGTTTGAACATTATTTCTTGCAATTGTACTTATTCCATCCTGTACCAACAGTGCTACCCCATCCCACTTCCTGCCTCTCCTTTTGAATATTCAGTTCCCAGCTTTTACCTCCTTGTAATCCTGTCTCTGTAATGGTTAGATCATACCCATTACCCTTTACTTGTACAGTTACTTCATCTACTTTGCTCTGAATACTACATGCATTCAAGTAAAAAAGCTATTAATTTTGCCATTTTATCATTTTCCCCCCTCCTGACCCTATTTATTGCAGTTTTCCTATTTTTGTATCCTCTGTCACCCCTTGTCAGATTCTGGGTATTGTTATCCAAATAACTGCTCTGTAAATCTCCATATTCTCATGCTTTGTAACATTTCTTCCCTCCCCTCAGTTAGCTTAAAGCCCTCTCTACAGACCTAGTTATTTGATTTGCCAGCACACTGGTCCTGGCATGATTCAGGTGAAGCTGATCCCAGCAGAACAGCTCCCTTCTTTTCCAACTCGCGCCAGTGCCTCACAAACTGAAAGCCATTTCACCCACACTGATCTTTGAGCCTCACGTTTAAATCCCTGACTTTATTTACCCTTTGCCAGTATGCCCCCAACCCAGATAGTAATCATTATTATCTTGGAGGGTCTGTATATTGTTTTAGCTCCTGATTGTTCAAAGACTTTTAGCAAAACCTCCTTTTAGTCCAACCAATGTTGTTAGATTAGATTCCCTACAGTGTGTAAACAGGCCACCTGGCCCAACAAGTCCACACTGACCCTCCAACAGTAACCCACCCAGACCCATCTCCCTCTAATTCACCGAACACTACGGGCAATTTAGCATGGCCAATTAACCTAACCCACACACCTTTGGACTGTGGGAGGAAACCGGAGTACCCAGAGGAAACCCACACAGACACGGGGAGAATGTGCAAACTCTACACAGTCACCCAAGGCTGGAATTGAACCTGGGTCCCTGGCACTGTGAGGCAGCAGTGCCACTTAATACCTTAGTTAGATACATTATGGATGTCTGCTGGATCCCTCCCCGCCTTCTCTCAGTTTTTCTTCAGTCCTAAGTAGATTTCCTTTCCTTAACCATTTAAGATGCGTCTGGATAAATGCATGAGTAGGTGGGGAGCAGAGAGACACAGATGCTTAGGAATTGACCGATAGATTTAGACAGTACATTTGGATCGGCTCAGGCTTGGAGGGCCTGTTCCTGGGCTGTAAATTTTCTTTGTTCTTTGTAACTTCTGGGCCCCAGCTCATAGCTGCAGAGAGCAATATCCATCCCTCTAGTTATTACTGGCACCAAGAGCAGTGAGTATCATCTACATGATGTACTGCAGGGAGATCCTGAGACTGCACCTTCCAAACCCACGATCACTTCCATCTAGAAGGACAAGAGCAGCAGATTCATGGGAACACGATCCCCTTCAAGTTCCACGACAAGCCACTCACCATCCTGACTTGGAAATATATCACCGTTCCTTCAGTGTCGCTCAGTCAAAAGCTTGGAGTTCCCTCCCTGAGGGCATTGTGGGTCCACCTACAGCACCTGAACTGCACTGGTTCAAGAAGGCAGCTCATCCCCACCTTCTCTGGGTAACTTGGGACAGGCAATAAATGCTGGGATAGCCAACGATGCCCACGTCTCATGAATGAATTAGGGGAGGCAATGGCTGAGTGGTATTGTCGCTGGACTGTTAATCCAGAGACCCAGATGACGTTCTGGGGACCCAGATTTGAATCCCGTCTTGGCAGACAGTGAAATGGAATTAAGAGTCTAATGATGACCATGAAACCATTGTCGATTGTTGGAAAAACCCATCTGGACCACTAAGCTCCTTCAGGGAAGGAAGCTGCCATCCTTAACTGGTCTGGCCTATGTGTGATTCCAGACCCAGAGCAATGTGATTGACTCTTAATTGCCCTCTGGGCAATTAGGGGATGGGTGATAAATGCTACCTAGCCAGCAACGCCCTCACCCCATGAATGAATTTTTAAAAAGTGGGATTGACCTCTTCAGAGTTGCTTTGAAGATATCCCTGAAAAAGTCCCATTCTCTCCGTCTGGGCTGGAAGCATGCTTTGTAAGAGTTGCCATGAAAAATCAAGTTGCTTTTGTAGGAGAGGCACAGCAGGTCAGGCAGCATCCAAGGAGGAGGAGAACCAATGTTTTGGGCAAAAGGGAATGAAGCTTGTGTGCTGGGGGGTTGAGAGATAAATGGGAAGGGTGTGGGGGGAAAGGTAGTTGTGAATGTGATAGGTAGGGGAAGGTGGGGGAGAAGTGTTAATAGGTCGGAGAGGAGGGTGGAGCAGATAGATGGAAAAGATGATGGACAGGTCAAGAGGACAGTGCCGAGTTGGAGGCTTCGGACTGGAATAAGGTGGGTGGTGGGGAAATGAGGAAACTGGTGAAATCCACATTAATCCCTTGTGACTGCAGAAAGATGAGGTGTTCGTCCTCCAGGCATTGGGTGGTAAGGGATTGGTGATGGAGGTGAGGAGGAGGCTCCGTCCTTGTTGCGTTGGGAGGGGTGGGGTTCAAGGGTAGAGATGTGGGAAGCGGAGGAGACGCGCTGGAGGGCATCATTGGCCACATTGGAGGGGAAATTGCAGTCTTTGATAAAAGAGGCCATCTGGGATTTTATCCGGTGAAATTCATCATCCTGGGAGCAGATGAGGTGGAGGAATTGGGAATACAGGTTAGAGATTTTACAGGAAGCAGGTGGGAGGAGATGGAGCTCAGGTAGCATTCCCAGCTACCTTCCCCCCAGGCCCACAAGCTTCATTCCTGAAGAATAGCTTCTGGTGGAAAGGATTCTGCTGCTCCTCAGATGGTGCCTGACCGGGCTGTACTTTTCCAGCACTTTTTCCAGCATCTAGACTCTGATCTCCAGCATCCTCACTTTCTCCCTGTTTTTGCAGGAGAGACTACATCTCCCGGCATGCCGTGCGCGCTGACTGCGCTCACAGAGGATGACGCGCTGGGGCGGGGGAGGCGCCTGCGCAGTCGGCACGCCCGCTGCCGGCGGATGTGGCGCATGCGCGGTGCGATGGACGGGGAGGCGCAGGCGCAGTGGCAGCCCGGGTGTGGGTCACTGACGGTTGGGTTTTGAGCGGGGGCGCGAGGCCCGTTGTCATGGAGCCGCGGCTGAGTGAGCTGTTCGGGGGTTTCCCGGGCGCTGCAGCAGGGACTATGGCGGCCGGGGGAACCGCCGCCTCCGCCACCAGGCGTTCCTCACGGCAGACAGCCTCCTCCAACGGCCGCGCCCGGGGCCACGGCACCGGCACCAGCTCCGGCTCGGGCCGGGCTCCTGCTGCTGCTCCAGCCCCAGCCCCAGCCCCAGCCCCAGCCCCGGGCCTGACGGCAGGGCCCTCACCCTCTGGACCTTCTCATAAAAACAACAAGGTACCGCCCGTGGCCCCGAAAGGTCCGCACAAGAAAACCCGCAACCGGCCCCGGGGCCGCAACAACAACCCGCCCTTCCTGCCGCCAGAGGTAAGACTGACATCGGGGCCGGGCTGACACACACACACATCCCCCCCCCCCGTCCCCCTCCCCTCCTCTTCCCCCCCGTCCCCCTTCCCTCCCTCCCCCTCCCCCCTTCCCTCTCCCCCCCTTCCCTCCCCCCCCTTCCCTCCCCCTTCCCCCCCGTCCCCTTCCCCCCCCGTCCCCTTCCCCCCCCCGTCCCCTTCCCCCCCCGTCCCCGTCCCCTTCCCCCCCGTCCCCTTCCCCCCCCCGTCCCCGTCCCCTTCCCCCCCCGTCCCCTTCCCCCCCCGTCCCCTTCCCCCCCCGTCCCCTTCCCCCCCCGTCCCCTTCCCCCCCCCGTCCCCGTCCCCTTCCCCCCCCCGTCCCCGTCCCCTTCCCCCCCCCGTCCCCTTCCCCCCCCCGTCCCCTTCCCCCCCCCGTCCCCTTCCCGTCCCCGTCCCCTTCCCGTCCCCGTCCCCTTCCCGTCCCCGTCCCCTTCCCCCCCCCGTCCCCGTCCCCTTCCCCCCCCGTCCCCTTCCCGTCCCCGTCCCCTTCCCCCCCCCGTCCCCGTCCCCTTCCCCCGTCCCCGTCCCCTTCCCCCCCCCGTCCCCGTCCCCTTCCCGTCCCCGTCCCCGTCCCCTTCCCCCCCCCGTCCCCGTCCCCTTCCCCCCCCGTCCCCTTCCCCCCCCCCGTCCCCGTCCCCTTCCCCCCCCGTCCTCGTCCCCTTCCCCCCCCGTCCTCGTCCCCTTCCCCCCCGTCCTCGTCCCCTTCCCCCCTCGTCCCCGTCCCCTTCCCCCCCCCGTCCTCGTCCTCGTCCCCGTCCCCTTCCCCCCCCCCCGTCCTCGTCCCCCTTCCCCCCCCCCGTCCTCGTCCCCCTTGCCCCCCCCCGTCCTCGTCCCCCTTCCCCCCCCCGTCCTCGTCCCCCTTCCCCCCCCCGTCCTCGTCCCCCTTCCCCCCCCGTCGTCGTCCCCCTTCCCCCCCGTCCTCGTCCCCCTTCCCCCCCCCGTCCTCGTCCCCCTCCCCTCCACGTCCCCCTCCCCTCCTCTTCCCCGTCCCCCTCCCCTCCTCTTCCCCCCCCGTCCCCCTCCCCTCCTCTTCCCACCCGTCCCCCTCCCCTCCTCTTCCCCCCCCGTCCTCGTCCCCTTCCCCCCCGTCCTCGTCCCCCTTCCCTCCCCCGTCCTCGTCCCCCTCCCCCGTCCCCCCAATATTGGTAGATACAATATTGTGGGGATAACTGAGACGTGGCTTCAAGTGGACAGGGGGCCAAGGAAATGAATATTCAAGTCTACACGTGCTATCGTAAGGACAGACTGACGGGCAGAAGGGGTCGGGTGGCCATGTTGGGAAGGGATGATATTCAGTCCCTTGCACGGGGGGACCTAGAATCAGGGGATGTAGAGTCAGTATGGATAGAGCTGAGAAATACTAAGGGTAAAAAGACCCTCTTGGGAATTATCTACAGGCCCCCAAACAGTGGTCTGGATGTCGGATGTAAGTTGAATCAGGAGCTGAAATTGGCCGGTCGCAAAGATGTTACTACAGTTGTTATGGGGGATTTCAACATGCAGGTAGACTGGGAGAATCAGGATGGTATTGGACCTCAATAAAGAGACTGTGGAGTGCCCCCGAGATGGATTCTTAGAACAGCTGGTTCTGGGGCCTACCAGGGAGAAGGTAATTCTGGATCTGGTATTGTATAACGAACCAGAATTGATCAGGGACCTCGAAGTGAAGGAGCCATTAGGAGTTGGTTACCACAATACAATAAGCTTTAATCTGCAGTTTGAAAGGGTGTGGGTACAATCGGAAGTGACGCTTTTTCAGTTGAATCAAGGGAACTATGGAGCTATGAGGAAGGAGCTGGCCAAAGTTCAATGGTGCAATACCTTAGCAGGGATGACCGTGGAGGAACAATGGCAGATCTTTCTTCCAAAAGGAAGAAAGATTCCAGGAGGAGGCATGGGTGGCCGTGGCTGACGAGGAAAGTTAAGAAACATATAAAGTTAAAAGAGAAAAACTATAACATAGCAAAGATAAGTGGGAAAACGGAGGACTGGGAAGCTTTTAAAGAACAACAGAGGGTTACTAAGAAGGAAATACACAGAGAAAAAATGAGGTACAAAGGTAAACTGGCCAATAATATAAGGGAGGATAGTAAAAGCTTTTTTAGGTATGTGAAAGGCAAAAAAATGGTGAAGACTAAAATTGGGCCCTTGAAGACAGAAACAGGGGAATATATTACGGGGAACAAAGAAATGGCAGAAGAATCGAATTGGTACTTCAGATCTGTATTCACTGGGGAAGACACAAGCAATCTCCCTGAGGTAACGGTGGCTGAAGGACCTGAACTGAAGGGAATTTATATTTCAGGAATTGGTGTTGGAGAGACTGTTAGGTCTGAAGGTTGATCTGTCCCTGGGGCCTGATGGTCTACGTCCCAGGGTACTGAAGGAGGTGGCTCGAGAAACCGTGGATGCGTTGGTGATTATTTTCCAGAGTTCAATAGATTCGGGATCATTTCCTGCGGATTGGCCGGTAGCTAATGTTGTACCACTTTTTAAGAAAGGTGGGAGAGAGAAAGCAGGAAATTATAGACCAGTTAGTCTGACCTCAGTGGTGGGAAGATGCTGGAGTCTATTATAAAGGATGAAATTACGACACATCTGGATAGTAGTAACAGGATAGGGCAGAGTCAGCATGGATTTATGAAGGGGAGATCATGCTTGACTAATCTTCTGGAATTTTTTGAGGATGTAACTCTGAAGATGGACGAGGGAGATCCAGTAGATGTGGTGTACCTGGACTTTCAGCAAGCTTTTGATAAAGTCCCACATAGGAGGTTAGTGAGCAAAATCAGGGTGCATGGTATTGGGGGCAAAGTACTAACTTGGATTGAAAGTTGGTTGGCAGGTAAAAGGGCAGTACAAAGAGATCTGGGTGTTTTTGTACATCAGTCAATGAAGATAAGCATGCAGGTACAGCAGGTAGTGAAGAAGGCTAATAGCATGCTGGCCTTCATAACAAGAGGAATTGAATATAGAAGCAAAGAGGTTCTTCTGCAGCTGTACGGGGCCCTGGTGAGACCACACCTGGAGTACTGTGTGCAGTTCTGGTCTCCAAATTTGAGGAAAGACATTCTGGCTATTGAGGGAGTGCAGCGTAGGTTCATGAGGTCAATTCCTGGAATGGCGGGACTACCTTACACTGAAAGACTGGAACGACTGGGCTTGTATACCCTTGAGTTGAGAAGACTGAGAGGGGATCTGATTGAGAATATAAGATTATTAAAGGATTGGACACTCTGGCAGCAGGAAACGTGTTTCCGCTGATGGGTGAGTCCCGAACCAGAGGACACAGCTTAAAAATACGGGGTAGACCTTTTAGGACAGAGATGAGGAGAAACTTCTTCACCCAGAGAGTGGTGGCTGTGTGGAATGCTCTGCCCCAGAGGGCAGTGGAGGCCCAGTCTCTGGATTCATTTAAGAAAGAGTTGGATAGAGCTCTCAAGGAGAGTGGAATCAAAGGTTATGGAGATAAGGCAGGAAGAGGATACTGATTAAGGATGATCAGCCGTGAGCATATTGAATGGTGGTGCAGGCTCGAAGGGCAGAATGGCCTACTCCTGCACCTATTGTCTACCTCCAAGATCATCGGAGCGCGGCCATGCTCTAGTGTGGAGGTTTACAATCATACAAAGTTAAGTGAAAGCACAAGATAATTTGTAGTGTTTATGTTCTTGAGTTTATAGTATACTTTGTTGTTCTAATATTAATTGTGTTCAGTAAACAAATTTTATTGTCTATAAAAGTTGATTCAGTTGTTTTGTTGAATATAAGAATTTAAACATACTATGTGTCAGATACAATAGCTGTTATGATTGGAATCCGAAAGGTTCCTGCAGAGCAGCATGCCAAATGAAACAGCAAGCTCTGAGCTTTTCTGTTGAACAAATGTTAATAGGAGATTAGTAGGATACTTAATGAATGTGGGACATTTACCTTTATCAGTTGAGACATAAGTTATGAGATTGGAGAGGCGATGTTGGGTCTATCCAGGACATTGGTGAGCCCACAGCTGGAGTACTGTGCACAGTTCTGGCCTCTACACAATAGGAATGATGTGATTGCACTGGTCGGGATGCAATGAAGATTCACCAGGATGCTGCCTGGAATGGAGCTTGTCAGCGATGAGAGGCTGGATAAATTCAGGTTGTTTCCTTTCAACCAGAGAAGGTTTAGGGGTGACCTGACGGAGTTGTACAAGACTGAGGAGTATGGACAAGTGGTAAGAAAGTGGTTGTTCCCCCTAGGTGGCACATCATTAACAAGGGGGTGTAATTTTACAGTGAGAGGCAAGAGCTTTAGAAGGGATTTGAGGAAAATGCTTTTTCACCCAGAAAGTGGTAGGGTCTGGAATGCACTGTCTCAGAAGGGAGTTGAGGTAGGAAACCTTTAAAAAGTATTTGGATGGCTACTAATATGTCATAACATTCAAGACTATGGGCGTAGTGTGGGAAAGTGGGATTGGTGTAGGCAGATAATATATTTTTAGTCGTTCAGACCAAATGGGCTGAAGTGTCTCTATGACGTATCAGAAACTTTTCTTGTTGATCTTGTGATTGGTCGGGGATGTTTAATCACTGGCTTATCCGGAATCCAGGTTTTAGTAAATATGAAGTAACCATATCTTTTCAATTTCAGGCTGAAGAGGGAAACATCGAATACAAGGTGAGCACAGCAGCTTTGTCATGTTTACTGTGAGTTTGTTTGAAGCATAAAGACCATAAGATAGAGGAGCAAAATTAGACCATTCAGCCCATCGAGTCTGCCATTCTCTCTGTAACCCTTGATCTCCTTATTAATCAAGAACCTGTTTATTTGGCAAAACGAAAGAACTGTGGATGATGGAAATCAGAAACAAAAACAGCTTTTTTTTTAATGACTCTAAATTGCTGGATAAGCTCAGCAGCGCTGACAGCATCAATACAGAGAAATCAGAGTTCATGTTTTGGGTCCAGTAACACTTCAGTTCTGAAAGAGGGTCACTGGACCTGAAACCATTATTCAGCTTTCTCTCCACAGATGCTGCAAGAACCTCTGCCTTAAAAACACTCAAATGACTTGGCCTCCATAGCCCTCTGCAGCCGTAGACAAGCAGGAGGCTGGAAGAACACAACAAGCCAGGCAGCATCAGGAGGTGGAGAAGATGATGTTTTGGGTGTAACCCTTCAGGACTGGAGTCCTGAAGGGTTACACCCAAAACATCGACTTCTATTCCTTCCTGATGCTGCCTGGCTTGTTGTGTTCTTCCAGCCTCCTGCTTGTCTACCTTGGCTCCCAGCAATTGCAGTTGTTTTTTTGTCTCCACACCCCTCTATATGGCATTGAGGTCCACAGATTCACCACTCACAAGCTGAAGGCACTCCTCATCTCAGTTTGAAAGGGTTGTTTGTCCCTTCGCTCTGAGGCTGTGCCCTCAGGTTTTAATCTGTACAGTTGGTGGAGACATCTCCATGTCCACTCTGTCCAGCCCTCTCAGTACTCTGTAATCATCACCCCCCATTGTTCTCAACGCCAAGTATAAAGTAATGCTGTAAATGCTACAGAACAAAAACAGAGGTTGCTGGAAAATCTCAGCAGATCTGGCAGCATCTGAAGAAAAATCAGTTAATGTTTTGGGTCCAGTACCCTTCCTCAAACTTCTGCTCTTGTGTTCCAGTCCTGTGGAAATGAACACAAGCTACCAACTACCAATTGAACCTGCATATCAACCTTGACAGACTCCTGAACTGAGATTTCCGAAGCTTTTTCCCATTTCCTACCACAGTACACAAGACTCTCACTTTCCAACATTGTATTCCATCTGTCACTTCTTTGCCCACGTTCCTAACCTATCCCAAGTGCTTCTGTAGCCTCCCTGCTTCCTGAATACTACTGACTCCCCACCTCGCTTTGTTCATCTGAAAACTTAGCATCAGATTGTTAATGTATAATGTGAATAGTTGTGGTACCAACACTGACCCCCACGGAATTCCATTAGTCACCAGCTGCCACCCTGAAAAAGACCTTTCTATGCCTACTCTACCTTCTGCCAGTCAGCCAATCCTCTATCCAAAACAGTACCTTGCTGTTAACACCATGGGCTCTTAAGTTTATTTTGCAGCCTTGTGGTACCTTGTCCAAGGCATTCTGGAAATCCAAACCGATCCCCCCCGCTAGCTCTCCCTTGTCTAACTTGCTCAAACAGATTTGTCGGTTGTGACCTCCCCCTGACAAAGGCACGCTGACTCTGTCTTATTTTACTCTGCACTTCCAAATACTCTGTCATCACATCCTTAATAATGGACTCTAAAACCTTCCCAACGACCAAGGGCAGACCAACTGACCAATAGTTTCTTGTCTTCTGCCTTCCCCTCTCTTTAAAAGGGGCAATACATTAACCATTCTCCAGTTCTCTGGGACCCTCCTGACTCCAGTGAAGCCTGAAAGATCCCACCAAAATCTGTTATTTCCTCAGCTGTCTCCTTCAAAGCTCTACGGTGTTGCCCATCTGGTTTGGGATTTATCCACCCTCAGACCTTTCCGTTTCCCCAGCACCAACCCCACCTCAGTGATGACCACGACACTCACCTCTGCCCCTGACACTCTCGAAGTTCTCCACCACTGTGTAAACTGATGCAAAGTCCTGGCCCTGTTCCTCCGCCATTTCTTTGTTCCCCATTACTACCTCTCCAGCCTCAATTTCCAGCAGTCCAACGTCCACTCTTCTCTTCTCTCCCCTCCCCCCACCCAACCTTTCAGATACCTAAAAATAAACTCGTGCGATCTTTTACATGACGAGCTGCTTGCCCTCGTGTTTCGTTATTTCTCCCCTTTTTACTTGTTGATTTCTCTTCTGCTGGTTTGTAAGCTTCCCCTCAGCTTCCCTACAATCTATGCATTCTCTTTTGCTTTTATATTGTCCCTGACTTCCCTTGTCGGCCACGGTTGCTTCCTCACCCCATTAGTAGGTTTCTTCTTGGGATTCATTTCTGCTCTTCCTCCTGAAACCCCAGCCACTGCTGCCCCATTGTCTTCCCGGTTAGACTCCCCTTCCAATTAACTCCGGTCAGTGTTCCCTCTTGTCTTTGTAGTCCCTTTTACCCTGTGGTAATCCTGTTACAGCTGATTCCAGCTTCTCCCTCTCAATTCTATTCCATGAGGTCTATTTCCCTTTCTAAAGGAAAGTTAATGCAGATCTGAAACAAATAAAATCTGAAATTGCTGGAGAAACTTGGCGAGTCTGGCAGCTTCTGTAGAGAGAGAGAGAAAAAGAGACAGTGAGCTTTTTGAGCCGAGTTAAAGTGAGTGTCCCAACAGTGAGCATGTGATTTTAGAGAGCAGCTGTGAAGGAGCTGTTGTGGGCAGGGGCTGAGCTTGGGAACGCTGACTGTTATCTGGGCGAAGGTAACTGCTGGTTTCTGCTCAGAAAGATCCCTGAAATAACCAACAGCAAATTCAGGCTGTCTGGACTGGTGCTGGAGTTTGTGGGTTGAATGTTGACCTTCAGATGGAGGTGAGTTGCTCTGACGTGTGGGTATGTATTAGGGAAAGGGTTATCATTGTACAGGCTGGTGAAGAGGGTGTGAACCTGTTTACATAGTTGGGCGACTGTGCTGATGGGTTTTAGATCATGTCTGTTTCGGCTGATATCGGTTAGCCTGCAAGACATTAGTCTCGTTGTTTTGTCTGAATATGCTGCACAGAGCAGGAGAGTTGCTGATGTTGCTGAACTGTTGATACTGTTACTGCCAGGTATCTCACTGGATCGGTGTTCAGTTTCTTCTCTTTTGTTCCAGCTGAAGTTGGTGAATCCTTCCCAGTATCGCTTTGAGCACTTGGTCACCCAGATGAAGTGGCGATTGCAGGAGGGTCGGGGAGAAGCTGTCTATCAGATCGGGGTTGAGGACAATGGTCTCCTGGTTGGCCTGTCTGAGGAGGAGCTGCGAGCCTCTCTAAAAACACTCCGCAGAATGGCTGAAAAGTAAATGGTGCCTCAATTGTAATGGGGTGAATGTGAGCTAAAACAACTCGGGCTCAGTTCCTGTTCAGGATCCAGCACATGCCTGGGAACCACCGAGTCACCATAGCAACAGGAGGGGGTTGTCCCTCAAGTGTGCTGCACCCAATTGATAAAGCTAATGACTGATCAGAATGTGACCCCCAGCTGCCTGTCCCCTAACCTGGGACTTCCTTATTGATTAATTGTTTCCCAGACTCAGCCATGAGCACACATTCACTGGCTGTGGTTCCAGTACTCACTGACACAGAGAAGCAGCGGTCACCACCAACTTCCACTGAACCTCCCCCCACCCCTCGGCCTGTCCCCCAATTCCCCCCCCCCCCCCCCGTCCGCCTGTCCCTCACTCACCCCCTTCCGCCTGTCCCTCACTCACCCCCTTCCGCCTGTCCCTCACTCACCCCCTTCCGCCTGTCCCTCACTCACCCCCTTCCGCCTGTCCCTCAGTCACCCCCTTCCGCCTGTCACCCGCTCTCCCCCCTTCCGCCTGTCACCCGCTCTCCCCCCCCCTTCCGCCTGTCCCCCGCTCCCCCTCTTCCGCCTGTCCACCACTCCCCCACCTTCTGCCTGTCCCCTACTTCCCCCCCCCCCCCCTTTCAGCCTGTCCCCCCCATACCCCCCAGCTCTCCTCTCCTCTCCCCCCTTTTTGTTCCACCACATTCTAGGCAAGATCCACCCAGTCACTAGACACCTGCACTTCCCAGCCCCTCACTAGTTTGGAAATGTTTTATCTTTTCGCTTTCTCTATCACTTTCTCTGCCGCTTCTTTGCTTCACCCCCCCATCTTCAGTGTTTGAACCCATTCTCAATCTTGTGCACATCCTCTCGCAGTCTCCTCATAACATAGCCTCCTATCCAGTTTTGTCTGTTTTCAGTTCTGTGTGAAAGTGATGTGTGTCAGATTGTTGTTTGCTCTAGTCCACCTTGTATCTAAGTTGCTGCTTGTTGTGTGCAGGGTTGGAGCAGACATCACAATCCTCCGGGAGCGTAATGTGGAATATGACATGGACTCCCCGAGGCGGATAGCTGAGGTTTTGATCCGGAAAGTTCCCGATGATCAGCAGGTATGCCCCTGACACCCAGCTAGGCGGCAGTGTCTAGCCAACAGTCTGGAGAGATCAATGCTCACTTGGTGAGGTGATGAGAATTAGGAGCAGGAAAGTATGTTCAAAACACAGACTAGCCTCACAGCTGTTAACTGAGAGAGCTGTACCCTCATCATTCCAGAGGTCAGCATCAACCAGCGAAGGGCTCGGCTACTCCAGGGGCATTGCAGATCCAGGATCAGAGAGAAACAGTAGGACTGTCTCCCAGGATGGGACACGGCTCAGTGTCACCTTCAGGCTGGGAATATTTGCAAGGGCATTGATCAGCAAAAAAACCCAAGATTTAAAATGTTGTAGTGTTGTCTGTAATTTGGAGTATTAAAAAATAATTTTGTGCAGCAGTGTCCTCTGGGACT
The DNA here is from genome assembly GCF_020745735.1 of Hemiscyllium ocellatum. NCBI lineage: Eukaryota > Metazoa > Chordata > Chondrichthyes > Orectolobiformes > Hemiscylliidae > Hemiscyllium > Hemiscyllium ocellatum. Next base: position 3,417,583 of record NC_083403.1, on the reverse strand, counting down.
GAAGTTTGAGTAAGGAGATATTTGAAAGGGTAACCCTGCTTTCTGAGCATCTCTACTTGAGGTGACTGTAATGTTCACTCTTGGATTCCATTGCAGTTTCTTGACCTGCGGGTGGCAGTTCTGGGCAACGTCGACTCGGGGAAGTCAACCCTGCTAGGTGTGCTGACACAAGGCGAGCTGGATAATGGCCGTGGGCGAGCACGCCTGAACCTGTTCAGACATCTGCATGAGATCCAGTCCGGCCGAACATCCAGCATCAGCTTCGAGATCCTGGGATTCAACAGCAAAGGCGAGGTAGGCCTGGGACCCAGCCTGTGTTATACTGAGCTGCTGGGGCTCACTGAGGAAGCAGCAGGCCTTGAGCAGTGTGTCGGATCTTCTCTCTTACTTTGTGAAGGTTTCTAGGCCTGGTGTGATTGCAGGACTGCCAAGAAAATTGGAGATGACAGTGAAATGTCAGCTACATTAACCATGAATATTCACTCACCTGGTGCTCACAGTGCGATGTACATGACAGAGCCTGACCCCCTTCCCCAGGCTAAGTGAGCAGTAAAGAGTATTCCCGGGTGTTTCTGACTGCCTTCTCTTCCCTTTGCCTTCTTTGCGGTTTGGGCGAAGTCAGCACTTACCCATCCCTAGTTGCCCTTGAACTGAGTGTTGACACTTGGGTTTGGAGTGCATGTAGGCCAGACTGACTATGGAAGATTTCCTTCCCTGAAGAATATTCCCAATGATCAATGAGCGTTATATTTGAGTCACCATTACTGAGAGCAGGTTTGTGAATTGAAATTCAATTCATCTCAACTGCTGGGGACCCCATGTCCCCAGGCAGTCTGTCCAGCGACATCCCCATAATGTGGGAAACATGCAGCCGCCCGTCCATTCCTCCCTTCCTGAGAGGGTAACACTGGTTCAAAGAGCTGGATGGCCTGAGATGGGACTGCCTCTGAGCTGCTGTCGGTGCTGTTGATCTTTGAACTCTGATATTGAATGGCACTGGCACTGTGCTCCCAGGAGAATGATTCGTGGTTTGCTGTTTAAGATCCACTCATGACCAGGTACTGGATCACACTGGGTCCTGTCAGCTCACCACTCATTACATTGTCGGTTTATGTTCTCAGAAGTCAAGTTTCTATATTGTGCTGCTTGTGTCTCACTGTAGGTGGTGAATTACAGCGATTCCCGGACAGCAGAGGTCATCTGTGAAAGTGCCTCGAAAATGATCACCTTTATTGACCTGGCAGGGCACCACAAGTACCTGAAAACCACCATCTTTGGCCTCACAAGCTACTGCCCTGACTTTGCCATGCTTGTTGTCAGTGCCAACACTGGCATAGGTATGTTCTCTGGGGAGATGGTATGATAATGGGACGCTGGGAATGGGTGTGTGGTACAGGGCCACTGAATAAGATCAGTCAGTGCGCCTGATCACTATCCATTGAGCTCTGTTATCAGGTGACCATTCTTGAATGTTGGGGAGTAGGCTCAGACTAAATCAGCTCTTCCATTGTGATGATGTGGGGAAAGTTGGCAAGGAATGAATCCTGAGTGGGAGCTGGTAGTTCAGGGCAACTGTGCTGAGGTCTATCAGTCTGACTGTTCAGACTGATGCTGGAATTCCTTGCTGCAAGCAAACCCCTCACGTGGAAAATGGTTCATCACTGAGCTGTAGAGTTGTGTTCAGTGTTCGTGGAGTCCCAAATACAATGTAACAGCCCTTTCTCCTTCTCTGTATCTCTATTGCTCGCTCTTCATCTCTCACATTCTCTCTCCTCCCTAAAAGAAAGAGAAATGACTTCCTGTCCTTTCAGGAACTGATCTATAGGATTAGGTCAGTTTGAGTGGCCAACAGTTCTTAGTACAGCCCTGCCAGAATGTTGCTGCCAGGCTTGTTTCTGGGCTGGGAGCACCGTTCAGTCAGGAGCCTGGATCTACATTCTAGGGTTTTGAAGAATGAGTGGTGATCTCATTGAAACTTAAAGCAGGGCTCGACAGGGTAGACAGGCAGGGTATACCACCCTGGTAGGTAGGGGATTGAAACAAGGGGCTTCAGGGTAAGGGACATATTGTTTAAGTGGAATTTCTTCCCTCAGAGGGTGGTGAACCTGTAAATGCATGTTCCAGAGGCAGCAGAGACCAAGTTACTGAGTATGTTTAACACACAGAGCAATAGCTTTCTGCATGTTGAAAAGGTGGAGGGAGACAGGTGGGGCTGGAGAATGGTGCTGAAGTGGAAGATTGAGTTGAAACAGGTTTGAGCACAATGGCCTATTCCTGTTCCAGAGTCACGTTCTGTCCCTTTGGCCAGCTGGTGTCCTGGAGAACTGGGCTCTGGTCAGTCTGGTTTGAGTGCTCACAGGGGCTCAGTGCTTTGACATGGTGCAACTCATTGCAGCTGAGTGACTGCTGAGGTATTTCCCCTTGTGTTCCCAGTTTCTGGAACTTCATTGATGGATTCGGGACTCTTGCTGGCTCACTCTGATCTGGTCACATGCTGCTGTTTTTGAACACTAACACCACTGACTCTTTGACCCTCACTGTTGTCTTATGTCTACAGCTGGCACTACACGTGAGCACCTGGGCTTGGCCATGGCTCTCAAAGTGCCCTTCTTCATTGTTATCAGTAAGGTCGACTTGTGCACAAAGGCTACCATTGATCGCACCGTCAAACAGTTGGAACTGGTCCTGAAGCAGCCAGGATGTAACAAAGTTCCCCTGCTCGTGTCAAGCAGTGATGATGCAGTAACTGCCGCTCAGCAGTTTGCACAGTCTCCCAGGTAAGGGCTGGTTCGGAAATGCACCAGGACTGCACCAGGGTTCTCCGTCAGCAAAGTACACGTTCAGCTTCACCATCACCAGCCTCTGCTTTCTGCCGTACTCTCCCCTCCCCTCTCATGGGGATCACTGGTAAGTCTGGCATTCATTCCTGATCATCTCTTGAACAGAGTGTCTGACTTCGCCATTTCAGAGGGTGGTTAAGCAGATGGGTTTTTCAAACAGTCAATGGGAGTCATCATGCTCACCAAGGCTGAGACCAGGTTTTACAAACATACAGAGGAACAACAGCAATCAGCTACCCAGTCCCTGCTCCACCATTCAGAGGTGACAGTGGGACAGCACTTTGGTGATAGTGACCACAACACCATTCAGTTTCAATTTGTTACTGAAAAGGAAGGAGATGGTGTGCAAGATACAGTAAAATCTAACCAAAGTAGACTGGGAACAGTGACCTCTGTGTAAATCTACAGCAAAACAGGTGAGAAACTCGTGGAGAAAATTCTGAATTAAAGCCAATCTCCACTTGGAGAGGCAAGGTCTTCTCAGGGATAGTCAGCACAGCTTTGTCAGAGGGAGGGCACGCCTAACAAATTTGATTGAATGTTTCAAGGATGTGACCAACTGTGTAGATGAGGATCGTGCAGTTGATATGGATTTCAGCGCGGCCTTTGACAAGGTCCCACAGGGGAAACTGGTACAGAAGGTAACAGCTGATGGCGTTCAGGGTATCTTGGCATGTTGCATCTGGAATTAGCTTAGAGACAGGAGACAGAGGGTGGTGTGCCTGGAGCCCGTGTGCAGTGGTGGCCCACAGGGATCCAGGCTGGGTCCCTTACTGTTCGTGATATTCATAAACAATACGGATAAGAATGTAGGGGAGACAATAATAGGAGATGACATGAGGATTGGCCGGGTGGTTGACGATGAGGAAGACGGTCTTAGGTTACAGGAAGATATGAACCAATTGGGCAAATTAGTGGTACATGGAGTTTAAACCTGATCACTGTGAGGTGATGCACTTTGGAAAAGGGAACAAGCCAAGAGAATACTCCGTGAGTAGCAGCACAAGAGCAAGCTGAGAGGAACAGAGGGGTTTTGGGGTGTCTGTCCACAGACCCCTGAAGGTGGAAGTCAGGTTAATAGGGGAGTTTAGAAGGAATATGGGACACTTGCATTTATCAGTCGTTGCAGAAATTGAGAGAGCAGGTGGTGATGTTGGGACAGGCCACTGGTTAGGGCCACAGCTGGAGTAGTGTGTGCAGTTCTGGTCCCCACTCTACAGGAAGGATGGGATTGTCCTGGAGGGGGTGCAGAGGGAGACCCCCAGGATACTCCCTGGGATGGAGTGTCTCCGTGATGGAGAGAGGCTGGATAAGCTCGGGCTGGTATCTTCAGAGCAGAGACGGCTGAGGGGGGACTGATCGAGGTGTGTCAGATAATGATGGGCATGGACAGGGTGGGGAGAGAGCGGCTGTTCCCCTTAGTCGAAGGGTCAGTAACGAAGGGGAATAATTTAAAGTGAGGTTTGGAAGGGTGAAAGGGATTTTGAGGGAAATGATTTTCACCCAGAAGGTGGTGGGGGTCTGGAATGCACTACCTGGGAGGGGAGTTGAGCCAGGAAACCTCAGCCTTTGAAAGGTGCTTGGATGAGCATTTGAAGAAAGAGGAAGACAGCTTCCTAATTTCCATGTTAAATGGGGCACCTCTTAGTTTTAAAACTATGTCCCTCATTTCAGTTCCGTTCACAAGGGAAAACATCCTTTCCATATTCGCCCTGTCATGTCTCCCGCAGGGACGTGTGTTTAATAAGATCATCTTGTTCGTCCAGGCTCCCGTTGATAAAGGCCCAACTCCTTCAACTCTCTCTCAAAAAATGTTTTTCATTCAGTGACTTGGGTGTCGCCGGCTGGTCCCAGCATTTATCGCCTGTCCTTTAGCTGCCCTTGGGCAGGTGGTGGGGAGGTGTCATCTTGAACCATTGAAATCCATATGCTGTGGGTTGACCCGCAATGCTGTTAAGGGAATTGCACAATTTTCACCCAGGAAGGGACACTGAAGGAGCAGTGATATATTTCCAGGTCCGAATGGTGAGTGGCTTGGAGGGGAACTTACAGGGGTAGTGTTCCTATGTATCTGCAGCTCTTGTCCTTTTAGGAGGAAGTGGTCATGGGTTTCGAAGATGCTGTTTAAGAATCTTCAGTGCATCTTGAAGATTGTACTCAGTGCTGCTACTGAACATCAGTGGAAGAGGGAGTGGATGCTTATGGATGTGGTATCGATCAGGCAGTCCCCTTTGTTCCACACTCGGTCGAATGCAGCCTTGATACCAAGGACTGTCCCTCTCCCCTCCCCTCTGGAATCCAGCTCTTTTGTCCATGTTTGACCCAAGGCTGGAATGAGGTCAGGGCTGGGTGACCCTGGGGGAACCCAAACTGGGCGTCACTGCTTGATAGCGCCGTCACTGAGCCCTTCCATCACTTTACTGAGGGTCGAGGGGAGACTGATGGGGGGTAATTGGCCGGGTTGGATCTGTCCTGCTTTTTATGTAGAGGACATACCTGGGAAATGACATCAACCTGACAATGTGTTTCACTATAGCTGCATCACTGGTGTTTGCTGTACGAGAGGCTGTGGTGTCGTGACTAATGCCATTGAATAGAAATGCAGAGATCTAAGGTCACTAGTTGAAATCCCAGCACAGCTGGTGGAATTGAGGTTTAACGTTGGGTTGCATGTTTGAGGTGATCACCTCATTTAAAAAAAACTCCAGACCCCCTCCCTGTGAACTGCCTTCTGAAATGACGAAGTGAGCCATTCAGTTTAAGAGCACTTTGGGCAGGCCAGCTGCTGCCGGCATCGTGTGTACTGCCCGTGTCCCAGCAAAGAATCAAGGAGGAAGCAATCGTCATGTAGTTATTTAACAGTCTGAGCTCGAACATCAGCATCTTTCTCCCCATCATTGACCCAGTTGGTGTTCTTGGCTCCCTGCATGTCCCTTTTGCTGCTTTGCTACACTCTCCACAGACGCTGCAGAGATTTTCCGCCACTGCCTATCTAACCTGAACGGATGTATTCTACTTCTCTGTTAATCTCCTTTTTATTTGTTGTTCTGTTTAGCATCACTCCAATCTTTACCCTGTCGAGTGTAAGTGGCATCAACCTGGACATGCTGAAAGTATTCCTCAATGTGCTGCCGCCATTAACCAACAGTAAGCAACAGGAGGAGCTTATGCAGCAACTGACTGAGTTTCAGGTAAATGGATCTGTGAGGGAGATCACCTGACTCTGTATTCCAGGCAATAGAAACAACCTGCATTTACAACAACAGCCTGTCCTTATGCTGTTGTAATGCAGGAAACAGACATTTTACATCCAGCTGTCTCAAATGGCATTTAATCATTATTTCATTAAGGAATGTCGGTTGAGGGATAGTTATTGACCAGGGTACTGGACACCTTCAAATAATACCTGGGGATTCTTTAAAATAAAATGGATGTACATGTGCCCCTTAGTGCTGACCCTCCATCAGTTCAGCACCCACTTAACACTGACGCTCGGGCGTTGCGGCGCTCCCTGGGCGCTGACGCTCGGGCGTTGCGGCGCTCCCTGGGCGCTGACGCTCGGGCGTTGCGGCGCTCCCTGGGCGCTGACGCTCGGGCGTTGCGGCGCTCCCTGGGCGCTGACGCTCGGGCGTTGCGGCGCTCCCTGGGCGCTGACGCTCGGGCGTTGCGGCGCTCCCTGGGCGCTGACGCTCGGGCGTTGCGGCGCTCCCTGGGCGCTGACGCTCGGGCGGTGCGGCGCTCCCTGGGCGCTGACGCTCGGGCGGTGCGGCGCTCCCTGGGCGCTGACGCTCGGGCGGTGCGGCGCTCCCTGGGCGCTGACGCTCGGGCGGTGCAGCGCTCCCTGGGCGCTGACGCTCGGGCGGTGCGGCGCTCCCTCTGCTTTGTCTTGTCAAGCACTGTCGTTTGTTGGTATGGAAGGGAATGGGCTGGAAACATATTTCAGATAGCATTGTAAAGCAATGTTCCTTGTGAAGTTTATGGATCTCTTGTTCCTATATCTCCTCCAGGTTGATGAAATCTACTCTGTCCCTGATGTGGGGACAGTTGTTGGTGGGACCTTGTACAGGTAAGTGTGTCCCAACTGTTTCCAACCGTCTGTTCTGGGCCCATTACTGGAGTTTGTGGAAGAATGGGATACTGAGGCTGTCTACAGCTGGGACTATATGGTTGAAGATAGAACTCGCTGAAAATGGTGTTTGTAGAAGTTGTCTAATTTTCAAAGACCCACTGGAGCTGGATAAACTGTGGATCACCTGGGAGGCTGAGGGGGAAGTTGAGAGGATGTACAGGATCCTCAGTCACAGGATAAGGACAGCTGGGTTACTGTCAGGGGTAGAAAAGGGAACCAACAGATAAGGCAGGGATCCCCTGTGGCCATTTCCCTCAGCAATAAGTATACCGTTTTGGATATTGCTGGTGGGGAATACCAGGGGAAAGCCATACTTGTCAGGTTTCTAGCATTGAGCCTGGCACTGTGACTCAGAACTGAAGGGGGGAGAATAGAAAAGCGCTAGTGGTAGGGGACTCCATAGGTGGATTGACAGGAGATTTGTGGTCAGGAACAGGACTCCTGGAAGGTATGTCGCCTCCCTGGTGCCAGGGTCCAGGATGTTGCCAATAAGGTTGACGAGATTCTGAAGGGGGAGGGTGAGCAGTCAGAACTCAGGGTACATATTGGCACCAATGACATAGTGGTGAAAGGGATTGAGGATCTGAAAAGTGGCTAAGGAGAGCTGGGTTGGAAGCTGAAGAGTTGGACGAGTAGGATAGTGTTCTCAGGTTTGTCACGGGCTAGTGAGGTGTGGACCTGGCAGCGAGTGCAGCTTAACATGTGGCTGCAAGGCTGGTGCAGGAGGGAGGGCTGCAGGTACCTAGACCATTGGGATTCCTTCTGGGGAAGGTGGGACCTGTACATGAAGGGCAGGTTGTACTTGAACTGGAGGGGCACAAATGTCCTGGGTGGGAGATTTGTTTGTGGGGTTCGGGAGGGTTTAAACTAGTTTGTCAGGGCGATGGCAACTAGAGGGGGGTGGTTGTAGAGGGGCAGTGACAGGATGTTAGTGAATCTATTGGGAAGATTTTTCATGTGATGAAACAAAGGGATCAGTTAAAAGTGTGTCTGCTTTAACGCAAGGAGTGTCAGAAATAAGAGTGATGAACTTCGAGCATGGATCAGTACTTGGTGCTATGATGTTGTGGCCATAACAGAGACGTGGGTTTCACAGGGGCAGGAATGGTTGCTAGATGTTCCAGGGTTTAGAGCTTTGAAAAAGAGCAGGAGGTGTAACATTGCTATTCGGAGAGTGAGTCACAGCTACAGAAATGAAGGTTGTTGAGGAAGGTTTGTCTACTGAGTCAGTATGGGTGGGAGTTAGGAACAGCAAGGGAACAGCCACCTCATTGGGGGTTTTGATAAGTCCCCAGGGCCAGACCAGATTTTAGGCTGCTCCAGGAAGCAAGAAAGGAGGTTGCTAAGCCGCTGGCGAAGATCTTTGCTTCCTCACGCTCCCCAGGAGTTGTATTGGAGGATTGGAAGGAGTAATAGGGAAATCCCTGGCAATTACAGACCAGTCAGTCTTATGTCTGTGGTCAGCAAAGTTTTGGAAAGAATTCTGAGGGATAGGATTGATGACTATTTGGTAAAGCATCGTGTGATTAAAGGCAGTCAGCATGGCTTTGTGAGGGGCAGGTCATGCCTCTGCTCTTTGTAGTTTTTATAAATGACTTGGATGAGGAGGTTGAGGAGAGGGTTAGTGAATTTGCCAATGACACAAAGGTTGGAGGTGACGTCGATAGTATAGAGGGCTACTGCAGGCTGCAGCACGGCATAGACAGGATGCAGAGCTGGGCTGAGAAATGGCAGGTGGAGTTCAACCTGGATATTGTGAAATGATGCATTTTGGAAGGTCGAACTTGAATGCTGAATATCGGATTAAAGACAGGATTCTTGGCAGTGTGGAGGGATAGTGGGATCTTGGTGTTCGAGTGCATTGATCTCTCAAAGGTTGCCACCCAAGTGGATAGGGTTGTTAAGAAAGCACATGGTGCTTCGGCTTTCATTAACAGGGGGATCGAGTTTAAGAGCTGCGAGGTTTCAGCACAGTGAGGCTGGGGGTGTGAAAGGGGCAAGGTTTGAGACCGGCTCAGACCGGCTGGTAATGGCCTGACTTCAAAAGATTGGGGCATAGGAGATTGCTTTCATCATTGTTAAACGGATTAAATTGTTTACAAGGAGAATACAGAGGTAAGATTTCCTCTAGTTGTGGGGGTGAGGAGTTTAAACAAGTAGGCAGCAGCTTAATGTTGAAGCTGGGTTTTTCGGGGGTGGGGGGGCAGCTGGTGTCAGAAAAACACCCTCTCACAGGGATGGGAATCTGGACCCTCCCTCCCCGAGCTGTGGTGGTTGGTGAGAGATCGGGGCTTTGAATGCTCTCAGATCCCTGAATGGGTGGGTAAGGAGTTAGTTGAGATCATCCCTTGCCCCTCACCCTGGTTGTTTTGACTGACAGCTCCTCAAGGCTATGGTTTTATCTCTCTGTCTCTCTCACACCTAGTGGCATTTGCAGAGAAGGGGAGCAGCTGGTTGTGGGCCCCACAGACAACGGCAAGTTCCTGCCTCTGAAAGTGTGCAGTATCCAGCGAAACCGTTCTGCTTGTCGAGTGCTGAGAGCAGGACAGGCTGCTACTCTGGCCCTGGGCAACTTTGACAGAGCCCTTCTGCGTAAGGTGGGTATCCAGTTCAGCATTGGCCTGGCCTACTGTCTGTTCCTCAGGCAGTCCACGGGCTCGGCCACCTCTCTGCTCATTATAAAGTTAGGCCCATTATCTTGACAAGCGGAGAGCAGTTTGGAAAGTTAGAATACAGGTTGTGGAGGGGCATGAAAGGCCACATCTTCCTCCAGGAAGCAGCTGGTTGCACTGACCTAATATAAACTCCATTGATTCAGGCTGATCTAGAGAGCACGGCCTGCCCAGTGGAGTCACTGTCCTGGAGAATGGATGCTGGAGGTACAGGTGCTGGGGTTAATAGTGATGGAGAACATGATCAGTTTGGGTCACAACTCTGGGACTTTAATTAACTCTGTCTCTGGCCCAGGGCATGGTAATGGTGAGTCTCGAGATGCACCCAACTGTCAGCTCACTGTTTGAATCCGAGATTGTACTGCTTTTCCACGCAAAGACGTTCCGTAAGGGATTCCAGGTGACGGTGCATGTTGGTAATGTACGGCAGACTGCCATTGTGGAGCTGATCCATGGAAAGGTAAGTGATATTTCCAGCCACCATGCATTAGCAAGCTTCTCCATTCGGCTCCTACTGTCAGCTTCTATCCCAACCCCCCCCCCCCACTTCCAAAATCTCCTCTCACTGAAGTCTGACTGGAGTTACTTGTTTCAGGAGGATTTGAGAACAGGGGAGAAAGCCGTTGTCCGTTTCCGTTTTATTAAACATCCGGAGTATCTGAAAGTGGGAGCCAAGCTGCTCTTCCGGGAAGGAGTGACAAAAGGGATTGGTCACGTGACGAAGGTTCTTGATGAACTGAAGTGCTGAGTGCGTGTGTACTGGAGAACATGGTTCCCTGGGATCATCTCACAAGGCAACGTCAGTCAACCCAAGACTGACTTCCAGCAGCAATTGCTGGTCCCATTCAAACACAACGTTACCTGTGTCACTGACTCAGCTTCAAGGCAACCCCAGTATCTCCAACCCAATTAAAGATCAAAGCACCCTTTACCATGTCTCCTTGCTGGAAGAATTCTTGTCCCTGCTCTCTCAGTCCAACATTCTCTCACTCTGTATCTTGTACCCATCTGCTGATTTATCACTTTATGCTGCCAGGCAAAGCAGGCTATCAAATCATACCTGGGAGCTTTGTCCGATGCTCCCACCTGCTTCCTCCAGAGCTTTAGGCTGGGCTATTGCATTGTGCAGTCTGTTCAATGAGGATTTTTCACAGCCTCTAATTCAGCAGCAATTGGCAAAGCTAGACTCCTCGAAGTGGCATTCTGCCAAAGTAACAGCAGAGTCCTCAATAGCACAGAGGGACTTTGACTGTAACCCTGTGCTATTCCTGTCCTCAGAGTTTTTGATGGGGACAGTGTCGAGGGAGCTTTACTCTGAATCTAACCCTGTGCTGGAACAGTCTTTTGTGGTTGGATGTTGAGGGTGGGATCACCAACAGGAGGGTCTCTGATAACAAAAAGGATCTCTTTAGTTTGCCTTGCAGCCAGTGCTGTGCACTCGGTTTCTGGTCTGCAGCTGGGGGCATGACTTCATTTTACTGAATCCAGTCAGTGCCTTCTAATGGTAGCTGTTAGTTTTCATGTGTGATATAGGACAGTTCATGTATATTGTGTTTCTGTATATAACAGATGTACAGAGAAATTTGTTTTAAATAAAAGTTTAATTCACTGTTTCTCTGATGTTCCTTACTTTAGGGGAGGTAATGACCCAGTGTTATCACTAGAGTATTAATCCAGAAACCCTGGGAATGTTCTGGGCGTACAGGTTGGAATACCACCAGGCAGAGCATTGAATTTGAATTCAATAGACTCTGAATTCCAGAGTTTTAATGATGACTGTGAAACCATTACTGATTGTCAGGAAAGACTAATATACTTTAGGAAAGCAAATCTGCCATCATTACCTGGTCTGGTGTACATGTGACTCCAAGCAGTATATATGACTCTTAACTGCCTTTTGACTAGGTCGGCATTAATTACCCAGTGATGAATGAATTTTAAAAATTAACCATTCAGTCATTCTCAACTGGATGTTGCATAAAAACGCGAGCAGTACTGAAATTGCTGAGAGTTCTTGTTTGTCACAGTGGCCCCTGCATTTCTCTCCCAAATGATCAGAAGTACAAAGATAATCTCAGCTGAGCTGTCTGGGGAGGAAGGCATGGTGCAGACTTAAGCCTGTTTGCTGTCATAGAGTCAGAATGTTTACAGCATGGATTTAGGCCCTACAACTCATCGTGTCTGCACTGGTCATTGAGCATCTATCTACTCTAGTCCTATTTTGTAACACTCTAATCAACCTATTCAGAGATGATATTGCTCATCTCTGCTCTGGGAGACCTGGTTCAAGTCCTACCTGTTCCAGTGGTAAGGACACTAATACTGTAAGAGTAATCATCTGGTAATTATATTAGGAAATTTCAACTTTCCCAAGTTGGGCTCTGCTGGGCTTAAGAACAGACAAAACCCCTGACCCAGATGAATTGCACCTCAGGCTGCTGTGGGAGGTGATGCAGGAAATTGCAGGGGCTCTGATGCACGTTATTAATTCCTCTCAGACCCCAGGGAAAGTGCCAGAGGACTGGAGGATGGCTGATGTGGTTCCACTTTTTAACAGGATTGGTAGAGGTGAACCAGTGAGCCAATTACTAACCCGAGAGTCTCACATCAGTGATAGGGAAACTATTGGAGAAAATTCTGAAGGAGCAAATTAATACCCACTTGGAAAGTGAGTTTTATACATATGGAACAAGTGGGTTGCTAGGGAGGTTAGATCCACTCAAGGACTAAGGAGGGTATTTATGCCTGGAGCTGGAGGAAGTGGATGAGATTTGTAATGAATACTTAGCCTCGGTATTCATAAAGGAGGACTTGGTAGATGGATAATATATTTTGGGAGGATGCTGTTGATATTTTAGGGCATTGTAATACCAAGAAGGAAGTATTGGGTACTTTAAGAAGTATAAAATTGCTGGAGCCTTGAATGAAACCTTTGTAACCCCTTATCACTGGCCAGGTCCTAGAAGACTGGAGAATAGTCAATGTTCCTTTGTTTAAGGAACAGGGATAATCTGGGAAACTACAGGACACTGAAGCCTATATCAGGGGCAGGGAAATTATTGGAGAAGGATTTACTCACATTGAGAAAAATTGGGACTTATTAGCGAAAGATAGCGTGACTTTGTGTGGGGAAGGTCATGTCTCATAAACTTGATTGAGGTTTTTTTTCAGGATCGTGATTGGTTGGAAACTTGGGTGGAGAAATAGCAGATAGAATTTATTTCAGAAAATGCAAAGTGATACATTTTGGAAAGTCTTATGCAGAAGGGAGGTATACAGTAAATGGCAGAACCCTGAGTACCATCAACATAGAGATACAGGGAGTGCTGCACTGTCACAAGTGAATAAGATGGTGAAGGAGGCACATGGCATGCTTCCCTTCATCGGTCAGGGCACAGAGTATAAAAACTGGCAGGTTATTGTTGCAGCTGTGGAAAGGCCACATTGAGAATGTTGGATCCAGAGCTAGTCCCCACACTGTCAGAAGGATGTGGAGGCCTTAGGGAGGGTCCAGAAACAGTTTCCCAGGATATTGCCTGGTTTGGAGGGGGTTAGGCAAGTTTTCTTTGTTTTTATTTGAATGTTGAAGGAGGAGGGGGACTTGATAGAAGTTTACAGAGTGATGATAGGCGTGGATAGACTGGACAGCGTTTTATTTCCAGGGTAGAACTGTTAATAACTAGGGAACACAGGTTTAAGGTGAAAGGGAATAAATTGAAAGATGATGTGTGAGACTTTTGCTTTTTACACGAGGGTGTTAAATGCCTGGAGGCAGATACAATAGCAATGTTTAGGCACCTTGACACTCACATAGAACATAGAAGGATACAGCGCAGTACAGGCCCTTCGGCCCTCGATGTTGCGCCGACTGAGTCCTACCTAACCTATACTAGCCCAATAACTTCCAAATGCCTATCCAATGCCCGCTTAAATGAACATAAAGAAGGAGAGTTCACCACTGATACGGGCAGGGCATTCCATGAACTCACAACCCGCTGTGTGAAGAATCTACCCCTAACATCATGAATAGGCAGTCATGATTTGGAGATGCTTTTTCCGTGTCTGCTGCCAGAACCAACGGGTCCATTTTGGTGGTGGGGCAGAAGTTCGGTACCCATAGGGAGGGCCTCAACCGGGACCTTGGGTTCATGTCACACTACAGGTGACCACCATTACACTGTACACACACACCCCTACTCCTACACACACACATTCCTACACACAGACACAGGCACACACATTCCCACATGCAGCCCCTCACAGACTTTAAGATACTCTGCACTCACTACACACACACACACACTTTCTCACACTCTTAACCCCCAACCCAAACAGACAGACACATGCACACACAAAGACCAACATGCACACACATTTTGTGGGGTGAATTTGTACTTGCTGAGTTACATTGTACTTTGCTCAAAAAGTGCATGCATTCATGTAAAACTCTTATCTCACTTTTTAGATTAGAATTAAGACAGAGAACACAGGGGGCCAACACCTTCAACATAATGTCTAGTTATCACCATTGTGAACAGCTAACCCTAGAATGCAACTTTTTTTAAAAAAAGGTTATGTGATTTACACATGAAAGAAGTGAAACTATCACTGTATTCTAACAGATGAAAGGCTTAACAATCAATTTTTCAACGTATAATTTCAGTACATCACACTGTAAATTTTTGTGATAAATTCTGTGTTAGGATTGAGCCCTCCACTATCACCTGATGAAGGAGCGTCGCTCTGAAAGCTGATGTGCTTCCAATTAAACCTGTTGGACTATAACCTGGTGTTGTGTGATTTTTAACTATGAATAGGCAGGGAATAGAGGGATATGGACAGTATAGAGGCAGAAGGATTTTAGATTAGAAAGATGTGGCATAGCCCAATCAGTGTGGCAGCTTCCCTCCTCTCAACCTATCTCCAACTTCTCCAGCTCCTAATACTGCCTGGCTTGCTGTGTTCTTGCAGCCTCCTGCCTGTCTAATCGTTTCAGGTATTAACCCTTCGTCAGGTCAAGATCTGGGGATAGAGAGAGCGACAGACAAGTGGTTGGAGGGGGAGAGTAGCAGAATGGTGAGGTAGTGATAGGTAGGCACAGGTAGAAGGTATGACCTGGTTGGTAGCTGGAATGGAAGGGAGGAGACATGGCTGGATAGGCAGGGGATCAGTGGGAAGGTCAGAGTTTGCAATTCCTTGAGCATAGATTGAGAAGAGAGAAACAAAGATGTTTAAAATGATTAAAGAGAGAGAGAGAACCTGGGCAGGAGTGAAAATCAGCAAAAACACTCAATCCACGCAGTCAGGCTATCGCTCTCTGCTAAACCTCAGCACAAACAGCAGCTGATGCAATAACATGGAAACAGAGCCCAGGGGTGGAGCAAAGCAATTTCAACAACACTGGCCAGACACACCGTGGAGTTGGTGGAGCTCACTGTCACACTCTCAGAGTCTGGTTGCTTGGAGCTGCACGCTGCCCAACTCCCACTCTCTGCTCAGGGCAGGACGGGGAACAGCAACGTGGCTCCTTGGACAGTGAACACTGCTTAGGGTGGAGTCTCTTGTTTACACACTAGCCGGAGTTACTATGGAGATAAAAACCAATCACCCTGAAGTGTGAAGTTCACCTTGCCTGAATAGCAGGATACTCATGGTCCATTGACCTAACCTACACACGGCTGGAGGGGGAATGTCTGTGTGAAGTGTGCACAGACACCAGAAGGTGGAAACCCAGGTCCCTAGCACTGAGAGGCAGCAGTGATAACCACTGAAACTACAGGCAGAGTGTTGGTGCCAGGGCTCAGTCTCTGGACACAGCCCCACGTCCCTCCTGAAGGAAGCACACCGCAGCCCCACATCCCCTACTGCCAGAACACCTCTCCCCAACCCCATCTCCCACCCCAGACCTTCATTCCCTCTCCCCAACCCCAATCTGACCCACACTCTGCCCATAAACCCAAAGTCCCCCAGTCCGACACACCCCACCTTCTTCCCAACCCCAGACGACTCACTCCCCAATTTCCCTCGTCCCACCTCCAACCCCGAGTTCCCATCCCCAAACCCAACCCTCATCCCACTCGCCCCCCCCAAGTCCCACCATTCACTCCCCACCCCAACCCCCCCCCCAGTCCCGTCCCAACTCCCCACCCCTACCCCAAACCCCCTCCAGTCCCACCCCAACTCCCCACCCGCACCCCAAACCCTCCACTCCCCCCCAGTCCCACCCCCCAACCCAAACCCTCCACTCTTCCCCAATCCCACCCCCAACTTTCTATCCCCACCCCAAACCCTCCACTCCCCCCGTCCCCACTCTCACCCCTCCACTCCACCCCAAACCCCAATCTGACACCCCTCTCCACCCAAAACACATCCTCACTCTCCCAGTTCCAGCTCAGACCAAAGACCTGAACAAAACCCAGAAGCAGCTTCACAAGGAGGGCTCGAAAGCTGAATATTTACTGCGTTTCTGCCTTTATATTTTCTTGGCAATTGAACAGAAGATGAAGCTCCATTTAAATGATTCATTTTTATTCTTTGTAATTTCAAAATACTGTAGTGCTGGATTGTGACAAAACATTTTTCACTGGGTTTTCCCAAATACATTTGACAATAAAATCATTCATGTATTCAATTTTCAAGGGGTTCAACTGGCAGCTGATGTTTACAGCCACCCCCCACCCCGCGGATCTGAGGGACACTGTTAGAAAACACACGTGAAATGAGCTCAAATTAAAAAGCAAGTGTAATTAAAAAGCTGGCCTCAGTAATGGTGAGCCAATCATAGCCATCCTGCCTTAAAATCCATTGGCCATGAGAGGAGCTGGAGGCAATTAAAGCACGTTTTATTGAATGGAATGCAGATACCTCTTGGTCACTTCAAAGAGGTGGAATTAGTCAAGCTCCAAGTCCCATAGAAACATTCGTTTTTCCTTTTGTTAACAACAAAACAGTGGATCCATATATTTGTATCAAACTAGCAGGCAGTGCAGTACCTGATGCAGTGGATGGAGTCTGCACTGACAACATCAAACTCCACATACATGGCCAAAACCAGTGTGAGTGTACACTTCCAATTCCCCAATGGGATCCTTAACAGGGATGAGGGCTGGATAACAGAGGCTGGGCTGGCCAGGAATCCACAGCCAATATAGCTACAGCCACACAAACACACTCTCACCACTATCCCAGCAGAAACAAAGCACTAATATAACAGCTCAGTAATGTTTGGGATATCGTTAATTAATCATACATACATCTATATTTAATCATACATCATAAATACAGAATTCACGTTTTAAAAGACTTAAAAAGTGCTTCCGCCACACGCTCTCTCGATCCACGAGGAAGCAGTGAAGCGTAAACCTGCGCCCCTCCACCCCGATCACCTCTCCTCAGCCTCCACCTAACTGTGGCTGTCTCCCTCACTCCCACAGCCCAGATCAGAGCCTCCTTCTCTCCACCCTGGGTTTATGACTGTGTGGGCCTTTGGAAGTAGGTGAGCAGGCTGTGGCTGAGTCGGGGTTTTTTAGCTCTGGAGACGAGCTGCCTGGCTGCTTTGTTTTTCGGGGTTGTGGCAGGACTCTGAGCCGCGGGAGCTGCTGACAGACTCTTCTGCAGCTCAAGGGCAAAGTGGAAGTCCTCGTGTTCAGGCATCTCCCAGGACAGCTTGTACTCACCACATTTCAGGCACTGCAGCAGGCAGCCCAGGGGCAGGGTGTTCTCGGGGGCATCCCTGAGGGGGAGGGGGCTTCCTGGGGCACCAGAGACAGGGAAGGGACTTTCTAGGGCATCACCAAGGGGGAGGGGGCTTCCAGGGGCATCAGTGACAGGGAGAGGGCTTCCTGGGGCATCAGTGACAGGGAGAGGGCTTCCTGGGGCATCAGTGACAGGGAGAGGGCTTCCAGGGGCATCACCAATGGGGAAGGGGCTTCCTGGGGTATCATTGAGAGGAAGGGGGCTTCCAGGGGCATCACGAAGGGGAAGGGGGCTTCCTGGGGCATCACCAAGGGGGAAGGGGCTTCCTGGGGCATCACCAATGGGGAAGGGGCTTCCTGGGGCATCACCAATGGGGAAGGGGCTTCCTGGGGCATCATTGAGAGGAAGGGGGCTTCCAGGGGCATCACAAAGGGGAAGGGGGCTTCCTGGGGCATCACCAAGGGGGAAGGGGCTTCCTGGGGCTTCATTGAGGGGAAGGGGGCTTCCAGGGGCATCACCAATGGGGAGGGGGCTTCCTGGGGCATCACGAAGGGGAAGGGGGCTTCCTGGGGCATCACCATGGGGGACGGGGCTTCCTGGGTCACCGGGGACAGGGAGGGGCTTTCCCGGGGAGTCTGGGTGGGTTCTGAAAGCTCTGCTTTTGAAAAATGATGGTTTTGTTGGGAAGCTTTTCTGAGGCATCCCCTGATGACCGTGAGTCCTCACTGAGGGTGTCACAGACACAGAGCCTGTGTCAGGGTTTGTGGAAGATTCCGGAAGGTTCCTCACTCTCTGGAAGTAGGAAGCGATGCTGCGGATAGTGGGCCCGCTCGGAGCTGTTGTGTGTTTCCGTGGATCTTGGCGAGGGTTGGGTGGTTGGTGCCGTGAAGGCAGCGAGCGGTCTGTCTCCGTCAGCCTGCGGTCTGAGCTCAGAAACTGCTCGATGGGTTTTGTTACTGAGAGCTCCGAGAATTTACTGATAGACAGAGAGAGGCCGGTGACAGCTGGGAACCTAAACAACAAAGGAAGCCATCACAACCAACCTCTGATAACCCCATTCTCCATCGCTCAGGTACCCTGACCACCTCCCTCCCTCCCTGGACTGTCCCACTCCCATTTGGACATACCCGATGTCACTGAACCTACCTGCCTCCCTGTGCCCCTCCTCCTCCTCCTCACTCTCCTTCACTCCATGCCTCTCTCCACCATAGATTCATAGAGATGTACAGCACGGAAACAGACCCTTCGGTCCAACCCGTCCATGCCGACCAGATATCCCAACCCAATCTAGTCCCACCTGCCAGCACCCGGCCCATATCCCTCCAAACCCTTCCTATTCATATACCCATCCAGATGCCTCTTAAATGTTGTAATTGTACCAGCCTCCACCGCATCCTCTGGCAGCTCATTCCATACACGTACCACCCTCTGCGTGAAAAAGTTGCCCCTTAGGTCTCTTTTATATCTTTCCCCTCTCACCCTAAACCTATGCCCTCTAGTTCTGGACTCCCCCACCCCAGGGAAAAGACTTTGTCTATTTACGATATCCATGCTCCTCATAATTTTGTAAACCTCTATAAGGTCACCCCTCAGCCTCCAACACTCCAGGGAAAACAGCCCCAGCCTGTTCAGCCTCTCCCTGTAGCTCAGATCCTCCAAACCTGGCAACATCTTTGTCAATCTTTCCTGAACCCTTTCAAGTCTCACAACATCTTTCCGATAGGCAGGAGACCAGAATTGCACGCAATATTCCAACAATGGCCTAACCAATGTCCTGTACAGCCGCAACATGACCTCCCAACTCCTGTACTCAATACTCTGACCAATAAAGGAAAGCAGACCAAACACCTTCTTCACTATCCTATCTACCTGCGACTCCACTTTCAAGGAGCTATGAACCTGCACTCCAAGGTCTCTTTGTTCAGCAACACTCCCCAGGACCTTACCATTAAGTGTATAAGTCCTACTAAGATTTGCTTTCCCAAAATGCAGCACCTCGCATTTATCTGAATTAAACTCCATCTGCCACTTCTCAGCCCATTGGCCCATCTAGTCCAGATCCTGTTGTAATCTGAGGTAACCCTCTTCGCTGTCCACTGCACCTTCAATTTTGGTGTCATCTGCAAACTTACTAACTGTACCTCTTATGTTCGTATCCAAATCATTTATGTAAATGACAAAAAGTAGAGGGCCCAACATCGATCCTTGTGGCACTCCACTGGTCACAGGCCTCCAGTCCGAAAAACAACCCTCCACCACCACCCTCTGTCTTCTACCTTTGAGCCAGTTCTGTATCCAAATGGCTAGTTCTCCCTGTATGCCATGAGATCTAACCTTGCTAATCAGTCTCCCATGGGGAACCTTGTCGAACACCTTACTGAAGTCCATGTAGAGCACATCTACTGCTCTGTCCTCATCAATCCTCTTTGTTATGTCTTCAAAAAACTCAATCAAGTTTGTGAGACATGATTTCCCACGCACAAAGCCATGTTGACTATCCCTAATCAGTCCTTGCCTTTCCAAATACATGGACATCCTATCCCTCAGGATTCCCTCCAAACAACTTGCCCACCACCGAGGTCAGGCTCACTGGTCTATAGTTCCCTGGCTTGTCCTTACCACCCTTCTTAAACAGTGGCACCATGTTTGCCAACCTCCAGTCTTCCGGCACCTCACCTGTGACTATCGATGATACAAATATCTCAGCAAGAGGCCCAGCAATCACTTCTCTCGCTTCCCACAGAGTTCTCGGGTACACCTGATCAGGGCCTGGGGATTTATCCACCTTGAAATGTTTCAAAACATCCAGCACTTCCTCCTCAGTAATCTGGACATTTTGCAAGATGTCACCATCTATTTCCCTACAGTCTATATCTTCCATATGCTTTTCCACAGTCAATACTGATGCAAAATATTCACTCCCACCCCCATCCCTCCCCCCACCCTCTTTCCCCATCCCATCGCTCTCCCTCTCCTCATTTCCCTCCCTCATTCATACCTTTGCTTCCCCTTCCCTTCCTCCCTCGCTTCCCCTCCTTCCGCCTTCCCTTCTCCCCTCACTCCCCCTTCCCTTCCCCCCTCCCTCTCACCATGCTGCCTGATGCCTTGCTGCAGAGTTCAGTCCTTGAATTAAAGTGAAAGCGTCCTTGGCGATCCTCGCAGCCTGGTACAAGGGCAGAGCACAGCAACGTGACACACTGCTCCCTCTGTCACTGCCCTCGAGTCGAACTCCCACCGACAACAGCTTTCCCACCCTCTGGTTCTGGAGGAGCAGTGAAAACAGCATGTGAATCCACTCGCTCCCGCAGTGATCACCCGCACCATGACCGATCCATCGCTGGCGCTCTGCCTCCATTCTGGTCTTACTCTCGAATCCTACCCCAGTCAACAGACATGGGAATAATTCCAAACCTACACTCACCTCCAAAAACAAAGTCCTGCCAATGCTGGAGAAACAAACAAAATACTGCAGAAACTCAGGAGGTATAGCTCAGTGACACGTCGGCAGAACTCTCCTAAGGGGCCATAAAGGTTCTCTCCCCAGATACTGCCAAACCCACTGAGTTTGTCCAGCACATTTTGTTTGTATACCCAAGCATTCATTCTAAGGTCAGTGCTGAGGGAGTGCCGCACTGTCGGAGGGTCAGTGCTGAGGGAGTGCCGCACTGTCGGAGGGTCAGTGCTGAGGGAGTGCCGCACTGTCGGAGGGTCAGTGCTGAGGGAGTGCCGCACTGTCGGAGGGTCAGTGCTGAGGGAGTGCCGCACTGTCGGAGGGTCAGTGCTGAGGGAGTGCCGCACTGTCGGAGGGTCAGTGCTGAGGGAGTGCCGCACTGTCGGAGGGTCAGTGCTGAGGGAGTGCCGCACTGTCGGAGGGTCAGTGCTGAGGGAGTGCCGCACTGTCGGAGGGTCAGTGCTGAGGGAGTGCCGCACTGTCGGAGGGTCAGTGCTGAGGGAGTGCCGCACTGTCGGAGGGTCAGTGCTGAGGGAGTGCCGCACTGTCGGAGGGTCAGTGCTGAGGGAGTGCCGCACTGTCGGAGGGTCAGTGCTGAGGGAGTGCCGCACTGTCGGAGGGTCAGTGCTGAGGGAGTGCCGCACTGTCGGAGGGTCAGTGCTGAGGGAGTGCCGCACTGTCGGAGGGTCAGTGCTGAGGGAGTGCCGCACTGTCGGAGGGTCAGTGCTGAGGGAGTGCCGCGTCGTCGGAGGGTCAGTGCTGAGGGAGTGCCGCGTCGTCGGAGGGTCAGTGCTGAGGGAGTGCCGCACTGTCGGAGGGTCAGTGCTGAGGGAGTGCCCAGAAGTAGTATACTTTGGACAAGTTGATGACTTGAACCTCCAAACTGGTTAGAGCTGTGTTCGTAGCCAGTTTGAGAGAGCAAGTGTGGAATGGACTGGTATATCCACTGCTGGGGGGCTTGCTGTTATCCTGGACTTGACACATGAGACAGGAGACCACCCATTTCCCCGTTCCCTTCTTCGGGTAAATTGAATGGAAGAGAAGGCTGACCTGCTCCTTGTCTTTCTCCAGTCTCTCCTCCAGCTCAGTGGCCAGCTGCTGAAGCCAGTGCTTTACCTGGGATCACAACCCAACATCAGACAGGCTGGTCAACTCTCCCTGAACAACACACACACACACCAGACACACTTACCAGACACAGACACCAGACACACTTACCAGACGCAGACACCAGACACACTTACCAGACGCAGACACACACCCCCCCGACACACACACACACACACACCCCCGACACACATCAGACAGACACACAAGCACACACCAGACACACAAGCACACACCAGACACACACATATACACAGACAGAGCGAGAATGCTCCTCTCCTCCCCCTATATGACACACGTACCTGCTCACAGCTGCTGAGAGCCTGCGTGCCCAGGAAGTTCTTGCTGCAGCCAATGGATTTGGGGAGGTGTCGGGGTCTGACAGGTTCAGACTCCACTCCCCGGCAGAGGTCAAACAGCCAGTTCCTGAAACCAAGGCAGCGGTAGCTTTGTCAGAAAGGTGCCGGGGACTGGGAAGGCAATGTCAGCTCGCACCCAGATCCTGCCAACTGGAGAACCATAAAACCGAGCTCAGGAGGCCACTCAGCCCATCAGTTATCAGGCTAGTGTACTGCCTGTGCCTTATCGCCGTAGCACCAGATTTGTAATCCTCTGTGCGCTCTGACTGCCCCAGTATCTCCACAGCTTCCACATTCTTCTGACATTGTGGGACTGAGGCCTGGGGGAGCTGGGTGCTGCTGTAAAGGGGTAGGGTTTGTAACAAATGCCTCAGACTGCCCTATGGGAGGTTGTGCTGGGGT
The DNA here is from genome assembly GCF_020745735.1 of Hemiscyllium ocellatum. NCBI lineage: Eukaryota > Metazoa > Chordata > Chondrichthyes > Orectolobiformes > Hemiscylliidae > Hemiscyllium > Hemiscyllium ocellatum. Next base: position 3,394,928 of record NC_083403.1, on the reverse strand, counting down.
GGGTCATGTCACTGGATAGGAACCTACAGATTGGAATCGAGAGTGAGCCTCAGGGTCATCACAATGGTGATGATCATCAGTTATTGTGAGGAACCCACCCAGTTCATTAGTGTCCTTCAGGGAAGGAAATCTGCCATCCTTACCCGGTCTGGCCTACACATGACTCCAGACCCACAGGAAATCCTCACTGTCCGTGGACATGGCCAACACTCCATTCAAGGGTCAATTAGAGATGGGCACCCAATGCCACACTATATCCCCTGACAGGATTGCTAAAACAAAACTACCACAACTTTCCAAATAGTATTCCCTGTATTGAAGTTCAGGAAGTAACTGCTAAACAGTGACCAGTGAGGAGTAGCCTATCTCCAGTTAGATAACTTTCACACCATCCTCTTCCCTCAGACTGACTCCTTACAGAGCCTGAGCTTTCCACTAACCGTGGGGTCCCAGGGGCTCAGGAGTCCGTGTACTTACCCAGTTTTCTCCCCGAATGTGTTCTGGAGCTGAGGCTCTGGGAATGCGCGCAGCTGCCCCATGTACTCGATGTTCAGGAGCCGAGCTACGGATTCTCCCAGCTTTCCACCAAGATAGCGGCTAAAACAGGAACAGACGAGAAAGGCACAGTCAGCGGAAGTGGGAGGGCCAGTTGGCAAATTATTTTGGGGAGGGGATAGCACAAGGGGGCCCTTGATGTGCTGACCCAGCACAGAGGTGATTCTGGAAGGTGCACAGTCTCCTTTCACACTGCACACTCACCAACAGCCCCATGTGTCTCCGATCCAGGAGACAAGGTAGTGATACTCAAACAAGTAGGGACAGGTCGAGGAGATGCAGCAGATGGGATGTCTTTGGATTTTCAGAAAGGTTTGATATGAAGTATCACACCGAAAGCTACATAACCAGAGTCCTTGGTGTTGGAGGGATTATACCAGCATGGACAGAGAACTGGCTAACTACCTGGAGAGAGTTGGGGTAAGGGTGGTGTTTTCAGGATGGCAGCCTGTAACTAGTGGAGTGCCACAGGGATCAGTGCTGGGACCACAATTATTTACAACACACACGAATGACTTGGATCAGGAAAGTGAATGTACTATCGCTACGTTTACAGATAACACAAGAACTGCTGGGAAGGTGACAAACAGCCTGCCAAAAGATAGAGACAGGTTTAACTGAGCGGGTAATAACTTAGCACATGGAATAGAACGTGGGGAAATGAGAGTCCATGACCAGAGGGCATCATCTCAGAATAAGCATTTAACACAGAGATGAGGAAGGATTTCATCTCTCAGATGGGGGGTCAAACTGTGGAATTCTGCAACAGAGGGCTGGGTCATTTAATATATCCAAGGCTGAGAGAGAGAGATTTTAATCAGGAGGGGAATCAAGGGTAACGGGGAAAATACAGGAAAGTGAAGCTGAAGATGATCAGTTGAATCATGATCTCACTGAATGGTGGATCAGGCTAGATGGGCTGAATGGCCAACACCTACGTCTTATGGCCTTAATGAGATGATAAGCCTTAGGGACGTAACATCACAGCCCAACCTGATACGTGAGACACAGGCTTTTCCTGAGCATCGCCCTGAGCTGAGAATTGCTGACCAACTCAAGTCACTCCCAGCCAGCAAGGGGAGAGGGAAGACAGGACCATCGGGTGGTTCTCATGGGGAACCGGAGAAAACTCCCCCATATGCTTCGATCCCTTTAGTCCCAAGTGCTACATCTAACTCCTTCCTGAAAACAGTCAATGTTTTGGCTCCAACCACCTTCAGTGGGAGAGAATCCCACAGGCTCCCCATTCTCTGGGTGAGGACATTTCTCCTAATCTCAGTCCGAAATGACCCAGCCCGTATCCTTACCCCATGACCCCATGGTCCTGCACCACCCCATTATCAGGAAGACCCTTCCTGTGTTCACACTGTCTAGTCCTGTTCGAATTTTATCAGTTTCTATGAGATCTCCCTCAGTCTCCTAAACTCCAGTGAACATCCTTCCTCAGATAAGGTGACCAAACCTGTCCACAATACTCCAGGGGTGGTCTCCCCAAGGCCCTGTATAATTGCAGCAAGACCTCCCTGCTCCTGGACTCGAACCCTCTCCCTATGAAGGCCCACATCCCATTTCCCTTCCTCACCGCCTGCTGTACCTGCACGCTGACTTTCAGAGACTGGGGTACAAGGACACCCAGGTCCCATTGCCCCTGTCCCTTTCCCAATCTGTCCCCATTCAGATCACCATCTGCCTTCCTGACCCCCCCAACCCCTCACATTGATCCCCATTATCCTGCATCTGCCATGTATTTCCCCACTCCCTCAGCCTGTCCAAATCCCACTGAGACATCTCTGCCTGTCCCTCACAGCTCACCCTCCCAGCCAGCTTTGTGCTGTCTGCAAACCTGGACAGATTACATTTAGTTCCCCCACCTCCATCATTCATCTATATTGTGAATAGCAGGGTCCAAGCACCGATCCCTGCGGTACCCCACTGATCCCTGCGGTACCCCACTGATCCCTGCGGTACCCCACTGATCCCTGCGGTACCCCACTGATCCCTGCGGTACCCCACCGATCCCCGCGGTAACCCACCGATCCCCCACCAGATATCAGATCACCGGGCTGAAATTCCCAGTTTTCTCTCCACCTCCTATTTTAAACAGTGGGGTAACATTAACTACCCTCCAAACTGTAGGAACTCTTCCAGAGTGTCAGGAATCTTGGAAGATGACAGAATACAGGGAGAACTAGCCATTTGGATACAGAACTGGCTCAAAGGTAGAAGACAGAGGGTGGTGGTGGAGGGCTGTTTTTCAGACTGGAGGCCTGTGACCAGCGAAGTACCATAGGGATCAGTGCTGGGTTCCCTCCGATTACAACAGAATCTGGACCAGATGGGCCAATGGGCTGAGAAGTGGCAGATGGAGTTTAATTCAGGTAAATGTGAGGTGCTGCATTTTGGGAAAGCAAATCAGGGCAGGACTTATACACTTAATGGTAAGGTCCTGGGGAGTGTTGCTGAACAAAGAGACCTTGGAGTACAGGTTCATAGCTCCTTGAAAGTGGAGTCGCAGGTAGATAGGATAGTGAAGGCGGCGTTTGGTATTCTTCCCTTTATTGGTCAGAGTATTGAGTACAGGAGTTGGGAGGTCATGTTACAGCTGTACAGGACATTGGTTAGGCCACTGTTGGAATATTGTGTGCAATTCTGGTCTCCTGATAGGATTCAGACAAAATTTACAACGACGTTGCCAGGGTTGGAGGATCTGAGCTACAGGGAGAGGCTGAACAGGCTGGGGCTGTTTTCCCTGGAGCATCAGAGGCTGAGGGGTGACCTTATAGAGGTTTACAAAATTATGAAAGGCACGGATAGGATAAAAGGACAAGGTCTTTTCCCTGGTGTGGGGAGAGTCCAAACCTAGAGGGCATACATTTAGGGTGAGGGGGAAAAGAGACCTAAGGGGCAACTTTTTCACGCAGAGGGTGGTACGTGTATGGAATGAGCTGCCAGAGGAAGTGGTGGAGGCTGGTACAATTGCAACATTTAAGAGGCATTTGGATGGGTATATGAATAGGAAGGGTTGGGAGGGATACGGGCCGGGTGCTGGCAGGTGGGACTAGATTGGGTTGGGATATCGGGTCAGCATGGACGGGTTGGACCGAAGGGTCTGTTTCCATGCTGTCCATCTCTATGCATCCACTATTTCTAAGCCACTTCCTGAAGTGCTCTGGGGTGTATTTTATTAGACCCTGGGGATTTATCTGCCTTTAATCCCATCAATTTCCCCAACGCCACTTCCCTACTAATACAGCTTTCCCTCAGTTCCTCCCTCTCACTAAAGCCTGTGATCCCCAATATTTCTGGGATGTTACTTGTGTGTATTTAGTGTTGGCCATTTCTTATTCCCCATAGTAAACGCCCCTGTTTCTGACTGTAAGGGAACTACATTTGGCATCTGTTTCTCTTCAAATAGCTATCCAAGCAGCCACAGTCAGTTTGTATGTTCCCTCCCAGCTCACTCTCACACTCCCCTTGACCAGTCCCTCCCTCCCTCCTTTGTTGAAATTTAAACTACTCCCACTCCATGGCTCTGCTGTTGCTTTTCTGGCCAGTTCCTGGATGTGATACGGTCCCTAATGTCCCTGTTAGCCATGGTCAGGGCACTCTCTCTGGTTTAATTCTGCCTCAGACAGGAATGAACTGTTGGGGTTGACCATGTGCTCTCATTATCTCACCACCATCATCCCTTTAAATCACTTTATTCTACGAATTTATTCTCGCCAACCCATGCCTTAAACCACTGTTGCATCCTTCATTTCGATTGAGGACTCTAGTCACAGAAACAAATACATCACTCTCCGTTTTGATGCAGAATCCTATCACATTATGATCCCTGTTCCCCAAAGGGCCTCACACAACGAGACTGCTGACTGACCCTCTCTCATTACACAACGGCCAGTGTAGAACGGCCTGGTCTCCAGCTGGTTTCTGAACGTATGGGTGCAAAAAAAAACATCTTGCATCAACTCCTCCTTCGCAGTAGAGTTAAGAATTTGATTTACTCAATCTATACGCAGCTTAAATTCACGCATATAGCATCTATCTCTAATTTCCTGTTTAACGCCATTCCCAAGATCAGCTTTACTATTTGAGATTCTATAAACAAGCCCCTCTCATGATTTTTGTTTCTGAGCTGAACCCACAGATTCCCCTATTGTGCTAATTTCTCCTTTAACCATGAACACATCTCCAAAACGTTTTCCTTTTTGTCGGGATGTTCAGTCCCCATCCCTGCTCACCCTGCAGCAATGTCTCGGTGATCCTGACTAGCCCACACGCTGATGGAGACAAGGGTTAACTGTAGAGTAGCTATCCTGTTAACTCAGACACCTTGGTAATGTTCTGGGAATCGGAGTCCCGTCACAGCTGATGGTGGAATTTGGAATTCACTAAAATATCGGGTTTGACCATGAATCCATTGCCGACTGTTGGAAACCCCCATCTGGGTCCTTTAGGGAAGGGAACTACCAGCCTTCCCTGGACAGGCCTACCTACATGTGACTGCAGACCCACAGCGATGTGGCGGATTCGTCATTACCCTCTGGGCAGTAAACACCGGCCTGGCCAGCACCACCCTCATCACGTGAACGATTAAAGCAACAGACGAGATCTCCCAATAAACTTACATTTTGCCAATGGGCAGGCTGTCGAAGAGTCTCGGCACGGAGCACATCGGCAGCACCGTCTGACGGTTCGGTTTGTTCAAGCCACAACTCAGCTTCGCCAACACCTACAGCCACAACAGAGAGAGACAGGCAACTCCCACTCAACCACCACACACTATCAACAACAAGACAAGCACCACGGGCACAGCCCTGGGGGATATCTGCCTGCCGGGGGAGAGGGTGGGCCTGTGTGCGCCAACCCCCTGGGCTTGTGGGGGGAGGAATAAGGCACTGGTCTTGGGGGGTAGTTCTCTCGGTCACTGGGGAAGGGGGAACAGGGAATGGGTCTGTGAGGGAGTGGGGGAACACTTGTCCCAGCCTATTGCAAGGGGAGGAGATGACACACTGACCCACTGTATGTGGGTGTGGGGTGCAGGGGGCAGGGTGCCGGTGTATAGGGGTGTGGGGGGGGCAGGGTGGCGGTGTATGGGGGTGTGGGGGGGCAGGGGGCGGGTGTGGGGGGGGGGGGGGGGGGGCAGGGTGCCGGTGTATGGGTGTGTGGAGTTTGGGGGGGCAGGGTGCCGGTGTATGGGGGTGTGGGGTGTGGGGGGGGCAGGGTGCCGGTGTATGGGGGTGTGGGGTGTGGGGGGGGCAGGGTGCCGGTGTATGGGGGTGTGGGGGGGCAGGGTGCTGGAATATGGGTGTGTGTGTGTGGGGGGGGGGGGGAAGCAGGATGCCAGTGTATGGGGGTGTGGGGGGGGGGGCAGGGTGCCGGTGTATGGGGGTGTGAGGTGCGGGGGGAGCAGGGTGCCAGTGTACGGGGAGGGTGCCGGTGTATGGGGGTGTGGGGGGGGCAGGGTGCCGGTGTATGGGGGTGTGGGGGGGGCAGGGTGGCGGTGTATGGGGGTGTGGGGGGGGGGGGGCAGGGTGCCGGGGTACGAGGGTGTGGGGTGCAGGGTGCTGTTGTATGGGGGTGTGGGGGGGGGGGGGGGGGGGGGGCCAGTGTATGGGAGTGTGGGGGGGCAGGGTGCTGTTGTATGGGTGTGTGGGGTGTTGGGGGGGGCAGGCTGCCGGAGTACGGGTGTGCGGGGGGGCAGGGTGCCGGCGTACGGGGGTGTGGGGGGGGGGCAGGGTTCCAGTGTACGGGGGTGTGGGGGGTGTGGGGGGAAGGTTGCCAGTGTACAGGGGTGTGGGGGGGGCAGGATGCCAGTGTACGGGGGTGTGGGGGGGGGCAGGGTGCCAGTGTACGGGGGTGTGGGGGGGGGCAGGGTGCTGGTGTATGGGGGCGTGGAGTGTTTGGGGGGGGCAGGGTGCCGGTGTATGGGGGTGTGAGGTGCGGGGGGAGCAGGGTGCCAGTGTACGGGGGTGTGGGGGGGGGGGGGGGGGTAGGGTGCCAGTGTATGGGGGTGGGGGGGGTAGGGTGCCAGTGTATGGGGGTGTGTGGGGGGGGTAGGGTGCCAGTGTATGGGGGTGTGGGGGGGGGGGGGGGGGAGCGTGCCAGTGTATGGGAGTGTGGGGGGGCAGGGTGCTGTTGTATGGGGGTGTGGGGTGTTTGGGGGAGGGGGGGCAGGCTGCCGGAGTACGGGAGTGTGAGGTGCGGGGGGAGCAGGGCGCCAGTGTACGGGGGTGTGGGGGGGGGGGGGAAGGTTGCCAGTGTACAGGGGTGTAGGGGGGGCAGTGTGCCAGTGTACGGGGGTGTGGGGGTGGGGGCAGGGTGCCAGTGTACGGGGGTGTGGGGGGGGGGGGGGGAAGGTTGCCAGTGTACAGGGGTGCGGGGGCAGCAGGGTGCCAGTGTACGGGGGTGTGGGGGGGGGGGGAAGGTTGCCAGTGTACAGGGGTGTGGGGGGGCAGGGTGCCGGTGTATGGGGGTGTGGGGGGGGGGAGAAGGTTGCCAGTGTACAGGGGTGTGGGAGGGGGGCAGGGTGCCGGTGTATGGGGATGTGGTGGAGCAGGGTGGCGGTGTACGGGGGTGTGGGCGGGGGGGCAGGGTGCTGTTGTATGGGGGTGTGGGGTGTTTGGGGGAGGGGGGGCAGGCTGCCGGAGTACGGGGGTGTGAGGTGCGGGGGGAGCAGGGTGCCAGTGTACGGGGGTGTGGGGGGGGGGGGGGGGGATGTTTGCCAGTGTACAGGGGTGGAGGGGGGGGCAGGGTGCCAGTGTACGGGGGTGTGGGGGTGGGGGCAGGGTGCCAGTGTACGGGGGTGTGGGGGGGGGGGGGGGGGGAAGGTTGCCAGTGTACAGGAGTGCGGGGGCAGCAGGGTGCCAGTGTACGGGGGTGTGGGGGGGGGGGAAGGTTGCCAGTGTACAGGGGTGTGGGGGGGCAGGGTGCCGGTGTATGGGGGTGTGGGGGGGGGGGGGGGAAGGTTGCCAGTGTACAGGGGTGTGGGGGGGGGCAGGGTGCCGGTGTATGGGGATGTGGTGGGGCAGGGTGGCGGTGTACGGGGGTGTGGGCGGGGGGGCAGGGTGCCGGTGTATGGGGGTGTGGGCGGGGGGGCAGGGTGCCGGTGTATGGGGGTGTGGGGGGGGGGCAGGGTGCCAGTGTATGGGGGTGTGGGGGGGGGGGGGGGGGGCAGGGTGCCAGTGTATGGGGGTGTGGGGGGGGGGGGGGCAGGGTGGCGGTGTATGGGGGTGTGGGGGGGGGGGGGTAGGGTGCCAGTGTATGGGGGTGGGGGGGGGTAGGGTGCTGGTGTATGGGGGCGTGGGGGGGCAGGGTGCTGGTGTATGGGGGCGTGGGGTGTGGGGGGGGCAGGGTGCTGGTGTATGTGGGTGTGGGGTGTGGGGGGGCAGGGTGCTGGTGTATGTGGGTGTGGGGTGTGGGGGGGGCAGGGTGCTGGTGTGTGGGGGTGTGGGGGGGCAGGGTGCTGGTGAATGTGGGTGTGGGGGGGCAGGGTGCCGGTGTATGGGGGTGTGGGGGGGCAGGGTGCCGGTGTATGGGGGTGTGGGGGGGCAGGGTGCCGGTGTATGGGGGTGTGGGGGTGTGGGGGTGTGGGGGGGCAGGGTGCTGATGTATGGGGGTGTGGGGGGGCAGGGTGCTGGTGTATGGGGGTGTGGGGGGGGCAGGGTGCCGGTGTATGGGGGTGTGGGGGCAGGGTGCCGGTGTATGGGGGTGTGGGCGGGCAGGGTGCTGGTGTATGGGGGTGTGGGGGGGGGGGGGGGCAGGGTGCCGGTGTATGGGGGTGTGGGGGGGCAGGGTGCCGGTGTATGGGGGGGCAGGGTGCCGGTGTATGGGGGTGTGGGGGGGCAGGGTGCCGGTGTATGGGGGTGTGCTGGGGACAGGGTGCCGCTGTATGGGGGTGTGGGGGGGCAGGGTGCCGGTGTATGGGGGTGTGGGGGGGGGGCACGGTGCCGGTGTACGGAGAGGGGGTGCCAGTCTCTGCGGTGTACCTTGTTGTGTGAAACTCCAGCTGAACACCTGTATCCAGTCTCCTGTTCCACTGCTGCCCGCATCTCCTCCACAATCAGGGCCCCAGCTGTGAGCTGCAGCTCAGGGCTGGCTCCATCTCGGGTACTGAGGGGCAGCGAGTCCAGCCAGGCGTCCAGCCCCATTCGGCGTGCCTGCTCTGTGAGGACACACACACACACAGTGTGACTGGTGGTAACAGCCAGTGGCCTCAGTGTAATTCCCTCCCCCCCCCCCCCCCCCCCCCCCCCCTCCCCTGCTCTCCCCCAGGTACCCACCTCTCGGCACAGCTGGCTCTCTACACTGCTCTGCCTGAGCATGTTGGGGGAACCCCTGTACGAAGGTAGTCGGCAGCAGCCCATGATCAATCCGCTGAGCCTCCAGCTTGGTGGCTCGCTCTCGGGCAGCTGCAGTCAGATCTACAAAGACCTCATCAATACTGGCCCGTTCGATCACTGCAAACCGGGACAGCACCGACAGCACCTGTACGCTGGCTTCACGGTACCTGTGGGGACACGTACAACAGTAACAGCCGACACATTCCTGTCCCTCACTGGAAGGGGAACTTCGGGGGGGGGGGAGATGGAGCGTTGGGACAGATACCTGGCTGCGATCCCAGACACTCAGAGAAACCGAGCAGATTGTGAAATCACCAAAAGGAGGAAACATCTCAGTTCAGGCGGACAGAGATGTGAGAGACTCGATGACTTTAGTAACAGTAACAAGGAAGACGAGACTCTGCCCCTGCTGTAGCTGTTAGCACAGCCGGGGGGGGTTAGTGATCAAGGCGAACCCAGGCACCGTACACCCTTAGCGTTATCAGCAAACCTGACATTTCTCTCAGTCAGACACTGTACTAAAAACACACTGGACTTTCATCCAATGTTAGTCCAGAGAACAGCTCAGAAACAACTAACTTTATAAAACAAAGTGAAACAAGGTGAACTGAGCAGGGTGCACGGCAGGGAGAGGAGACTAGCCCCGGGGGGGGGGGGGGGGAATAGGCAGGTGCTTTAATGGACTGGGCACAAAGGCTGTGGAGAGGTGGCAGGGAAGTGAGGGGATGAGGTGGGGTCGGAAAGAATGGGAACTGAAGGGAGTGGGGAGTGCGGACGGGGTGGGGGTGGGGAACTGCAAAGGTGATGGGCAGGAGGGAAAACAACATACTTGCTGAGATCTGCCTTCCCATGGGCCTCTGGGATTCGCGCGAGCTGCAGCTGTGGACATTTCTTCTTCGCTTCCTGACCTCGCATTCCTCTCGTCACTCCAAAGGCTCGTGCCTCGTAGCTGACAGCAATAATTCTAGAGAGAGATAGGAACAGCAGAAATGTTGTAATTGTACCAGCCTCCACCACATCCTCTAGCAGCTCATTCCATACACGTTCCACCCTCTGTGTGAAAAGGTTGCCCCGTAGGTCTCTCTTATATCTTTCCCCTCTCACCCCAAACCTATGCCCTCTAGTTCTGAAGTCCCCCACCCCAGGGAAAAGACTTTGTCTATTTATCCTATCCATGCCCCTCATAATTTTATAAACCTCTATAAGGTCACCCCTCAGCCTCTGATGCTCCAGGGAAAACAGCCCCAGCCTGTTCAGCCTCTCCCTGTAGCTCAGATCCTCCAACCCTGGCAACATCCTTGTAAATCTTTTCTGAACCCTTTCAAGTTTCACAACATCTTTCCGATAGGAAGGAGACCAGAATTGCACGCAATATTCCAACAGTGGCCTAACCAATGTCCTGTACAGCTGCAACATGACCTCCCAACTCCTGTACTCAATACCCTGACCAATAAAGGAAAGCAGACCAAATGCCTTCTTCACTATCCTATCTACCTTCTTTCAAGGAGCTATGAACCTGCACTCCAAGGTCTCTTTGTTCAGCAACACTCCCCAGGACCTTACCATTAAGTGTATAAATTCTGTTAAGATGCGCTTTCCCAAAATGCAGCGCCTCGCATTTATCGGAATTAAACTCCATCTGCCACTTCTCAGCCCATTGGCCCATCTGGTCCAGATCCTGTTGTAATCTGAGGTAACCCTCTTCGCTGTCCACTACACCTCCAATTTTGGTGTCATCTGCAAACTTACTAACTGTACCTCTTACGCTCACATCCAAATCATGTATGTAATATGATGAAAAGCAGTGGATCCAGCACCAATCCTTGTGGCACTCCACTGGTCACAGGCCTCCAGTCTGAAAAACAACCCTCCACCACCACCCTCTGTCTTCTACCATTGAGCCAGTTCTGTATCCAAATGGCTCGTTCTCCCTGTATTCCATGAGATCTAATCTTGGTAAACAGTCTCCCATGGGGAACCTTGTTGAATGCCTTACTGAAGTCCATATAGATCACATCTACTGCTCTGCCTCATCAATCTTCTTTGAGCTTTTTGAAGAAATAACAAGCAGGTTAGTGAGACATGATTTCCCATGCACAAAGCCATGTTGACTATCCCTAATCAGTCCTTGCCTTCCAAATACATGTACATCCGGTCAGTCTGGTAACCCTTCGCTGCCCTCCCTCCATCACCACAACATCCTTCCTCAGATAAGGAGACCAAACCTGTCCACAATACTCCAGGGGTGGTCTCCCCAAGGCCCTGTATAATTGCAGCAAGACCTCCCTGCTCCTGGACTCGAACCCTCTCACTATGAAGGCCCACATCCCATTTCCCTTCCTCACCGCCTGCTGTACCTGCACGCTTACTTGTAAGACCATCGGATCACATGGAATAGGAACGGGAGTAGGACGGTCAGTCCCTCCATCTTGCTCTGTCCACTTTCCTGCCCATTCCTTGCACCCCACTGATTCCCCAATTGAACAAGGATCTAGCTCAGCCTTAAATGTACACGCAGACTCTGTCCCCACAAGTCCCTGGAGCAAGGAGTTCCAAAGACACACAACCCTCAGAGAGAAGAAATCCCTCCTTATCCCCCTTTATCCTGACACTCTGCCCTCCGGTCCCAAACCCTCCCATGAGGGGAACCATCCTCTCAGCATTAATCCTGTCAATCCCTGAACAATCCAATGTATTTCAATGCAGTCCCCTCTCATTCCTCTCCACTCCAGGGAGTAGAGTCCCAACCTGTTTAAGCCTTTGTTCATGAGACACTCCCTCCATCCCAGGGACCCTTCTCTGAGCTGCCTCCAATGAAATGGTATCTTCCCTCAAATGAGGGGACTAAAACAGCCCACAGTATAAGGCCGTAAAACATAGCGACAGAAATTAGGCCATTCGGCCCATCAAGTCTGCTCTGCCATTCAATCAGGGCTGATTGGTTTCTCAACCCTATTCTCCCCATAACCCTTGATACTCAAGAACCTATGTATCTCAGTCTCAAACACTCTCAATGATCTGACCCCCACAGCTTTCTGTGGCAGTGAATCCCACAGATTCCCCACTCTCGGGCTGAAGAAGTCTCTCCTTGTCTCTGTTCTAAAAGGCCTTCCCTTTAAGGCTGTGCACTCGGATCCTAGTCTCTCCTACAAACAGAAACATCTTCCCAACACCCACTCTGTCCAGGCCAGTCAGTATTCTGTATGTTTCAATTAGATTCCCCGCCCCCCATCCTTCTAAACTCCATTGAGTATAAACCCAGAGTCCTCAAACATTCCTCATATGTTAAGCTTTTTATTCCTGGGACCATTCACCTGATCCTCCTCTGAACACACTCCAGGGCCAGTACATCCTCCCTGAGATACAGGGCCCAAAACTGTGCAAATGTGGTCTGACCAGAGCCTCAGAAGTACACCCCTGCATTTATATTCAAGTCCTGTCAAAATAAATACCAACATTGCATTTGCCTTCCTTACTATTGACTCAACCTGCAAATTTACCTTGACAGAACTCCCAAGTCTCTTTGCACTTCAGATTTCTCCCCATTTAGAAAACAGTCCATGCCTCTATCCTTCCTCCCAAAGTGCATGACCTCACACTTCCCCACATTGTACTCCATGTACCCCTCCTTTGCCCACTCTCCTAACCTGTCCAAACCCTTCTGCAGTCTCCCCACCTCCTCAATGCTACCTATCCCTCTACCTATCTTTGTATCATCTGCAAACTTAGCCAGAATACCCTCAGTTCATTCCTCTAGATTGTTAATGTATAAAGTGTAAAGTTATGGTCCCAACACTGACCCTTGTGGAACACCACTTGTCACCGGCTGCCATTTTGAGAAGGACCCTTTTATCCCCACTCTGCGTTCTGTCAGACAGCCCAGCTCCTATCCATGCTAGCACCTTACCTCTAACACTGCTATCTTACTCATTAGCCTCCTGTGCGGGACCTTGTCAAAGGCCTTACATAGAACAATCCAGAGCAGAACAGGCCCTTCAGCTTTCAATGTTGCGCCGACCTGTGAACTAATCTAAGCTCATTCCCCTTCACTATCCCATCGTCATCCATGAGCTTATCCAAGGACTGTTTAAATCTCCCTAATGGGGCTGAGTTGACTACATTAGCAGGTAGGGCATTCCACACCCTTACCACTCTCTGAGTAAAGACCCTGCGTCTGACATCTATCTTAAATCTATCACCCCTCAATTTGTAGTTATGCCCCTTGTACAAGCTGTCATCATCCCAGGAAAAAGACTCTCCCTGTCTCCCCTATCTAATCCCCTAACCATCTTGTATGTCTCTATCAAATCCCCCCTTAACCTTCTTCTCTCCAATGAGAACAGACCCAAGTCTCTCAGCCTTTCCTCATAAGACCTTCCCTCCAGACCAGGCAACATCCTGGTAAATCTCCTCTGCACCTTTTCCAATGCTTCCACATCCTTCCCAAAATATGGGGACCAGAACTGTACACAATATTCCAAGTGCGGCCGCACCAGCGTTTTGTATAGTTGCAGCATGATATTGTGGTTCCGGAACTCAATCCCTCTACCAATAAAACCTAACACACCGTATACCTTCTTAACAGCACTATCCACCTGGGTGGGCAACTTTCAGGGATCTATGTACATGGGACTCCAAGATCCCTCTGCACATCCACACTACCAAGAATCTTTCCATTGACCCAGTACTCTGCCTTCCTGTTATTCTTCCCAAAGTGCAGCACCTCACATTTAGCTGCATTGAACTCCATTTGCCACCTCTCAGCCCAATTCTGCAGTTTATCCAAGTCTCCCTGCAACCTGTAACGTTCTTCCACACTGTCCACTATTCCATCGACTTTAGTGTCATCTACAAATTTACTAATCCATCCACCTATGTCTGCGCCCAAATCATTTATAAAAATGACAAACAGCAGTGGTCCCAAAACAGATCCTTGTGGTACACCCACTAGTAACCAGACTCCAGGCTGAATATTTTCCATCAACCACCACTCGCTGCCTTCTTTCAGAAAGCCAGTTTCTAATCCAAACTGCTAAATCACCCTCAATTCCATGCCTCTGCATTTTCTCCAACAGCCTACCATGTGGAACCTTATCAAAGGCTTTACTGAAGTCCATGTACACCACGTCAACTGCCCTACCCTCATCTACATGCTTGGTCACCTTCTCAAAAAACTCAATGAGGTTTGAGAGACATGACCTGACCTTGACGAATCATGTGACTATTTACGATGCAATTGATGCTCGCTAGATCCTCTCTCTTATAATCCTTTCCAAAATTTTTCCTACAATAGAAGTAAGGCTCACTGGTCTGTAATTACCTGGGTCATCACTACTGCCTTTCTTGAACAAGGGCACAATATTTGCAATCCTCCAGTCCTCTGGTACTAAACCTGTAGACAATGACAACTCAAAGGTCAAAGCCAAAGGTTCTGCTATCTCCTCCCGAGCTTCCCAGAGAATCCTTGGATAAATCCCATCCGGCCCAGGGGACTTGTCTACTTTCACTCCTTCCAGAATCGATAATACCTCCTCCTTACGAACCTCAAACCTTTCTAGTCTAATATCTTGTATCTTATTCTTCTCCTCTACAATATTCTCCTTTTCCTGAGTGAAAACAGATGAGAAATATTTGTTTAGCACCTCTCCAATTGGAGTCCAACTAGGATGAAGGCTTTCTTGAAGTCCAGGGAGATAACATCCAGTGGCTCTCCTTGGTCTAACCGGCTCATTACCTCCTCAAAGAATTCAAGCAGATTTGTCAGGCATGACCCTCCCCTTGATGAAACCTTGCTGACTTGACCCTATTTTACCAAATAACTTCCAAGTATTCAAAATCTCATCTTTCATAATGGATTCCAGGACCTTACCATAACCGAGGTTAGGCTAAATAGTCTGTAATTTTCCATCTTTTACTTTACTTCCTTTTTAAGGGTAACACAGGAGGTGGCCACTCAGCCCCTCGATCCTGGCCCTTGATGCTGTGATAATATCCAGTTTGGGTGCCAAGTGACAAATGTACCATACAAATCAGACAGTGACCATCTCCAACAGGAGGGAATCTAACGACCACCCCTTGACGTTCAAGTGTTACCATCACTGAATGGCCCACTGCCCACATCCTGGGAATTACTAGTGCCCAGTCCCGGGAGTGAAAGTGCAATCAGTCTGCGCTGATAATGTAGTGCTGATAGATATACCCTCCTCCCTGCCAGGTTTTATACTGGACCACGGCACACGGCTTGCCCTTCAGCTCAGGGTTGTCCTTCTGTTCCACTTGCACATAGAAACAGTCCATATCGATGAGGGCCACCACACGTTCCTGACCACGAGTCATCATCCCCATCACCACCAGCAGCAGCAGCAGCTCCACCTGCCTGGAAACAGCAAGCAGCAGGGTCAGGGAGAACAGGACTCAGTGCAGTACAGCTACACCTGGTCCGGCTAGGAACAGACAGACAGAGACCTCCTCTCACCCCGACTCAAAACATTCACCGTCCCTAAAAACATTCTCGCAAATATTCACCAAAAACGACCAATGCCGGAGATGACAGCAGGTCAGACAGCATCCACGGAGAGAGAGCAAGCTAACACTGAGGTTAGGTGACGCTTCCTCACAGCTGAGGTGAAGTCTGGGGATACGACAGTTTGGGGGAGGGGGGGTTATCTGGGGGTAATGACTGTAGAGTGCTGGTTCAGATTAAGTGATGGGAATGTGAGCATGGCAGAAGAATGGTGCGTCTCACAGAATCATGTTAAAAATTCCACAATACCAGGTTATAGTCCAACAGGTTTATTTGGAAGCACTACTCCTTTATCAGGTGGCTAACTCCTTCAGCAGGGCTCCGAAAGATAGTGCTTTCAAATAAATCTGTTGGACTATAACCTGGTGTTGTGTGATTTTCAGCTTTGTCCACCCCAGTCCAACACCAGCTCCTCCACATTAGAGAATCATAGAATCCCTACAGTGTGGAAACAGGCCCAACATGTCCACTCCAACCCTCCTAAGAGTATCCCACCCAGACACATTCCCTTACCCTATTACTCTATATTCCCCCTGAGTAATGCACCTAACCCACACATCCCTAAACACGATGGGCAATTTAGTATGGTCAATTCACCTAACCTACACTGTGGGAGGAAACCAGAGCACTGGGAAGAAACCCATGCAGATACGGGAGAATGAGCAAACTCCACACAGACAGTTGCCCAAGGCTGGAATTGAACCCGGTTCCCTGGTGCTGTGAGGCAGCAGTGCTAACCACTGAGCCACCGTGCTGTCCAAACAAGAAAGGACAGACAGTCCCACAGGGATGGGGCAGGGGAGAGAGATTAGATTACTTACAGTGTGGAAACAGGCCCTTCGGCCCAACAAGTCCACACCGACCCGCAACCCACCCATACCCCGACATTTACCCCTTTACCTAACACTCTGGGCAATTTAGCATGGCCAATTCACCTGACCTGCACATCCTTGGACTGTGGGAGGAAACCGGAGCACCCGGAGGAAACCCACACAGACACGGGGAGAATGTGCAAATTCCACACAGTCAGTCGCCTGAGGCGGGAATTGAACCCGTCCCTGGTGCTGTGAGGCAGCAGTGCTAACCACTGAGCCACCGTGCTGAGGAGATGCTAACAGAATGTAACAAGCTAGAACAAATGGTTCACACAATGTGAAGGTGTTGAACTCAATATTAAGCCCAGAAGGCTATAAAGTGCCTAGTCTGAAGATGAGATGTTGCCCCTCCAGTGTGCGCTGGGATTCACTAGAACACTGCAGCATGCCAAGGACAGACATGTTGCTATGTAGCAGGACACTGTGTTAAAGCGACTGGCTCCAGGAGGGTCAGGGTCCTGCATGCACACAGACTGAAGGTGTTCCACAAAGCATGCACCCAGTCTGTGTTTGGTTTCTCCAATGTAGAGTAGGCCATATTGGGTGCAGCAAATACAATACACAGGATTGCAGGAGGTCCAGGAGAAATGCTGCTTAGGCCCTTGGATGGTGAACATGGAGGAAATAAAGGGGCAGGTGTTGGGAAGATGCCATGGGGAAGGCGGGGGTTGTGCAATGGACTAGACTGGGGAGTCAGGGGAAGAAGTGTTTAGTGGTGGTGTTTTATTGGCATTGTCTGGAATGGTAGAGAATTATCCTTTGAATGCCGGGGCTGGTGGGACTGACCAGAATACAGCAGCAAGGTGGAGAAGCCACATCTCATCTTCAGACGCGGCACTTTATAGTCTCCTGGACTTAATATTGAGTACAGCACCTACAAACTGTGAACCATTTCTTCCCTTTATTGAGCTTTAGTTGTGACATTCTCTGTCACAATGTCCTCTCTCCTCTCCCCCCTATCCCAGTGGGACAGTCTGTCCTTCCCAGTTTAGCAGGGGATACACTATTGTTCTGCCGTTCTAACGTTCCCACCACTTAATCTGAACTAACAACGTTTCTACACCAACACCCTACATCCATTATCTCCAGCCCCCAGCACCAAACCCCCCACCACCACTAAACCTCACCTTCCATCCCCAAACGACAGCATTAACGCTACACCCACCACACTAAACTTCAGACCTGCTGAGAGTCATTAAGACTCTCAACATTAGTGAGCGCTCCGCCACATTCGGATGCTGTCTGACCCACGGCGATCTCTGCCATTTTTGTTTTGTTTTGTTTTCAGGACAGATTCCAGCACCTGAAGTAAATTCCTCCAACAAATATTCATCTCTCACAAGCCCCACACAGACATACACCCCGTTACACACAGCCCTCTTCCCAAAAACACCACCCCAAACAAGCACACTCTTTACTATAGCCCCCACCAACACTGACACCCCCTCCCCCTGCACTCCCCTCCCCAAGTGACACCCTCTCCCCCTGCACTCCCCTCCCCCTGCACTCCCCTCCCCCAACACTGACACCCCCTCCCCCTGCGCTCCCCTCCCCCAACACTGACACCCCCTCCCCCCCGCGCTCCCCTCCCCAACAGTGACACCCCCTCCCCCTGCACTCCCCTCCCCCCAACACTGACACCCTCTCCCCCTGCACTCCCCTCCCCCCAACACTGACACCCTCTCCCCCTGCACTCCCCTCCCCCCAACACTGACACCCCCTCCCCCCGCGCTCCCCTCCCCAAGTGACACCCTCTCCCCCTGCACTCCCTTCCCCCAACACTGACGCCCCCTCCCCCGCGCTCCCCTCCCCCAACACTTGAGCCCCCTCCCCCAAGACTGACCCCCGTCCCTGCGCTCCCCTCCCCAACACTGACCCCCCCCCTCCCCAACACTGAGCCCCCTCCCCCGCGCTCCCCTCCCCCAACACTTGAGCCCCCCTCCCCAACACTGACCCCCTTGCCGCCCCCACCCCAGACAAACTGCTCCTTTACTTTGGCGCCCAGATTCAGTGTGACCTCACTGCGCCATCTCAGACCGACCGTCTCTCCGCTGCCATTGGCCAACACCGAGGGGGGTGTGGCCTCAGCAGCTCCTCCCCCTGGCTCTGAGGAGAAACCATAGTCTCCTACCGCAGCGCCACTCAATGTCTGGGAGGAGTACCCGTTACCTCCACCTGCAGCGCCACTCAATGTCTGGGAGGAGTACCCGTTACCTCCACCTGCAGCGCCACTCAATGTCTGGGAGGAGTACCCGTTACCTCCACCTGCAGCGCCACTCAATGTCTGGGAGGTGTACCCGTTACCTCCACCTGCAGCGCCACTCAATGTCTGATGTGGGGGAGCCAGCGTCGGTATGGAGTGGACAAAGTTAAAAATCACACGACACTACGTTATAGTCCAACAGGTTAATTTCCAAATGCTAGGTTTCAGAGCGCTGCTCCTGCATCAGGTCCGAAAGAGTATTGTGTGATTTTTAACTTTGTCCACCCAATGTCTGGGAAGAGTAACAGTGACCTCCTGCTGCAGCGCCGCCAGCTGGATGGGAGGTCACTCCTTCTGCAATTGTTACACAATTCTCCGCTCCACAACCGCCTGATGAATGGGGCGGCGCTCCAAAAGCTAAGTGTTTCCCATTAAACCTCTTACATGTAACCTGGTGCTGTGTGATTTTTCACTTTGTACACCCCAGTCCAACACCGGCTCGTCCAAATCACTCCTCCTGCAGCGCCACACAGTGTCTGGGAGCGTCCGTGACCTCCTCCTGCAGCGCCACCCATTGTCTGGGAGCGTGTGTGCCCTCCTCCTGCAGCGCCACCCATTGTCTGGGAGCGTGTATGACCTCCTCCTGCAGCGCCACCCATTGTCTGGGAGCGTATGTGACCTCCTACTGCAGCGCCACCCATTGTCTGGGAGCGTCCGTGACCTCCTCCTGCAGCGCCACACAGTGTCTGGGAGCGTCCGTGACCTCCTCCTGCAGCGCCACACAGTGTCTGGGAGCGTCCGTGCCCTCCTCCTGCAGCGGCACCCATTGTCTGGGAGCGTCCGTGACCTCCTCCTGCAGCGCCACCCATTGTCTGGGAGCGTGTGTGCCCTCCTCCTGCAGCGCCACCCATTGTCTGGGAGCGTGTATGACCTCCTCCTGCAGCGCCACCCATTGTCTGGGAGCGTGTGTGACCTCCTCCTGCAGCGCCACCCATTGTCTGGGATTGTCAGTGACCTCCTCCTGCAGCGTCACCGAATGTCTCGGATGAGTAGCAGTGACTTCATCCTGCAGCGCCACCATGTGTCTAGGAGGAGTAATAGTAACTTCGGCCTGCAGCCACATACCCCCCAACCCCCCCCAAATATGGCAGTGGGAAGAGATGTGGATTTGATTAACCATGACCACTATGAATGGCAAAGCAGGCTCAATGGGCTGAATGGCCTGCTCCAGTTCTTTGGTGTGCATTAGCGGCGATGTTTATGATTAGATTCCCTACAGCGACCCTCCGGAGAGTAACCCACCCAGACCCATCTCCCTCTGACTAATGCACCTGACACTATGGGTAATTTAGCATGGCCAACTCACCTGACCCGCACATCTTTGTGACTGTGGGGGGAAACCGGAGCACCCGGAGGAAACCCACGCAGACACCGGGGAGAACGTGCAAACTCCACACAGTCAGTCGCCTGAGGCTGGAATCAAAGCTGAGACCCCGGTGCTGTGAGGCAGCAGCGCTAACCACTGAGCCACCGTGCCCCCCATGATGCAGAAGGCCATTCAAGACGGGGGGAGCAAAAACCCAAGTAGTTGTATTGGGGATTCTATAATTAGGGGGACAGAGAGTATCGTTTGTGAGCCAGATCGGGAATCTCGCACGGTGTGTTGCCTGCCCAGTGCCAGAGTGCAGGACATCTCCGACCAGCTTGAGAGGATATTGGAGTGGGAGGGGGAGGATCCAGTTGTTGTGGTCCACGTTGACACTACCAGCATCAACAAGGCTAGGGTGGAGGATCTGTTTGGGGATTATCAAGCATCAGGAAGGAAATTGAAGAACAGGTCCTCGAGGGTCCCAATCTCTGGATTACTGCCCGAGCCATGTGCTAATTGGTGAAGGGATAAGAAAATTAGGGAAGTAAACACGTGGCTATGAGATTGGTGTGGGAAAGAGGGATTCCATTTAATGGGACATTGGCATCAGTTTTGGAACGGGGAGATTTGTACCGATGGGAACCGATCTGGAACCAGTGTTCTGACAAAAAGGATAAATAGGATGGTCACTAGGGCTTTAAACTTGTGAGTCAGGGCCAAGGGAATGGGAAAGGAACAGGGAGTATGGAGTGCAATGGAAAGATAAGCAGATTAGCACGTTGCAGGGGTTTAAGTTCAAGGCAGACTGAATCAAAAAGGAAGGATAACTTAGGACATACTACTAGAGGTGATGGGAATCATGAGGATAAGAAAATTAGCATTAAGGTGCTTTTCCTGAATGCTCAAAGCATTCACAACAAAGTAGATGAATTAACAGCATATATCATCACGAATGATTATGAAGTGGTAGGCATCACAGAGAGGTGGTTGCAGGGGGGTCAGGACTGGCAGTTAAACATCTAAGGATTTACAACTTATCGAAAAGACAGGGAGATGGGCTGAGGGGGTGGGGTTGCCTTGTTAGTTAACAATGAAATTGAACCTGTAGCACTGAATGACAGAGTCAGATGATGTGGGGTCTGTGTGGGTGGAGTTGAGGAACCACAAGGACAAAAAACCCATAATGGGAGTTACGTACAGACCTCCCAGCAGTGGTCAGGACCAGGGGCGCAACATGTACCGGGAAATAGAGAAGGCATGTCAGAAAGGCAAGGTCACGATGATCATGGGAGACTTCAATATGCAAATGGACTGGATGACTAATGTTACCGGTGGATCCAAAGAAAGGGAATTCATGGAATGCTTACAGGATGGCTTTTTGGAACAGCTTGTGATGGAGCCCGCAAGGGAGCAGGCTATTCTGGGCTTAGTGCTATGTAATGATCAAGACTTTATAAAAGATCTTAAAGTAAGGGAACACTTAGGAGGCAGCGATCATAATGTGGTAGAGTTCAGTCTGCAGTTTGGAAGAGAGAAGACAAAATCGGATGTAATGGTGTTACAGTTAAATCAAGGTAATTGCAAGGTCATGAGAGAGGAACTGACAAAAATCGACTGGAAGCAGAGCCTAGCGGGGAAGACAGTAGACCAACAATGGCAGGAGTTTGTGGGTGTAATTGAAGACAGTACAGAGGTACATCCCAAAGTAAAGGAAGATTATCTGGCGGGAGGCGAGGGGGCATTAGACAACTGTGGCTGACGAAGGAACTCAGGAAATGTTTCACAGAAAAAGAGAGGATCTATAAAGTGGTCAAGAGCATTGGGAAATCAGAAGATTGGGAAGACTACCAGAATAAACAGAGGATAACAAAGGGAGAAATAAGGAAGGAGAGGATCAAATACGAAGGTAAGCTAGCCAGTAATATTAGAAATGATAGTAAAAGTTTCTTTCAACGCACAAGACAAATGAGAGGCGAAAGTAGTGACTGGGCTGCTCCAAACTGATGCAGGAAGGCTAGTGATGGGAGATAAGGAAATAGCTGAAGAACGTAATAAATACTTTGCGTCAGTCTTCACAGTGGAAGACATGAGTAATATCCCAATAATTAAGGAGAGTCAATGGGCAGAGTTGAGTATGGTAGCCATTACAAAGGTGAAAGGGCTAGTAAAGCTAAAAGGTCTTAAAATTGATAAATCTCCTGGCCCCGATGGGATACATCCCAGAGTTCTGAGAGAGGTGGCTAAGGAAATAGCGGAGGTGTTGGTTGTAATCTTTCAAAAATCACTGGAGTCAGGGCAAGTCCCAAATGATTGGAAAATTGCTGTTGTAAACCCCTTGTTCAAGAAAGGATCAAGACAAAAGATGGAAATTATAGGCAGATTAGCCTAACCTCGGTTGTAGGTCAAATTCTAGAATCCATCGTTAAGGATGAGATTTCTAAATTCTTGGAAGTGCAGGGTTGGATTAGAACAACTCAGTATGGATTTACTAAGTGGAGGCTGTGCCTGACAAACCTGTTAAAATTCTTTGAAGAGGTAACAAGTAGGTTAGACCAGGGAAACCCAGCGGATGTTATCTACCTAGACTTCCAAAAGGTCTTTGATAAGGTGTCTCACGGGAGGCTGCTACTGGTGTTCGAGGTGAGCTACTCGCATGGATTGAGGATCGGCTGTCTGATAGGAGGCAGAGAGTTGGGATAAAAGGTTTTTTTCGGAATGGCAGCCGGTGACAAGTGATGCCCGGCAGGGTTCAGTGTCGGGGCCACAGCTGTTCATTTTATATATTAATGATCTGGATGAAGGGACAGGGGCATTCTAGCGAAGTTTGCCGATGATACGAAGTTAGGTGGACAGGCAGGTAGTACTGAGGAAGTGGGGAGACTGCAGAAGGATTGAGACAGTTTGGGGGAGTGGTCCAAGAAATGGCTGGTGAAAGTAAATGTGAGCAAATGCGAGGTCTTGTACTTCGGTAAAAAGGATACAGGCATTGAGTATTTTCTAACCGGTGAGAAAATTCATAAAGCCAAAGTATAAAGTGATCTGGGAATGCTAGTCCAGGATTCTCTAAAGGTTAACTTGCAGGTTCAGTCCATGGTTAAGAAAGCAAATGTAATGTTGTCATTTATCTAAAAAGGGTTGGAATGTAAAAGCAGCGATGTGCTACTGAGACTTTATAAAGCTCTGGTTAGGCCCCATTTGGAGTACTGTGTCCAGTTTTGGTCCCCACACCTCAGGAAGGACATATTGGCACTGGAGCGTGTCCAGCAGAGATTCACACGGATGATCCCTGAAATTATAGGCCAAACATACGATGAATAGCTGAGGATCCTGGGATTGTATTCATTAGAGATTAGAAGGTTGAGGGGAGATCTAATACAAACTTACAAGATAATGCATGGCTTAGAAAGGGTGGGCGCTGGGAAACTGTTTCCATCAGGCGGGGAGACTAGGACCCGTGGGCACAGCCTTAGAATTGGATGGGGTCAATTTCAAACAGAAATGAGGAGACAGTTCTTCAGCCAGAGAGTGGTGGGCCGGTGGGATTCATACCATGGAGCGCAGTGGAGGCTGGGACGGTAAATATCTTCAAGGCAGAGATTGATAAACTCTTCATCTCACAAGGAATTACGGAATACATGGAGAGTACGGGTAAGTGACGTTAAAATGCCCATCAGCCATGATTAAATGGCGGAGTGGACTAGATGGGCCGAATGGCCTTACTTCCTCTCCTACATCTAATGGTCTTATGTCCCCAGAACATTAACTTAGGATTAAAAGTTTCTCAGCCAGTGTCATTACCAATGTGGCCCCATTTGGGCATCTACTCCTGCCATCCTTACCTGGTCTGGCCGGCATGGCACTCCAGACCCACAGTTTCTTGCTCAATCGTTTCAGAGAGCTGTTGTGAAAATCAAAAAGGAATTAAACAGAAACAAAAGTAGAGGTTGCTGGAAAAGCTCAGCAGGTCTGGCAGCATCTGTGAAGAGAAATCAATTAATATTTTCCCAAGTTCTGTGGAAGTGTCATTCGACTGGAAACGTTAAACACTGATTTCTCTCCACAGATACTGCCAGACCTGCTGAGCTTTTCCAGCAATTTCTATTTTTGTTTATGATTTACAGTATCTGCAGTTCTTTTGAGTTTTATTAAGGAATTAAACAGAATGTTTAAATTAACCTGCACAGAGAGATCTTAAAGTGCAGGTTCATAGCCCCTTGAAAGTGGAGTCACAGGTAGATAGGATAGTGAAGGCAGTGTTTGGTATGCTTTCCTTTATTGGTCAGAGTATTGAGTACAGGAGTTGGGAGGTCATGTTGCGGCTGTACAGGACATTGGTTAGGCCACTGTTGGAATATTGCGTGCAATTCTGGTCTCCTTCCTATCGGAAAGATGTTGTGAAACTTGAAAGGGTTCAGAAATGATTTACAAGGATGTTTCCAGGGTTGGAGGATCTGAGCTACAGGGAGAGGCTGAACAGGCTGGGGCTGTTTTCCCTGGAGCGTCGGAGACTGAGGGGTGACCTTATAGAGGTTTATAAAATCATGAGGGGCATGGATAGGATAAATAGACAAAGTATTTTCTCTGGGAGAGTCCAAAACTCTGGGAGAGGGAAAAGATATAAAAGAGACCTGAGGGGCAATATTTTAATGCAGATGGTGGTACGTGTATGGAATGAGCTGCCAGAGGAAGTGGTGGTGGCTGGTACAATTACAACATTTAAGAGGCATTTGGATGGGTATATGAAAAGGAAGGGTTTGGAAGGATATAGGCCAAATGCTGGAAAATGGGATTACATTTATTTAGGGTATTTGGTCAGCATGGAAGTGTTGGACCAAAGGGTCTGTTTCCATGGCCTACAATTAATGGGAGGGCCTTGGTTAGTATTGTTGAACAGAGGGACCGAGGGAGGCAGGTACATAATTGTTTGAAGATTTTTTTTGGCACGTTTGCCTTCATTGCTCATTCCTTTGAATGTAGGTGTTGGGACGTCATGTTGAGGTTGTACAGGATGTTGGTGAGGTCCCTTCTGGAACACTGTGTCCAGTTCTGGTCACCCTGTTAAAGGAAGGATATTATTAAACTGGAGAGGGTTCAACATAGATTCACCGGGATGTTGCAAGGATTGGAGGGTTTGAATTATAGGGGAAGGTTGAATAGGCTCAGACTTTTCTCACAGGGGTGTAGAAGGTTGGGGGTGATCTTATAGAGGTTTATAAAATTATGAGAGTTATAGATAGAGTTAATAGTAGGTGTTTTTTTTACCCTGGGATGGGGGATTTCAAGACTAGGGACCATATTTTTAAGAAGAGACATTTAAAAAAGACATGAGGGGCAACATTTTTATGCAGAGGATGATTCGTGTGTGGAATGACCTTCCTGAGGAAGTGGTGGATGTGGGACATTTGGATAAGAAGATGAACAGGAAGGTTATGGGCCAGGAGCAGGCAGGTGGGACCGGTTGGGCTGAAGGGACTGTTTCAGTGCTGAATGATTAGATTAGATTACTTACAGTGTGGAAACAGGCCCTTCGGCCCAACAAGTCCACACCGACCCGCTGAAGTGCGACCCACCCAGACCCATTCCCCTACATTTAACCCTGCCCCTAACACTACGGGTAATTTAGCATGGCCAATTCACCTGACCCGCACATTTTTGGACTGTGGGAGGAAACCGGAGCACCCGGAGGAAACCCACACAGACATGGGGAGAACGTGCAAACTCCACACAGACAGTCGCCTGAGGCGGGAATTGAACCCGGGTCTCTAGCACTGTGAGGCAGCAGTGCTAACCACTGGGCCACCGTGCCACTTATGACTTGATAAGGAGAAATTATTTCTCTAAAAGGGTCATGAATCTGTGTAAATCACTCCCCCAGAGTGTGGAGGATGCTAGGACATTGAGTAAATTTAAGGAGGAGATGGACAGATGTTTAATTTGTGTTGGGCTGAAGAGTGATAGAGAGTGGGCAGGAAAGTGGAGTCGAGGCCAGGATGAGATTAGCCAAGATTGTATTAACTTGTGGAACAGGTTCGCGGGGCTGAATGGCCTCCTCTTGTTCCCTATTTTTATGTTCCAACAATCTCCAGCCTGAGATGGGAGGAGCTGATTGCTCTCAGCCCCTTCCAGTGGTCCCCAGCATCAGCAATGGGACCGAAGACGTGTGCTCCAGAACTTGCTCTCCCCGAGCCAAGCTGTTCCAGTACAGTTACAACACCGGCATCTCCCCGACAATGTGGAACATTGCCCAGGTATGGCCTCCACATAAAAAGCAGGACAGATCCAACCCGGCCAATTACCCCCCATCGGTAAAGTGATGGAAGGAGCTATCAAGAAGCACCTGCTCAGCAATACAGTGGAAGACACGAGTAATATCCCAAGAATCCCAGAGAGTCGGGTGGGGGGGGGGGGTTGGGGTTGGTGCGGAGAGGTGAGTATGGGGGCCATCACCAAGGAGAAGATGCTGGAAAACCTGAATGAGCCGAAGATGGATAAATCACCTGGACCAGATGGATTACACACCAGAGTTTTCATAGAGATAGTGGAGGTGTTCGTGGTGATGCTGCAGGAATTGCTGGAGTCAGGGAAGGTCCCAGAGGATTGGAGAATTGTGAATGTAAGTCTCTGTTTAAGAATGAGTAAAGCAAAAGCCAGACGATTATAAGCTGATTAGCCTGACCTCGATCCTGGAATCCATTGTAAAGGATGGGATTACTGAACACTTAGAAGTGTGTGGTAAAATAGGGCAAAGTCAGCCTGGTTTCACCCAGGGGAGGTCATGCCTGACAGATCTGCTCGGAATCTGTGAGGAAGTAACAAGCAGGTTAGACCAAGGACAGCCAATGGTTTTACCGACCTGGCCTTCAACAAGGGCTTTGACAAGGTCCAGGTCCACACAGGAGGCAACTGAACAAGGTAAGGGCCCACGGTGTCAGAGGGAAGGTGCAAGCATGGATAGAAGTGCCCCACTGATCCCCACGGTAACCCACTGATCCCCGCGGTAACCCACTGATCCCCACCAATCCCTGCGGTGCCCCACTGATTCCCACGGTAACCCACTGATCCCTGCGGTGTCCCACTGATCCCTGCGGTATCCCACCAATCCCCGCGGTATCCCACTGATCCCCACGGTACCCCACTGATCCCCGCGGTGCCCCACTGATCCCTCTGGTAACCCACTGATCCCCGCGGTATCCCATTGATCCCCGCGGTAACCCACTGATCCCCGCGGTATCCCACTGATCCCCGCGGTACCCCACTGATCCCTGCGGTATCCCACTGATTAAAGTCTGGTTGAAGATTTGTAGCTCGGGTGTCCGTTGTTGTGGTTCTGCTCGCCGAGCTGGAAGTTTTTGCTGCAAACGTTTCGTTCCCTGGCTAGGGAACATCATCAGTGCTGTTGGAGCCTCCTGTGAAGCGCTGCTTTGATGTTTCTTCCGGTATTTATAGTGGTTTGTTCAGACTACATCAGTAAAGCACAACAACTACTCGCAGACACCAACACCTACCAAATGAAGGATTCCGACCCCACACCACAACTCACCAATAGAATAATCAACACACTAAGGAATCTACAAAAAAATGGACAGATAACCAAAGCGGACCAGCAAAGAATGAAACCTGAAAGCAACAACACCCCCAGATTCTACGGACTACCCAAAGTACACAAACCAGACATCCCACTCCGACCCATAGTATCACTACCAGGGACACCAGCATACAAACTGGCCAAAGAACTACAACAAAAACTGAAACACCTGGTCAGCGGATCCAAACACTCCATACAATCAACACAGGAATTCTTGGACATCATCAGGAATACACACATAGACAAAGAAGAAACCATGGTATCATTCGACGTGACGGCACTGTTCACTTCAATTGACAAAACCCTAGCCAGAGAAACAATAGCCAACCTACTGGACATACAGAACAGAAAACAGGAGGCCGAACCTATCAACAAAGACGGCATACTTAAACTACTGGACCTGTGCCTCACTACACACTTTACATTCAACAATCAGATATACGAACAAATCAACGGAACACCCATGGGGTCACCAATCTCGGGACTCATAGCAGAGGCAGTTATGCAAAGGTTAGAACATACAGCCCTACCACAAATCCAACCCAAACTCTGGATCAGATACGTCGATGACACCTTTGTAATCATCAAAAACACGGAAATAGAAAAAAACACACCGAATCATCAACGCCACACTCACAGGAATCCGATTCACGAGAGAAGAGGAAAAGGATAGCCAACTCCCATTCCTAGACGTGTTAGTAGAGAGAACACCCAACGGAGAATTCACCACAAGGGTACACAGGAAACCAACACACACAGACCAAGTCCTAAACTATGAAAGTAACCACCCCAACACACACAAACGAAGCTGCATCAGGACACTATTCAAAAGAGCCACAACACACTGCAGTACACCAGAACTGCGAAAAGAGGAAGAGGAACACCTATACAAGGTATTCGCCAAAAACGGATACCCGCGCAACTTTATCAACAGATGCCTAAGAGATAGACCACGGAACGAGGACATGCCACAACCAAAAGGACTAGCCACACTACCATACGTCACGAGCGTCTCAGAACTGACAGCCAGACTACTGCGACCCTTAGGACTCATAACAGCACACAAGCCAACTTCCACACTC
This sequence comes from Hemiscyllium ocellatum, assembly GCF_020745735.1. Classification (NCBI taxonomy): domain Eukaryota; kingdom Metazoa; phylum Chordata; class Chondrichthyes; order Orectolobiformes; family Hemiscylliidae; genus Hemiscyllium; species Hemiscyllium ocellatum. The sequence goes on along the minus strand of NC_083403.1, from coordinate 3,366,394 downwards.
AGACAACAACTCACTAGAACAAAGGACCCAATAGCCAGCATGAGCCAAACCAACGTAGTTTACAAAATACCATGCAAGGACTGCACAAAACACTATATAGGACAAACAGGAAGACAGCTAACAATCCGCATCCATGAACATCAGCTAGCCACAAAACGACACGACCAGCTATCCCTAGTAGCCATACACTCAGACAACCAGGAACATGAATTTGACTGGGAAAACACTACCATCATAGGACAAGCCAGACAGAGAACAGCCAGGGAATTCCTAGAAGCATGGCATTCATCCCCAAACTCCATCAATAGACACATTGACCTGGACACCATATACAAACCACTACAGCTGAAACTGACACCCGGAAACTGCAAGAACATCCATCAACAGACACATCGACCTGGACCCCACATACAAACTACTACAGCTGAAACTGACACCCGGAAGCGGCAAGAACAAACCACTATAAATACCGGAAGAAACATCAAAGCAGCGCTTCACAGGAGGCTCCAACAGCACTGATGATGTTCCCTAGCCAGGGAACGAAACGTTTGCAGCAAAAACTTCCAGCTCGGCGAACAGAACCACAACATCCCACTGATCCCCGTGGTACCCCACTGATTCCCGCGGTATCCCACTGATCCCCGCGGTATCCCACTGATCCCCGCGGTATCCCACTGATCCCCGCGGTGCCCCACCGATCCCTGTGGTCATTCATTCATTGTCAGTCCCTTGCAGATGAGGATGACTCTTTTCCACTCTCAGGGTGAGTCTGAATGTGGCTGTCGACACCAATAAAGCTACCACAGGTTCAGTTATCCTGGGGGCAGAAGGTGGTCATGGACAGGGGTGGGTAGGGGGTTGGTATGATGGTGCCCTCCTTTAGCTTGACGTCTGTGTTTTCCCGACAGTGATCCCACGGTGCCCCACTGATCCCCACGGTGCCCCACTGATCCCCACGGTGCCCCACTGGATGTCAGTGGGAATGGTGTACTTGCCCAGCGAGGCCTTGTGGGGATCCCTGCGGCACTTCCTGGGGCTCACCTGCCGTTTTGAAGCTGGGAGGTGGGCACTGGCTTGGGGGTCCATGGGGACAACGTGCCCAGTCCATCGCAGCCAATCAAGGATGGGTCAATGCCTCGATGCTGGGGATGTTGGCCTGGTCAAGAAGGCAGGTGTTGGTGCGTCTGTGTTCCCAGCGGACTCACAGGTCTTACACAGGCAGCGATGGTGGGACTGCTCCAACACCTTGAGGGCCCTGCTGTAGACAGTCAGGGCCTCAGAACCACACAGCAGGAAGGGAACCACCACAGCTCTGTACACCTCGAACACCCTTTCCCTCAGATGGCCAAAAGCTGTGCTCGTGCACTGGGGGCAGTGCTGGATCTCTTCATCAATGTCTGCTTTAGTCAACAGCACATTCCCTGGGGTTGGAAGGTCCAAGGCCTCCCCATAGACCTTGATGATCAGGGACTCGCTCTGCAATGCCAGGCCAGGTTGGTGGGGGACTCTCGTCTTGTGGATGTTCAGGGTGAGGCCCATGCCCTCATATGTCCCTGTGAAGGTGCTGACAATGGGCGAGATCGCGCATGCACACACACACACACACACACACACACACACACACCCCCCCACGCCCTGCAGCTCGATGACACTGGATTGGGGTGAGTTTGGTTTTGGTTTGAAGGTGGGGGGAGGTTGAATAATTTCCTGCTGGTTTTGGAGGTGAGGTGAACCACTGCAGTGAGGTAGGTGGGGAACAGTGTTGAGCAATGCCACAGCCCTGCCTGACCTTGGTCCGAATGGGGAATGGGTCGGGGATGGAGCCATTTGTCATTACCACGACTTCCAGTCATCCTGGAGCAGGCCAAGGTTGGGGAGAAACTTCATGGTGTTGCCAAAGCCGAGAAGGACACTCCACAATGTTTCCCAGGTGACAGTGTCAAAGGTGGACACTGTAAGGTGGCCATGTCCAGGGGGAGGGTCTGGTCTCTGCATTTCTCCTGCAGCTGTCACATGGTGATTATCCTGGCCGTTCTGCCCCTCCATGGCAGGAGGCCACCCTGCGATTCTGGGAGGAGTTCCTCAGCCACAGGGAGGAGATGGGGGAGGAGGACCTTGGTGGTGACTTTTCCAAAGGTTGACAGCAGGGAAATTCCCCTGTAGTTCCTACAGTCGGACATGTTCCCGTTCCTGAAAAAGTTCATGACAGTGACATCTCGGAGCTCCCCCGGGATACTCCCCTTGTCCAGATAAGGCAGACAAGGACATGGAGCTACACTGGGAGCTCAGTGCCTCTGCACTTCAGTGCCCCAGCGGGGAGACCGTCTGCTCCAGCAGAGCTGGCCCTCCAACCACAAGGGATGAACTTGGATTTCTCCAGTTTCCTCATTTCCCCTCCCCCCACCTTGTCTCAGTCGGTTCCCTCAACTCAGCACCGCCCTCCCAACCTGCAATCTTCTTTCTAACCTCTCCGCCCCCACCCCACTCCGGCCTATCACCCTCACCTTGATCTCCTTCCACCTATCACATCTCCATCGCCCCTCCCCAAGTCCCTCCTCCCTACCTTTTATCTTAGCCTGCTGGACACACTTTCCTCATTCCTGATGAAGGGCTTATGCCCGAAACGTCGAATTTCCTGTTCCTTGGATGCTGCCTGACCTGCTGTGCTTTTCCAGCAACACATTTTCAGCTGGGGCATTGCTGAGCCCGTGGTGTGGAGCGTGCTGTGGGATACGGTCAAGGACACTTGGATCAATGACAGAGTGCTGGTTGAGGGGGTCCCTGAAGTGCCCCTGTCCCAATGCTGTTTGCTGGCTTCTTTATCTTTGGTAAGAGTCACTACACCCTTAGCCAGCAGTGGGGTAGGCCTTGGGGGATTTTAGTCCTGCAATACCCCACGAGTCATAGAGTCATAGAGATGTACAGCACAGAAACAGACCCCTCGGTCCAACCTGTCCATGCCAACCAGATATCCCAACCCAATCTAGCACCCGGCCCATATCCCTCCAAACCCTTCCTATTCATATACCCATCCAAATGCCTCTTAAATGTTGCAATTGTACCAGCCTCCACCGCATCCTCTGGCAACTCATTCCATACACGTACCACACTCTGCGTGAAAATGTTGTCCCTTAGGTCTCTTTTGTATCTTTCCCCTCTCACCCTAAACCTATGCCCTCTAGTTCTGGACTCCCTGACCCCAGGGAAAAGACTTTGTCTATTTATTCTATCCATGCCCCTCATAATTTTGTAAACCTCTATAAGGTCACCCTAAGCCTCCGACACTCCAGGGAAAACAGCCCCAGCCTGTTCAGCCTCTCCCTATAGCTCAGATCCTCCAATCCTGTAAATCTTTTCTTAACACTTTCAAGTTTCACAACATCTTTCCGATAGGAAGGAGACCAGAATTGCACGCAATATTCCAACAGTGGCCTAACCAATGTCCTGTACAGCCACAACATGACCTCCCAACTCCTTTACTCAATACTCTGACCAATAAAGGAAAGCATACCAAACGCCTTCTTCACTATCCTATCGACCTGCGACTCCACTTTCAAGGAGCTATGAACCTGCACTCCAAGGTCTCTTTGTTCAGCAACACTCCCTAGGACCTTACCATTAAGTGTATAAGTCCTGCTAAGATTTGCTTTCCCAAAATGCAGCCCCTCACATTTATCTGAATTAAACTCCATCTGCCACTTCTCAGCCCATTGGCCCATCTGGTCCAGATCCTGTTGTAATCTGAGGTAACCCTCTACGCTGTCCACTACACCTCCAATTTTGGTGTCATCTGCAAACTTACTAACTGTACCTCTTATGTTCACATCCAAATCATTTATATAAATGACAAAAAGTAGAGACTAAAATTGGGCCCTTGAAGACAGAAACTGGGGAATATATTACGGGGAACAAAGAAATGGCAGAAGAATTGAATTGGTACTTCAGATCTGTGTTCACTGGGGAAACCGCAAGCAATCTCCCTGAGGTAACAGTGGCTGAAGGACCTGAACTGAAGGGAATTTATATTTGTCCAGGTCACCCTGTATTTATATTATGCAGTTTAATGTGGATACATGTATGGTTACCCACTTTGGTGGCAAGAACAGGAAGGCAGATTACTTCCTAAATGGAGTCAATTTAGGTAAAGGGGCAGTACAGAGAGATCTGGGTGTTCTTGTACATCAGTCAATGAAGATAAGCATGCAGGTACAGCAGGGAGTGAAGAAGGCTAATAGCATGCTGGCCTTCGTAACAAGAGGGATTGAGTATAGAAGCAAAGAGGTTCTTCTCCAGCTGTACAGGGCCCTGGTGAGACCACACCTGGAGTACTGTGTGCAGTTCTGGTCTCCAAATTTGAGGAAAGACATTCTGGCTATTGAGGGAGTGCACCGTAGGTTCATGAGGTCAATTCCTGGAATGGCGGGACTACCTTACACTGAAAGACTGAAGCGACTGGGCTTGTATACCCTTGAGTTGAGAAGACTGAGAGGGGATCTGATTGAGACATATAAGATTATGAAAGGACTGGACACTCTGGAGGCAGGAAACATGTTTCCGCTGATGGGTGAGTCCCGAACCAGAGGACACAGCTTAAAAATACGGGGTAGACCATTTAGGACAGAGATGAGGAGAAACTTCTTCACCCAGAGAGTGGTGGCTGTGTGGAATGCTCTGCCCCAGAGGGCAGTGGAGGCCCAGTCTCTGGATTTGTTTAAGAAAGAGTTGGATAGAACTCTCAAGGATTGTGGAATCAAGGGTTATGGAGATAAGGCAGGAACAGGATACTGATTAAGGATGATCAGCCATGATCATATTGAATGGTGGTGCAGGCTCAAAGGGCAGAATGGCCTACGCCTGCACCTATTGTCTATTGAGGACCCAGCATCGATCCTTGTGGCACTCCACTGGTCACAGGCCTTCAGTCTGAAAAACAACCCTCCACCACCACCTTCTACCTTTGAGCCAGTCCTGTATCCAAATGGCTAGTTCTCCCTGTATTCCATGAGATCTAACCTTGCCAATCAGTCTCCCATGGGGAACCTTGTCGAACACCTTACTGAAGTCCATATAGATCACATCTACTGCTCTGCCCTCATCAATCCTCTTTGTTACTTCTTCAACAAACTCAATCAAGTTTGTGAGACATGATTCCCCACGCATAAAGCCACGTTGACTATCCCAAATCAGTCCTTGCCTTTCCAAATACATGGACATCCTGTCCCTCAGGTTTCCCTCCAACAACTTGCCCACCACTGAGGTCAGGCTCACTGGTCTATAGTTCCCTGGCTTGTTCTTACCACCCTTCTTAAACAGTGTCACCATGTTTGCCAACCTCCAGTCTTCCGGCACCTCACCTGTGACTATCGATGATACAAATATCTCAGCAAGAGGTCCAGCAATCACTTCTTTAGCTTCCCACAGAGTTCTCGGGTACACCTGATCAGGTCCTGGGGATTTACCCACCTTTAACTGTTTCAAGACATCCAGCACTTCCTCCTCTGTAATCTGGACATTTTGTAAGATGTCACCATCTATTTCCCTACAGTCGATATCTTCCATATCCTTTTCCACAGTAAACACTGATGCAAAATACTCATTTAGTATCTCCCCCATTTTCTGCAGCTTCACACAAAGGCCGCCTTGCTGATCTTTGGGGGGCCCTATTCTCTCCCTAGTTACCCTTTTGTCCTTAATATATTTGTAAAAACCCTTTGGATTCTCCTTAATTCTGTTTGCCAAAGCTATCTCATGTCCCCTTTTTGCCCTCCTGATTTCCCTCTTAAGTATACTCCTACTGCCTTTATACTCTTCTAAGGATTCACTCGATCTATCCTGTCTGTACCTGACATATGCTTCCTTCCTTTTCTTAACCAAACCCTCAGTTTCTTTAGCCATCCAGCATTCCCTATACCTACCAGCCTTCCCTTTCACCCTGACAGGAATATACTTTCTCTGGATTCTCGTTATCTCATTTCTGAAGGCTTCCCATTTTCCAGCCGTCCCTTCACCTGTGAACATCTGCCTCCAATCAGCTTTCGAAAGTTCTTGCCTAATACCATCAAAATTGGCCTTTCTCCAATTTAGAACTTCAACTTTTAGATCTGGTCTATCCTTTTCCATCACTATTTTAAATCTAATAGAATTATGGTCTCTGGCCCCAAAGTGCTCCCCCACTGACCCCTCAGTCACCTGCCCTGCCCTGCCTTATTTCCCAAGAGTAGGTCAGGTTTTACACCTTCTCTCGTAGGAACATCCACATACTGAATCAGAAAATTGTCTTGTACACACTTGACAAATTCCTCTCCATCTAAATCCTTAACACTGTGGCAGTCCCAGTCGATGTTTGGAAAGTTAAAATCCCCGACCATAACCACCTTATTATTCTTACAGATAGCTGAGATCTCCTTACAAATCTGTTTCTCAATTTCCCTCTGACTATTAGGGGGTCTATAATATAATCCCAATAAGGTGATCATCCCTTTCTTATTTCTCAGTTCCACCCAAATAACTTCCCTGGATGTATTTCTGGGAATATCCTCCCTCAGCACAGCTGTAATGCTATCCCTTATCAAAAATGCCACTCCCCCTCCTCTCTTGCCTCCCTTTCTCTCCTTCCTGTAGCATTTGTATCCTGGAACATTAAGCTGCCAGTCCTGTCCATCCTGAGCCATGTCTCTGTAATTGCTCTGATATCCCAGTCCCATGTTCCTAACCATGCCCTGAGTTCATCTGCCTTCCCTGTTAGGTCCCTTGCATTGAAATAAATGCAGTATAATTTATTAGTCCTACCTTGTCCCTGCCTGCCCTGACTGTTTGACTCACTTCTGTTCTCAGCTGTACCCGTCTCAGATCGATCTCTTTCCTCACTATCTCCCTGGGTCCCACTCACCCACCTTACTAGTTTAAATCATCTCGAGCAGTTCTAGCAAATTTCCCTACCAGTATATTAGTCCCCTTCCAATTTAGGTGTAAACCATCCTTCTTGTACAGGTCACTTCTACCCCAGAAGAGATTCCAATGATCCAAAAATGTGAATCCTTTTCCATACACCAGCTCCTCAGCCATGTATTCATCTACTGTATTCTCCTATTCCTGCCCTCACGAGCTCGTAGCACCGGGAGTAATCCAGATATTACTACTCTTGAGGACCTCTTTTTTAAATTCCTGCCTAACGCTCTGTAATCTCCTTTCAGAATCTCAACCTTTTCCCTTCCCATGCCGTTGGTTTCAACGTGAACAATGACCTCCTGCTGGCCCCTCTCCCCCGTGACAACATTCTGCCCCCTCTCTGAGACATCCTTGATCCTGGCACCAGGGAAACAACACACCATTCTGCTTTTTCTCTGCTGGCCACAGAAACGTCTGTCTGTACCTCTGACTACAGAATCCCCTAACACAATTGATCTCTTGGAAGCCAACATACCCCTCGTTGCATTAGAACCAGTCTCAATACCAGAAACTTGGCTGTTTGTGCTACATTCCCCTGAGAATCCATCACCCTCTACATTTTCCAAAACAGCATACCTGTTTGAAATGGCTATATCCACAAAAGACTCCTGCTCTAGCTGCCAACCTCTCTCACCCTTCCTGGAGTTAACCCATCCATGTGACTGTATCTGAGACTTTCCCCCCTTCCTATAACTGCCATCCATCACATACTGTTGCTGTTGCAAATTCCTCATCGCTTTTACCTGTCTCTCCATCTGATCCATTCAATCTGATAAGATTCGCATCCAACAGCATTTATGGCAGATATAATCCACAGTAACCCTTAAACTCTCTTTAAACTCCCACATCTGACAAGAAGTACATGCCACTGCAAAGGCCATTTTTGCTCCTTCACAATCTACAGACCCAGAAAATAACACCGTCTTATTCCTCTACAAACACTGCCCCAGGTTAAATTAATAGCTGTGGCTTATATTTTAAGTTTAATCAAGTGAGTTATCTCCAAAATTATATAATCAAAAAAGAACCCACTGTACTCACTACTGCAGCCTTTCTCTTGGACAGACTTAATTTATCTGATTCTGTGTTGTGAACTTCACCCAAACCGGTTCCTCCAAGGTTAGTTGTGAAATTCACTGTTTGTTAATTTTCCCAGACGCACTCCGATGTCCAGCTATACATGAATTCAAACAGCAAAGGCAGTAACTGTGCAGGTTCTCTCTCTCTCTCCTGCACTGTCCTCCCCATGTGCTTCCTGTGTCTGCTCTTCTCCCTTTAAAACTGCTGGTGTTTTGACTTTTTGTTCCCAGAGTTCCAAAACAATGCAACAGCATATAGAACAGGAATTGCTGCTACTCTTAAAAAGTTATCCATTTGAACCCACTGCCCCCTGATCCCATGGACGTTACTATTACCAAGTAAACCGCACCCACTGGCTCTGCCTCATCAACTCTCTGTTAGTTACATCCAGAAAGGATTCCGACAGATTCCTCAAGAACGACGTCCCTTTTGTAAATCCAGCTAACTCTGTCCAATCCTGCTGCTGGATTTCCCAATGCTCAGCGACTGAATCTTTTATAATGGACTCGAATATTCCTCATCCCCCCTCCCCGATATCAGACTCACTGGGCTGGAATCCTCACCCCCCCTCCCCGATATCAGACTCACTGGGCTGGAATCCCCCCCCCCCCGATATCAGACTCACTGGGCTGGAATCCCCCCCTCCCCCGATATCAGACTCACTGGGCTGGAATCCCCCCCCCCCCGATATCAGACTCACTGGGCTGGAATCCCCCCCCCCTTCCCCCGATATCAGACTCACTGGGCTGGAATCCCCCCCCCCCGATATCAGACTCACTGGGCTGGAATCCCCCCCCCCGATATCAGACTCACTGGGCTGGAATCCCCCCCCCTTCCCCCGATATCAGACTCACTGGGCTGGAATCTCCCACCTTTAAACAGTGGGGGTTACATGGACTATCCTCCAATCTGTAGGAACTCTTCCGGAGTTTACTGAACCTTGGAAGACGACACCAAAGAATCCACTATTTCTGCGGCCACTTCCTGATTTTCTCTGGGACGTGGATCATCAGACCCTGGAGATTAATCAGCCTTTAATCCCATTAACTTCCCAACACCATTTCCCTGATAATGATTTCCCTCAGTTCATCCCTCTCACCAAACCCCGTGGGATGTTAATAGTGCCCTCCTGTGTGAACATTGGGACTAAAGTGTGCAGTTATTGGGTCAGCAATTTCTTATTCTCCACGAATAAATTCCTCGGTTTCAGACGGTCAGGAAGCGACATTTGTTTTCATCAATCATCTTCTCTCTGCATACCTATAGAAGCTCTTACCGTCGGTTTATATGTTCCCTGAAACCTCACTGTTACGCTCTAGTTCCCTTTTATAAATCAATCCCTTGGTCCTCCTTTGCTGAATTCCAGTCTGCTCCCAATCCTCAGAACTGCTGCTTTTTATAGACTGAGACAGTACTGGAGAGGCCCCTCAATTCATCAAGTTTGTACAGCCAGGACTATATTATTCTCTACATTACTCCCACATTCCTGCTCAAGGCCCATAGCTTTGGAAGTGATGAGGTCTCCTGCCTCAACACTGCTCTCAACCTCCTGCCTTTCACTTTATAATGATGCCCCCTTGTTATTGACCCTTTGACTAAGGGGAACAGCTATTTTCTATCCACAGAACTGTTCTGAGGAAGGGTAACTCAACCGGAAATGTTAACTCTGATTTCTCTCCACAGATGCTGCCAGATCTGCTGAGCTTTTCCAGCGATTTCTGTGTTTGTTTCTGATTTACAACAGGCGTGGCTCCTGCAGTTTTATTTTGCTCTCTCCCCACCCTGTCCATGCCCCTCATTATCTCACCTCAATCAGTCCCCCCTCAGCCGTCTCTGCTCAAAGAAACCAGCCCGAGATTATCCAGCCTCTCTCCATCACGGAGACACTCCATCCCAGACAGTATCCTGGGCGTCTCCCTCTGCACCCCCTCCAGGACAATCCCATCCTTCCCATAGAGTGGGGACCAGAACTGCCCACAGTACTCCAGCTGTGGCCATAACCAGAGACCTGTCCAGTTCCAACATCCCCTCCCTGCTCCCACAATGCTGGATGTGTCAGGTTTGTTTTTCTTTGCTTCCTTGTGGTAAGGGTTAGAGCATCGAAGTCTGGATCAGGATACAAGTACACAGACAAATCTGTGCAGAGGCTCAGGTTTTAAAACTATACAGAATCAGACCGCAGGACCCACGTCCCAGACCGATTCACCGAGACGCTGACCGCAGGTCCCACGTCCCAGACCGATTCACTGAGACACTGACCGCAGGACCCACGTCCCAGACCGATTCACCGAGACACTGACCACGGGACCCACGTCCCAGACCGATTCACCGAGACGCTGACCACAGGACGCTCTTCCCAGTCCGATTCACCGAGACGCTGACCACAGGACCCATGTCCCAGTCCGATTCACCGAGACACTGACCGCGGGACCCACGTCCCAGACCAATTCACTGAGACGCTGACCACAGGACGCTCTTCCCAGACCGATTCACTGAGATGCTGACCACGGGACGCTCTTCCCAGACCGATTCACTGAGACACTGACCGCGGGACCCTCTTCCCAGACCGATTCACCGAGACACTGACCACAGGACCCTCGTCCCACACCGATTCACCAAGACACTGACCGCGGGACCCTCTTCCCAGGCTAATTCACCGAGACACTGACCACAGGACCCACGTCCCAGACCGATTCACCGAGACGCTGACCACAGGACCCACGTCCCAGACCGATTCACCGAGACGCTGACCACAGGATCCTCTTCCCAGACCGATTCACCGAGACACTGACCACAGGACCCACGTCCCAGACCGATTCACCGAGACGCTGACCACAGGACGCTCTTCCCAGTCCGATTCACCGAGACACTGACCACAGGACGCTCTTCCCAGACCGATTCACTGAGACGCTGACCACGGGACGCTCTTCCCAGACCGATTCACTGAGACGCTGACCGCGGGACCCTCTTCCCAGACCGATTCACTGAGACACTGACCACAGGACCCACGTCCCAGACCGATTCACTGAGACACTGACCACAGGACCCTCGTCCCAGACCGATTCACCGAGACACTGACCACAGGACCCACGTCCCAGACCGATTCACCGAGACACTGACCGCGGGACCCTCTTCCCAGACCGATTCACCGAGACACTGACCACAGGACCCACGTCCCAGACCGATTCACTGAGACACTGACCGCGGCAACCTCTTCCCAGACCGATTCACCGAGACACTGACCACAGGACCCACGTCCCAGACCGATTCACTGAGACACTGACCGCGGCAACCTCTTCCCAGACCGATTCACCAAGACACTGACCGTGGGACCCTCGTCCCACACCGATTCACCGAGACACTGACGGCGGGACCCTCTTCCCAGGCTAATTCACTGAGACACTGACCACAGGACCCACGTCCCAGACCGATTCACCGAGACACTGACCACAGGACCCACGTCCCTGACTGATTCACCGAGACACTGACCATGGGACCTTTGTCCCAGACCAATTCACCGAGACACTGACCACAGGATCCACGTCCCAGACTGATTCACCGAGACGCTGACCACAGGATCCTCTTCCCAGACCGATTCACCGATACACTGACCACGGGACCCACGTCCCAGACCGATTCACCGAGTCGCTGACCGCGGGATGCTCTTCCCAGACCGATTCACCGAGACACTGACCAAAGAACCCACATCCCAGACTGAATCACCGAGACACTGACCACAGGACACTCTTCACAGACCGATTCACCGAGACACTGACCACAGGACACTCTTCCCGACCGATTCACCGAGACGCTGACCACAGGACCCTCTTCCCAGACCGATTCACCGAGACACTGACCACGGGACCCTCTTTCCAGGCTAATTCACCGAGACACTGACCACAGGACCCACGTCCCAGACCGATTCACCGAGACGCTGACCACAGGATCCTCTTCCCGACCGATTCACCGAGACGCTGACCACGGGACCCTCTTCCCAGACCGATTCACCGAGTCACTGACCGCGGGACCCTCTTCCCAGACCGATTCACCGAGACGCTGACCACAGGATCCTCTTCCCAGACCGATTCACCGAGACGTTGACCACGGGACCCTCTTCCCAGACCGATTCACCGAGACACTGACTATGGAATGCTCCACTGTGGAGTTACTGTGCCTGAGTTGAACTCTCCCAGATAGTGTATACATGACGCCAATTTACATTTTGAAGGCTCAGAGATTCATCGAGACACTGACCACAGGACCCACGTCCCAGGCCGATTCACCGAGACACTGACCATGGGACCTTCATCCCAGACCGATTCACTGAGACACTGACCACGGGACCCACGTCCCAGACTGAATCACCGAGACGCTGACCACAGGATCCTCTTCCCAGACCGATTCACCGAGACGCTGACCACGGGACCCACGTCCCAGACCGATTCACCGAGACACTGACCGCGGGACCCTCTACCCAGGCTAATTCACTGAGACACTGACCACGGGACCTTCATCCCAGACCGATTCACCGAGACACTGACCACAGGATCCACGTCCCAGACTGATTCACCGAGACGCTGACCACAGGACCCTCTTCCCAGACCGATTCACCGAGACACTGACCACGGGACCCACGTCCCAGACCGAATCACCGAGACGCTGACCACAGGATCCTCTTCCCAGACCGATTCACCGAGACGCTGACCACGGGACCCACGTCCCAAACCGATTCACCGAGACACTGACCACGGGACCCACGTCCCAGACCAATTCACCGAGACGCTGACCACAGGATCCTCTTCCCAGACCGATTCACCGAGACGCTGACCACAGGATCCTCTTCCCAGACCGATTCACCGAGACGCTGACCACAGGACCCTCTTCCCAGACCGATTCACCGAGACGTTGACCACGGGACCCTCTTCCCAGACCGATTCACCGAGACACTGACTATGGAATGCTCCACTGTGGAGTTACTGTGCCTGAGTTGAACTCTCCCAGATAGTGTATACATGACGCCAATTTACATTTTGAAGGCTCAGAGATTCATCGAGACACTGACCACAGGACCCACGTCCCAGGCCGATTCACCGAGACACTGACCATGGGACCTTCATCCCAGACCGATTCACCGAGACACTGACCACAGTATCCACGTCCCAGACTGATTCACCGAGACGCTGACCACAGGACCCTCTTCCCAGACCGATTCACCGAGACACTGACCACGGGACCCACGTCCCAGACTGAATCACCGAGACGCTGACCACAGGATCCTCTTCCCAGACCGATTCACCGAGACGCTGACCACGGGACCCACGTCCCAGACCGATTCACCGAGACACTGACCGCGGGACCCTCTACCCAGGCTAATTCACTGAGACACTGACCACGGGACCTTCATCCCAGACCGATTCACTGAGACACTGACCACAGGATCCACGTCCCAGACTGATTCACCGAGACGCTGACCACAGGACCCTCTTCCCAGACCGATTCACCGAGACACTGACCACGGGACCCACGTCCCAGACCGAATCACCGAGACGCTGACCACAGGATCCTCTTCCCAGACCGATTCACCGAGACGCTGACCACGGGACCCACGTCCCAAACCGATTCACCGAGACACTGACCACGGGACCCACGTCCCAGGCTAATTCACCGAGACACTGACCGCAGGACCCTCTTCCCAGGCTAATTCACTGAGACACTGACCACGGGACCCACCTCCCAGACCGATTCACCGAGACGCTGACCACAGGATCCTCTTCCCAGACCGATTCACCGAGACGCTGACCACAGGACCCTCTTCCCAGACCGATTCACCGAGACGCTGACCACAGGATCCTCTTCCCAGACCAATTCACCGAGACGCTGACCACAGGACCCACGTCCCAGACCGATTCACCGAGACGCTGACCACAGGATCCTCTTCCCAGACCGATTCACCGAGACACTGACCATGGGACCTTCGTCCCAGACCGATTCACCGAGACACTGACCACAGGACCCACGTCCCAGACTGATTCACCGAGACACTGACCATGGGACCTTCGTCCCAGACCGATTCACCGACCACAGGACCCACGTCCCAGACCGATTCACCGAGACGCTGACCACAGGACCCTCTTCCCAGACCGATTCACCGAGACGCTGACTATGGAATGCTCCACTGTGGAGTTACTGTGCCTGAGTTGAACTCTCCCAGATAGTGTATACATGACGCCAATTTACAGTTTGAAGGCTCAGAGATAAGTCCGGACTCTCGTATGCTGGGGATATCAAGGTCTGGCATTAAAGTAACACAACAGTGGTCAGTGCTGCAGCCAGCACCAGACATGGCTTTTGGTAGGTACACACACTGCAGCTTCCTCTTTCCGCCTGTGCATGTGGTCCATCTGATGCTAATGCACAGAACAGGAGAAGGTTGATGGGGGGGGGGAGGAGAATCGTACTGCGGTTAAAGAGTTCATCGACCATTGCTGTAGACCCCACTCGTCCAAAACCCTGACCCAGATGGAATAGGCCGCTGCAGTCACTCCGTCGGACATCCACTGAAGGAGTGAAGCTTCTCCAAGAATTCCTGCTTCCTTTTATTACAGTCGGTCATTATGAGAGAGGTTTGCCTGTTGTACTATCAGATTATCATGAATACCTTGGGGATGACAAGTTAGCGATGCTCTGATTAATGACAGCAGAACCCACAGCAGCATCACATTGATGTTCCTGTCCGCGACCCTCCCACAACAGACCTGCCACAATTTCTTCAGCTACCCCTCCTCAGCTCCAGGGGTCCCCTGAGGCTGGTTTTAAGGCCAGGATTCAGCAACTCACAGGACAGGCTCTGAAGAACTGCTTCCCAGTGTGCTAATGTGACAGGAAACACATTCATACAACAGGCGAAGAGCTAACTATGTTTATTAGCATCAGAATTTCACTTAAAAAGAGGGAGAGTGTTTAGTGTGGACGGCAGACAGGGCGACTCCCACGACAACCACTGATGACGCAAAACAAAGATTTCAGGCAATGGGATTTTAAAAACAGACAAGTGAATCTCTCTGCAAACACGAAAATACAAATGGACTATTTTCCCAATTACGTCAACAGGCAATAATCTTCACACCTTGACAAGAATTGACAGTGAAAGGCTGAGATTAAAGGCTATGTCTCCAGATCCACACACACACACTGACTCTCACTGGGGGGACAGTCCCACACATACACACACTGACTCTCACGGGGGGACAGTCCCACACACACACACTGACTCTCACTGGGGGACAGTCCCACACACACACACACACTGACTCTCACTGGGGGGACAGTCCCACACACACACACACTGACTCTCACTGGGGGACAGTCCCACACACACACACACACACTGACTCTCACTGGGGGACAGTCCCACACACACACACACACTGACTCTCACTGGGGGACAGTCACACACACACACACTGACTCTCATTGGGGGACAGTCACACACACACACACTGACTCTCACTGGGGGGACAGACCCACACACACACACTGACTCTCACTGGGGACAGTCCCACACACACACACTGACTCTCACTGGGGGGACAGTCCCACACACACACACACACACTGACTCTCACTGGGGGACAGTCCCACACACACACACTGACTCTCACTGGGGGACAGTCCCACACACACACACACACACACTGACTCTCACTGGGGGGACAGTCCCACACACACACACACACTGACTCTCACTGGGGGACAGTCCCACACACACACACTGACTCTCATTGGGGGACAGTCACACACACACACACTGACTCTCACTGGGGGGACAGACCCACACACACACACTGACTCTCACTGGGGACAGTCCCACATACACACACACACTGACTCTCACTGGGGGACAGACCCACACACACACACTGACTCTCACTGGGGGGACAGTCCCACACACACACACACACACACTGACTCTCACTGGGGGACAGTCCCACACACACACACTGACTCTCATTGGGGGACAGTCACACACACACACACACACTGACTCTCACTGGGGGGACAGACCCACACACACACACACTGACTCTCACTGGGGACAGTCCCACACACACACACTGACTCTCACTGGGGGGACAGTCCCACACACACACACTGACTCTCACTGGGGGGACAGTCCCACTCATACACTGACTCTCACTGGGGGGACAGTCCCACACACACACACTGACTCTCACTGGGGGGACAGTCCCACACACACACACTGACTCTCACTGGGGGGACAGTCCCACACACACACACTGACACTCACTGGGGGACAGTCCCACACACACACACTAACTCTCACTGAGGGACAGTCCCACATACACACACTGACTCTCACTGGGGGGACAGTCCCACACACACACACCGACTCTCACTGGGGGACAGTCCCACACACACACACACTGACTCTCACTGGGGGGACAGTCCCACACACACACACACACACACACACACTGACTCTCACTGGGGGGACAGTCCCACACACACACTGACTCTCACTAAGGGACAGTCCCACACACACACACACACACTGACTCTCACTGGGGGACAGTCCCACACACACACACACACTGACTCTCACTGGGGGACAGTCTCACACACACACACACAGACTCACACTGACTCTCACTGGGGGGACAGTGCCACACACACACACTGACTCTCACTGGGGGGACAGTCCCACACACACACTGACTATCACTGGGGGACAGTCACACATACACACACACAGACAAACACAGACTCTCACTGGGGGGACAGTCCCACACACACACACAGACAGACTCTCATTGGAGGACAGTGACACACACACACACACACACACACTGACTCTCACTGGGGGGACAGTCCCACACACACACTGACTCTCACTGGGGGGACAGTCCCACACACACTTTCACTTGGGGACAGTCACACACACACACACACACACTGACTCTCACCGGGGGGACAGTCCCACACACACACTGACTCTCACTGGGGGGACAGTCCCACACACACTTTCACTTGGGGACAGTCACACACACACACACACACACTGACTCTCACCGGGGGGACAGTCCCACACACACACACACTGACTCTCACCGGGGGGACAGTCCCACACACACACTGACTCTCACTGGGGGGACAGTGCCACACACCCACACACACACTGACTCTCACCGGGGGGACAGTGCCACACACCCACACACACACTGACTCTCACCGGGGGGACAGTCCCACACACACACACTGACTCTCACCAGGGGGACTGTCCCACACACATGGACGTATTCAGTATAGTACAAGAATGTCATTATCTTCCTAATGCCTGAATGACCCTGAGTCTCACCCACAATGATGGCTGGGTGAAGTGTGTTTGAGGATGTGTGAAACGAGGCAGCTCCTGATGCCTGCACACTGGCCATCAGCCAGAGTTTGAATGCAGACTGAAATGGTGTGAAAGGTCAGAGCTGGACTCTCTGAGACTCCACGCTTCAGAGAGATCTATCGGTTTGCCCCCAGCTGAGTTGTCTCTTCTTCTGTCTCTCTGATGGGAATTGCCCCTGTCATTGGCTGGATCAGTGGGAGAATCCCTGGGATTGGCCAGACGGAGAGGGCTTGGCTGTGTCACTCCTGATGTTGACTGCTCCGTTTCCACCGTTGGGAGGGTTTGAGATTGTGGAGTGCTACCTCAATGACCTCACAGCCCCCAGCGATCTTCTCCTGTGCTATGAAGAAGATTGCCACGCTGGCAAAGTACCACCGCGCCAGGGTGTACGACCAGATGAGCACAAAGATGCCAATCACAAACACTGTCCAGTAGATGATGGAGAAGACCTTGATGAGGAAGACCCGTCCCCGTGACTTGCAGGGAGGCAGACGGGCACGAAGCTGTGTCCCGGTCTGCTCCTGCATCCGAATCCAGCTCCGAGCCGAGCTGTGCAGTAAAATCCGACTTCGGCCCTTACTCTGACTCCAACCCCTTCCCCAGAAAGGAGCTTTCCTGGAAACCTCCAGCCGACTCGAATTCTGCTCCTGGACGGGATTCTGCTCCTGGACGGGATTCGGCTCCTGGCCGGGACTCTGCTCCTGGCCGGGACTTGCAGGCTGGATCAGATCGCTGAACGAGTGATTGCCCTGGTAATAGGCCTGCAGTAATTTCTCCTTCTCCAGCCAGCGAAGGCAGCACCATTCCTTCAGGCCATCCATGGAGGTGGGCAGCTGGTCAGCTGGATAACGGCGAATGTGGAAGTGGATCTCTCTGGGGAAGTTGCCAGTGAACAGGTCCCTCTCAGCCTGCGGGATGTTGTAAGGGTAGGCCACTGTCACATCATGGATGGCATCAAGGTTACATCCTAGGAGAAAGGCAGACAGCTGGTTACTGAGTCACAGACCCCCCCGTCCCCACCCCCACCCCCACCCCTGAAGCTGCACACACTTCAAACTTGGCAGAGCGGCTTGCAATCACAGAGTGTTTATGGGATGGGAGGAGATTGCCTTGGCCAGTCCTGGAGCCCACCAGTGTCTGAGACAGCCACGTGTACAGGACATGCTCCTAACAGCAGAAACAAGAGCTCTGGGTCTCGGAGCTGGAGCAGCGGTTGGAGAGACTGTAACACATCCGTCAGGCTGGGAGTTACTGTGGATAGCACGTTTCCAGAGGGTGGTCACAGAGCAGCTCAAGGGACTAGAGGCACGAAGGGAATGGGTGACCAGTGGGCAGATGGAGAGCTGTCCCTTATCAAAAATGCCCCCCCTCCCTCCTCTCTTGCCTCCCTTTCTCTCCTTCCTGTAGCACTTGTATCCTGGAACATTAAGCTGCCAGTCCCTCCCATCCCTGAGCCATGTCTCTGTAATTACTATGATATCCCAGTCCCATGTTCCTAACCATGCCCTGAGTTCATCTGCCTTCCCTGTTAGGCCCCTTGCATTGAAATAAATGCAGTTTAGGTTATTAGTCCTACCTTGTCCCTGCCTGCCCTAATTCTTTGACTCGCTTCTGTCCTCAACTGTACCAGTCTCAGATTGATCTCTTTCCTCACTGTCTCCCTGTGTCCCACCCCCCACCTTACTAGTTTAAATCATCCTGAGCAATTCTAGCAAATCTCCCTGCCAGTATATTAGTCCCCTTCCAATTTAGGTGTAAACCGTCCTTCTTGTACAGGTCACTTCTACCCCAAAAGAGATTCCAATGGTCCAAAAATGTGAATCCCTCTCCCATACACCAGCTCCTCAGCCATGCATTCATCTGCTCTATCCTCCTATTCCTGCCCTCACTAGCTCGTAGCAACGGGAGTAATCCAGATATTACTACTCTTGAGGACCTCCTTTTTAAATTCCTGCCTAACTCTCTGTAATCTCCCTTCAGAATCTCAACCTCTTCCCTTCCCATGTCGTTGGTTTCAATGTGGACAATGACCTCCTGCTGGCCCCTCTCCCCCGTGAGAACATTCTGCACCCTCTCGGAGACATCCTGGACCCTGGCACCTTTCTGTTGCTGATTCTTGCCAATTTGTGTTTCAGTTTCTTGCACCTAATCCTGTCCCTAACTTTGCTCATCAGCCACCCTTCTCTTCACACACTTGTGCCCGACAGGAGTAAACTACTTTTATAGTTCTTCTGTTCGCTTTTTGAAAGAAAAGGACAGATTCGATATTTCCCGTTCTCTAAAACCCAATTGGTGTTGGAAGCAGCTAAACATTCCTCACAGGTGAGAGGAGGCATTTGTTAAGCTAATGGAATTAGCAAAGGGGTTAAGTTGATTAAGTTGGAGTGTTGCTGAACAAAGAGACCTTGGAGTTCAGGTTCATAGCTCCTTGAAAGTGGAGTTGCAGGTAGATAGGGTAGTGAAGAAGGTGTTTGGTATGCTTTCCTTTATTGGTCAGAGTATTGAGTACAGGAGTTGGGAGGTCATGTTGCGGCTGTACAGGGCATTGGTTAGGCCACTGTTGGAATATGGATAGGAAGGGTTTGGAGGGATATGGGCCGGGTGCTGGCAGGGGGGACTAGATTGGGTTGGGATATCTGGTCGGTGTGGAGGGGTTGGACCGAAGGGTCTGTTTCCATGCTGTACATCTCTATGACTCTAAGTTAATGTTAAGTTTGATTTGACATAAAACAGCTCAAAAATAGAAATTAGAAATTAAGAAACTTGTGGGTAAAAGAAAGAGAATTTCCGGCAAGAGAACAGGAGGGAATGAGAGCTGACTGACGGAAAGGATGGAGTTTAATAAAAAGGATGATTCTGATGAGGAAAAACACGCTGATAATTCAAAGACCGATAAGATGTTTAAATGTGTACATGCCTGATCTAGATTCAAAGAAATGGATGTGGGGCTCTGTTTATTTCATTTGAAAGAGTAGAGAAAGACAATGTGGCTGAAGGAGAATTGGACCCTGCTCACTGTAGAAAGGAATGTTCTAGACATGTATAAGTTGTGTTTTAAAGCACAGTTATATTTCAGGACTGTGTTGAGGGAGGTGAACGAGGTGGAATTGTTGGGAGATCTTTCTGAATTGAACAGGATGACGATTTCTGGGAATGCTGTTCAGCAGCACATGGGTGCTCTGGCTTCCTCACACAATCCAAAGATGTGCAGCTTTGGTGAGTTGGCATTGGGAAATTGCCCACAGTGTTCAAGGATGTGTAGGTTCGGTGCATTAGTCAGGGATAAATATAGGATAATAGGTATGGGGAATAGGTCTGACTGGGAGCCTCTTTGGAGGGTTGGTGTGAACTGGTTGGGCCCAATGGCCTGTTTCCACACTGTAGGGATTTACAATTCTAATCGCACAGTGTTAATAGTTAACCTCATTGCTGTGGGTCTGGAGTCACATGTAGACCAGGTAAAGATTGCAGTTTCCATCCCTAACGGACATCAGTGAACCAGATGGGGTTTTCCAACAACCGATAATGGATTTGTTTGCATCATCAGACTCTTAATTCCAGACTTTTTCATTGAATTCAAAACCCACCACCTGCCATGACCGAATTCGTGCCTTGGGCCCAGAACATAACCCGGGTGGTGTGTGTATGGAGTGAGATGCCAGGGGAAGTGGTGGAGGCTGGTACAATTACAGCAACTAAAAGGCAGCTAGGAGACAGTGAGGGCCGCAGACGCTGGAGATCAGAGTCGAGAGGGTGGTGCTGGAAAAGCACAGCAGGTCAGGCAGCATCCGAGGAGCAGGAGAATCGACGGTTCAGGCATAAGCCCTTCATCAGGAATCCTGATGCCAGGAATGTCGATTCTCCTGCTCCTCAGATGCTGTCTGACCGGCTGTGCTTTTCCAGCACCACACTCTCGATTTTAAAGGCATCTGGATGGACACAAGAATAGGAAGGGTTGAGAGAGCTATGGGCCAAAAACTGGCAAACGGGACTGGACCAGTTTAGAACAACTGGTCAGCATGGATGAGTTGGACCAAAGGGTCTGTTTCTGTGCTGTACATTTCTAGGAGTTGAAACGTGTGGTGGTGGACTCTAGCATCTGCAGTCCTCACTTTCTCCGAGTGCATTTCTAGGACTCGGACTCCTCTGGACCCTCTCCAACACCAGCACATCCTGCCTTAGAAATGGGGCCCAAAACTGCTCACAATATTCCAAATGCAGGTCCGATCAGAGCCTTATAGGGAACACCCCTGCTCTTGTATTCTATCCTGCTTGAAATGAATACCAACATTGCATGTGCCTTCCTAACTGCCAACTGAATCTGCACGTTAACTTTAAGAGAATTCTGAATGAGTAGGCCCAAGTCCCTCCTTCCTTCAGATTTCCTAAGCCTTTACCCCATTTAGAAAATAGTCTATGCCTCCAAGCTTCTGACCAAAGTGTAAAACCTCACACTTTCCCACATTGTATTCCATCTGCCACTTCTTGGCCCCCTCTCTCAGCCTGCCCAAGTCCTTCTGCAGTCTCCCCAACACTGACCCCCGCGGAATCACACTAGTCACCAGTTACCATCCTGAAAAAGACCCATTTATCCCCACTCTCTGCCTTCTGCCAGTCAGCCAATCCTCTACCCATGCCAGTGCCTTGCCCCTAACACCACGGCCTCTTAGTTTATTGAGCAGTTTCCTGTGCAGCACCTTGTCGAAGACCTTCTGGAAATCCAAACCAATCACATGCACTGGCTCTCCTTTGTCTAAGTTGCTCATTATCTCCTCAAACAATTCTCGTAGCTTTGTCAGGTGTGACCTCCACTTGATATTGTGATTTGATTTATTA
Source organism: Hemiscyllium ocellatum (assembly GCF_020745735.1). Taxonomy (NCBI): domain Eukaryota; kingdom Metazoa; phylum Chordata; class Chondrichthyes; order Orectolobiformes; family Hemiscylliidae; genus Hemiscyllium; species Hemiscyllium ocellatum. The sequence goes on along the minus strand of NC_083403.1, from coordinate 3,344,115 downwards.
TTGTCACGTACCAAGATGCGGTGAAAAGTACGGTTTTGCATGCTAACCAGACAAGTCACACCTAGGGCTTGTCATATGAAGTGTGGGTGAGGACTCTGGGTCTGTACGCACTGGAGTTCAGAAGGACGAGGGGGAAATCTGATTGAAACTTACAGAATACTGACAGACCTGGATAGAGTGAGTGGGAAAAAGGTGTTTCACTAGTAGGAGAGACTAGGACCTGAGGGCACAGCCTCAGCGTGAAGGGACAACACTTTAGAACTGAGATGAGGGGGAATTATTTCAGCTAAGGGATCAGGAATCTATGGGACTCAGTGCTGCAGAGGGCTGTGGAGGCCACGTCATTGATACATTATTGATGAGTAAGTAATGAAGGGTTCTGTGGAGAAGGCACGAGAATGGGGTTGAGAAACACATCAGCCATGATTGAACGGCAGAGGAGACTCAATGGGCCGAATGGTCTGTGCACAGTGGTGACTTCTGCAATCAGAGGTCAATATGTGAGTATGTGTAGGACCTTGTGTGTGCGCATGTGGGTCCGTGCGTGTGCACAGGCGCGTGTGCTTGCCTGTAGGATTAGGGGGATTTAGTGCTAATTCCAGATCATAACTTAGCTGTTATCCAGTTTAATCAGTTTGATTCATAACAAATGGGTTATTTTGAGTTGATTAATGAAGCATGGTGACTGCACTTTTTATCCCTGAGGGTAGGACAAAAGAGCAGTAACTGGCCCTTTTGGTAAAGGAACCAACGTTTGCAATAATGGTACATGCCTGCCCACACCCAGGTTATCGAATGGAGAGCTGGGAATCCCTTCCTCCAACCAGAAAGGAAGGAGAGGAGGGTGGAGGTGAAAATTGAAGACCTAGGAGTTTCCATGGTATTAAAGTTCAGAATGCTGGAGCTGTGGAACTTACTGGGGCCCATAAGAATGATCCCACGAAACAAGCTCAGCACGGTTTAAAGATGTCTTTTAATTTTTCTGTACTTTTAGTTGTGGACTGAAATGGGAAAAGAATAATTTTAAAACCCAAGGACTGTTGAAGATTACTGCATGCTTTTTGAAACAGAATCCTCATTGTAAGCACTGTTTACACAGCTGCTGGTCTAAGCAGGAGTAGAAGGAGGTACAGATGAGCTGGAGCCAACAGGGTGTACAAAAGGGGAGTCAGTCAGCAATAAATTGCTGATGGGTCCATGGAAAGTTACTGTCGCCAAAGACCTCCTGTCTAACAAGAATTCTGTAATTGGTTCTAAGGTAAGGGTTGAGAAACCTATCAGCCATTATTGAATGGTGGAGCAGAATCGATGGGCCGAATAGCCTAACTCTGCACTTATGGTCTCATTTGATGACTGAACAACTTGGAGCTATGAATGAGATAGTGAGAAGTGATCTGATCTCAACCTGCCCAGACGTACTGTCACTGTTCTTTGCAGTAAAAACACCACTTTAAACGTGAAGACAGGGAGATTATTCTATCTGCAGCAGTTGTTGTTAGTGGTGAGTTTTATCCCTCCTACAAACCAGTGACAGCATTCAGAGAAGGCCAATCAGGAAGCAGCATTCTGGTCAGTACCAGCACCATCTGTGAACAGGGACTGCATCGCTAGTCTCTGTCTCTCAGCACTACACTCATGTTTGGTTTCCTGTGTCTGAGTGTATGCATGTGCATCTGGACCTGTGCCTGCATGTGAGGGTGTGTGTGTATATAAGAGGGAGTTTGTGTTTAATTATGTCGATGGTGCATAATTGTTCACCTGTAGCTACAGTCTATTTCTCTGTAATAAACAGTCATTGTTGTTCAGTACAGAAACCTGGTCCATGACTTCTGTTAGTCTGGGTCTGAAAGAAATCGGGAGATTTTTGCATACTTTGTAAAATCTTTAACTTTTATGATGACTCTAGGAACAGCAGGTGTTGACGCAGTAATTAATTGCCAGCAAGTTACCTCGATATGACAACAGATCAAATTCTGGGTTTAATTCCAACTAAAAGCCACAGCTATCCACTGGTTAGACTACAGGAGAGGTGAGTAAGGTGGGTGTAACACAGAAAGGACTTTTGTCAAGAGCAAGAGTAACACTTTATTCTTTAAGAGTAACTACATGAAGGGATAAAAGAGCATCTCGAACATTGGATTGGGTTCAGCAAATGGAGATATCCTCACGGAGCTGTGCAGGATGATCAGCCCAGAGACAGTGCAGATAGAGCGAGAGATTCCTGAGGCAGGAGGTGGGATTATTGAAAACTGCAGCATTGATAAATACATTCTGAGCAAGCCTTCAGTAGGGATACAGGTAGGTGATGAAAATGAAAATGGGACATCAGCATTTCCTGATTCTCTGGATCTGACCACCCAATTCCAGGCAAAAGTGAGGACTGAAGATAGTGGAGATCAGAGTGGAGAGTGTGGTGCTGGAAAAGCACAGCAAGTCAGGCAGCGTCTGAGGAACAGGAGAATCAACGTTTTGGGCAAGAGCCCTTCATCAGGAATTTGGGGGGAGGGCGTTGGCTGACAGATTCCACTTAAACTAACAGGGAAAACATTGTGTGCTCTTTTTGGACCTGGCAATAGAAATACAATGAGATCAGGGTTTCAATTTTGTCTGAACATTTTTCTGGACACAGTGCATCAGTTGAGCAGAAAACAACTGAACTCCACAGCATACCATCAACAGTCACGGGGAACGTTTACAGAGATACCATCAGACTTTCAAAGCATATCACCCAATATCCCCATGGTTTCAACAAAGGTTCCAATTCGCTGGCTACCAGAGTCTCCCAAAATGAATCTATTGGGTACATGCTCTTCAAATGAATGTAGAGATGTTTTTAATGTTGAAAAGGATGTTTCTAGAAAGACTCACAAAGGCAAAGCGCAGGAAACGATGAGAGAATGGGCAAACAAACACGCTGAGCCTGGGACACTTCAAAGGGGAGTGAAGTATTAGTTCCTCCGAGAGAGAGAAAGCCCTCAGAAAGTAAGGCTCAGTCGTCTCCACCAGGGTAAGAAAGCCGAGTAAAGAGAATATTCTGATAGCTTACCTGTTGAAAGATTACTAACGTAGAGAGCTGGAACAGGAAGTCCATGTTGTGCAAGTGTTGGGGAATATTGTTTCATTGCCCAATCAGAAGTACCTGCCACTTGTTTTAAAAACAAGCTTTGTTCATTCTTTATAATTCACCTGTGGGATATGGGTGTCGCTGGCTGGATCCAGCATTGTCTTTCCCTAGATACCCTTTGAGAAGTGGGGGTGAGCTGCCTTCTTTAACCGCTGCAGTCCGTGTGCTGGGGGTAGACCCACACTGCCCTGAGGGAGGGAATTCCAGGGTTCGGACCCAGCGACAGTGAAGGAACGGGGAGATATTTCCCCGTCAGGATGGGGAGGGGCTTGGAGGGGGATTTGTAGGGGGTGGTGTTCCCATGGATCTGCTACCCTTGTCCTTCCAGACAGAAGCAGTTGTGGGTTTGGAAAGTGCTGTCTGACACTGGCCTTTAATTTGGCTAAGCAGTGTGGTAGGATTTCATACTAAACAGATTACCTTTGAGATCATCAAAGAATCCTGGTCAACTTTTAGAGTCATAGAGATGTACAGCATGGAAACAGACATTACAGTGGGGAGGTCTATTCTGTTAATAATGCATACCTCTCTCTTTGTAGCAATATCTCTCTCTGTGTCACCCTCTTCCCACTCCTCCCTCCCTCTCTAAACACCCCCTTCCCCACCCCTCCCTCTCCCTGTGCCTATCTCAACATCCCTCCCTCCCTCTCTGTCCCCCTTCTCAACGCCATTCCCTCTCTCTCTATACCTCTCTCTACCCTTCCCTCTCTCTCTACACCCTCACTATAAGCCTCAAACTCTCTTTCTTTGCTCTTCACGTCCCTCTCCCTCTGTCTCTCTCATCCCCTCTGTCCCTCTCTCTCCTTCGCCCTCTTGTTCTCTTCTCAGCATCCTCCGCACTCCCACCCCCATTTTCATCTCTCTCTCTCTTCCTTCTTCCCCATCCCTCCCCCTCTCTCTCTCTCTCTCACAGTCCCTCCCTGTCTGTCTGTCTGAGCCTCCCATCTCTCAGTTTATCTCTCAAACCTCCCCTTTTCTCTCCTTCCCTCTCTCAGCCCCTCTCTCTCAGCAACCCTCCCACCCTCATCTCCACTCTCTCCCCTCTCCACCTCGCTATCAGCTCCCCCATCTCTCTCTCAGCCCTTTCCCCTCTCTGTCGCTGTCTCTCTCTCTCTCTCTCTCGATGTCCTGTCCCACTTGCCTCTCTGGAGCTGGTTTAGCTGGAGAGAACATGACTGTGATACTGAGCAGCTGGGAGCAAGGAGCTGTGCTCCCCCAGAATCAGAGCTATCACCCCAGCACCCACCCTGCTCGGACTGTCCAGACATTGAGAGAGAGAGAGAGACGGGGGGAGAGAGAGACGGGGGGAGAGAGAGAGACGGGGGAGAGAGAGAGACGGGGGGGAGAGAGAGACGGCGGGGAGAGAGAGACGGGGGGGAGAGAGAGACGGGGGGGGAGAGAGAGACGGGGGGGAGAGAGAGACGGGGGGAGAGAGAGACGGGGGAGAGAGAGGGGAGGAAAGAGAGAGGGGGGGAAGAGAGAGGGGGGAAGAGAGAGGGGGGAAGAAGAGAGGGGGGAAGAGAGAGGGGGGAAGAGAGAGGGGGGAAGAGAGAGGGGGGAAGAGAGAGGGGGGAAGAGAGGGGGAAAGAGAGGGGGGAAGGGGGGAAGAGAGAGGAGGGGAAGAGGAGGAGGGGAAGAGAGAGGAGGGGAAGAGAGAGGAGGGGAAGAGAGAGGAGGGGAAGAGAGAGGAGGGGAAGAGAGGAGGAGAGGAAGAGAGAGGGGGGGGAAGAGAGAGGGGGGGAAGAGAGAGGGGGGAAGAGAGGGGGCAGAGAAGAGAGGGGGGAGAAGGGGGGGAGAAGAGAGGGGGGAGAAGAGAGGGGGAGAAGAGAGGGGGAGAAGAGAGGGGGGAGAAGAGAGGGGGGAGAAGAGGGGGGGAGAAGAGAGCGGGGGGGGAGAAGAGAGGGGGGGAGAAGAGGAGGGGGAGAAGAGAGGGGGGGAGAAGAGAGGGGGAGAGAGAGGGGGGAGAAGAGAGGGGGGAGAGAGAGAGAGAGAGGGGAGGAGAGGGGGGGAGAAGAGAGGGGAGAGAAGGGGGGGAGAAGAGAGGGGGGAGGAGAGGGGGGGAGAAGAGAGGGGAGAAGAGAGCGGGGGAGAAGAGAGGGGGGGGGAGAAGAGAGGGGGGAGAAGAGGGGGGGAGAGAAGAGAGGGGGGAGGAGAGGGGGGGAGAAGAGAGGGAGAAGAGAGGGGGGAGAAGAGAGGGGGGAGAAGAGAGAGAGAGACAAAGAAAGAGATGGGGGGAGAGACAAAGAAAGAGATGGGGAGAGAGAGAGACATGGAGAGACGGCGAGAGAGATGGGGTTGGTGGGTGGAAGAGAGTGAGAGAGAGAGAGATGGGGAGAGATAGAGGAGAGAGAGACAGACAGACAGACACACACACACAGTGGGGGAAGACAGGCAGGGAGACAGAGAGAGAGAGAGAGGGTGGAGAGAGAGAGAGAAAGCGACAGAGACACGAGGGAAGAGAGAGAGTGACAGAGACATGGGGAGAGAGAGTGAGAGTGAGAGCAACAGAAACACAGGGAGAGAGTGAGAGAGAGAGACACAGGGAAGAAAGAGAGAGGGGAGAGAGAGACACACACACGGTGGGGGGAAGACAGGGAGAGAGAGAGAGATGGTGGGAGAGAGAGAGAGAGACAGACTAGGGGAGAGAGAGGGCAGAGAGCGAGAGACAGACAGACATTTGAAGAGTGAACAATCCCAGAGTAGCACCCACCTTTTCGAAGCTGCTCGACAATAAAGGCGAAGCCATTAGTCCGTGGGTGCAGGACATATTCGTATGTTGGCAAACCACGAGACTCTGCAAACTCATCACTCCGAGCTTTGGTGGTAGCTGGGAACCATCACAAAACAGGATGAAAATAGACTCACCCACTGCCCACAGTCTCTCTCTCTCTCTCTCACACACACACACACACACACACACACACACACACACACAGTATCCAGAGCCCGTCACCCACTGCCCACAGTGTGGGGACACTGTCTCTCACACACACACACTGTATCCGGAGCATGTGTGGGGCTGGGGGTGCGTATGTGAGAGGAGGGCATGTGTGGGGGTGGGGCGTGTTTGTGAGAGGTTTGCGTGCATGAGGTGTGTGTGGGGGTGTGTGGGGGAATTTGTGGGTGAGGGTGCGAGGGTGTGGCTGTGAGGGTATGTGGGTGTGTGTGTGAGGGTGTGTGTGGGTGTGGTGGGGTGTGGAAGTGTGCGTGTCGGCGGTGCGGGGGTGTGCAGGGGTATGGGGGTGTGTGGGAGGGGTGTGGTGGGTTGTACGGGGTGTGTGTGGGGGGTGTTGGGGGGTGTGGGGGGATGTGGGGGGGTGTGTGTAGGGTGCGTGTGTGTAGGGTGCGTGTGTGTAGGGTACGTGTGTGTGTGTAGGGTGTGTGTAGGGTGTGTGTAGGGTGTGTGTACTATGCGTGTGTGTGTGTGTGTAGGGTGTGTGTATGGTGCGTGTAGGGTGTGTACAGGGTGTGTGTAGGGTGCGTGTGTGTGTGTGTGTGTGTGTGTGTATAGGGTGCGTGTTTGTGTGTAGGGTGTGTGTAGGGTGCATGTGTGTGTAGGGTGCATGTGTGTGCAGGGTGCGTGTGGGTGTGTGTGTGTGTGTAGGGTGCGTGTGTGTGTGTGTAGGGTGCATGTGTATGAGGTGCGTGGGTGTGTGGGTGTGTGTGGGTGTGTGTGGGTGTGTGTGGGTGTGTGGGGGGATGTGGGGGGATGTGGGGGGGGATGTGTAGGGGGTGTGTAGGGGGTGTGTAGGGGGTGTGTAGGGGGTGTGGTGGGTGTGGGTGTGTGTGTGGGTGGGGTTGTGGAGGGGTGTGGGGGTGTGTGTGCGTGGGTGGGTGCATGGGTGGGGATGTGTGGGGGGGTGTGGGGGGTGTGGGGGTGTGTGTGTAGGGTGCGTGTGTGTGGGGATGTTGGTGTGTGGGGATGTGGGTGTGTGTGGGTGTGTGTGGGGGGTGTGGGTGGTGTGGGGGCGTGTGGGCGGGGTGTGTGCGAGGGTGTGTGGGGGGGTGTGTGGGGGGTGTGTGGGGGTGTGGGGGGGTGTGCGCGAGGGTGTGTGCGAGGGTGTGTGCGAGGGTGTGTGCGAGGGTTGTGTGCGAGGGTTGTGTGCGAGGGTTGTGTGCGAGGGTGTGTGCGAGGGTGTGTGCGAGGGTGTGTGCGAGGGTGTGTGCGAGGGTTGTGTGGCGGGGGGGGTGTGGTGGGGGGTGTGGCGGGGGGTGTGGCGGGGGGGTGTGGCGGGGGTGTGGAGTGGGTGTGGAGTGGGTGTGGAGTGGGTGTGGGTGCATGGGTGGGGATGTGGGGGTGTGTGTGGGGGTGCGTGTTTGAGGGTGTGTGGAGGTGCGTGCGGGGGTGCACGTGGGGAGGCCTGTGGGGGTGTGAGTGTGTGTTTGTATGGGGGTGTGAGTCACTTTTATATGTTTTCCCACATCCCTTACTCTGTCATCCCAGGAAATACACCCAGACTCTGAAGTCTGATAAATTGAGAACGCGTTGGAATGGTATCCTTGGCTGAGAACTCTATAAATAGTTAATAAATATAACCAGGGTGAGAACTCCTTGTCCCAGAGTCTAATCATTCACAAAACAACCACACTTCAAAGACAGCAGCACAAAACATGATGCACAATATCTGACTGACAGAATCATCAGACCATCAGCCCCTCCTGTCACTTCCATTACTGTGGACACAATCGTTCACACAACAACTACAAATGGACATCCAGCAAGGAGGAGGAAATGGGGGTCGGGGTCCACTTCAATTGTGGGCAGTGGGAGGGAATGGGAGAGGGTTTGGGTCCATCGGGATTGTGGGCAGTGGGAGGGAATGGGAGAGGGTTTGGGTCCATCGGGATTGTGGGCAGTGGGAGGGAATGGGAGAGGGTTTGGGTCCATCGGGATTGTGGGCAGTGAGGGTGCTGGGATGGGGTTTGGGTCCATCGGGATTGTGGGCAGTGAGGGTGACTGGGATGGGGTTTGGGTCCATTGGGATTGTGGGCAGTGAGGGTGCTGGGATGGGGTTTGGGTCCATCGGGATTGTGGGCAGTGAGGGTGACTGGGATGGGGTTTGGGTCCATCGGGATTGTGGGCAGTGAGGGTGACTGGGATGGGGTTTGGGTCCATCGGGATTGTGGGCAGTGAGGGTGACTGGGATGGGGTTTGGGTCCATCAGGATTGTGGGCAGTGAGGGTGACTGGGATGGGGTTTGGGTCCATCGGGATTGTGGGCAGTGAGGGTGACTGGGATGGGGTTTGGGTCCATCGGGATTGTGGGCAGTGAGGGTGCTGGGATGGGGTTTGGGTCCATTGGGATTGTGGGCAGTGAGGGTGACTGGGATGGAGTTTGGGTCCATCGGGATTGTGGGCAGTGAGGGTGCTGGGATGGGGTTTGGGTCCATCGGGATTGTGGGCAGTGAGGGTGCTGGGATGGGGTTTGGGTCCATTGGGATTGTGGGCAGTGAGGGTGCTGGGATGGGGTTTGGGTCCATCAGGATTGTGGGCAGTGAGGGTGCTGGGATGGAGTTTGGGTCCATTGGGATTGTGGGCAGTGAGGGTGACTGGGATGGAGTTTGGGTCCATTGGGATTGTGGGCAGTGAGGATGCTGGGATGGAGTTTGGGTCCATCGGGATTGTGGGCAGTGAGGGTGCTGGGATGGAGTTTGGGTCCATTGGGATTGTGGGCAGTGAGGGTGCTGGGATGGGGTTTGGGTCCATCGGGATTGTGGGCAGTGAGGGTGACTGGGATGGGGTTTGGGTCCATTGGGATTGTGGGCAGTGAGGGTGACTGGGATGGGGTTTGGGTCCATTGGGATTGTGGGCAGTGAGGGTGCTGGGATGGGGTTTGGGTCCATTGGGATTGTGGGCAGTGAGGGTGCTGGGATGGGGTTTGGGTCCATTGGGATTGTGGGCAGTGAGGGTGCTGGGATGGAGTTTGGGTCCATCGGGATTGTGGGCAGTGAGGGTGACTGGGATGGGGTTTGGGTCCATCGGGATTGTGGGCAGTGAGGGTGACTGGGATGGGGTTTGGGTCCATTGGGATTGTGGGCAGTGAGGGTGCTGGGATGGAGTTTGGGTCCATTGGGATTGTGGGCAGTGAGGGTGACTGGGATGGGGTTTGGGTCCATCGGGATTGTGGGCAGTGAGGGTGACTGGGATGGGGTTTGGGTCCATTGAGATTGTGGGCAGTGAGGGTGACTGGGATGGGGTTTGGGTCCATTGAGATTGTGGGCAGTGAGGGTGACTGGGATGGGGTTTGGGTCCATTGAGATTGTGGGCAGTGAGGGTGACTGGGATGGGGTTTGGGTCCATTGAGATTGTGGGCAGTGAGGGTGACTGGGATGGGGTTTGGGTCCATTGAGATTGTGGGCAGTGAGGGTGACTGGGATGGGGTTTGGGTCCATTGAGATTGTGGGCAGTGAGGGTGACTGGGATGGGGTTTGGGTCCATTGGGATTGTGGGCAGTGAGGGTGACTGGGATGGGGTTTGGGTCCATCGGGATTCTATGAGGTTAATCATTTGAACCCTATTCGGTTGCCTTCTGAGCTCCAGAGCATCAAGATCACCTGATCCTATTTCAAATCCTCTTTCCAGTTACTCTTCATGACACACCCAATTTCATCTTTGCACGTCTCTTCACGCACACACCAGTTTCCTCATTTCCCGTTTCCCCCCCCCCCACCTTACCCCAGTTCCAACCTTCCAGCTCAGCACCGCCCTCATGAGCTGTCCCACCTGTAATCTTCCTACCTACCTATCTGCTCCACCCTGCTCTCTGACCTATCACCCTTACCCCCACCCTCCATCCACCTACTGCACACTCAGCTACCATCTCTCCAGTCCCACCCCTCTCCCATTTTTCTCTCCACCTCCGAGGCTCCCAGCCTCATTCCTGATGAAGGTTTCCAGTCCGAAATGTCAATTTTCCTGCTCCTTGGATGCTGCCTGATCTGCTGTGCTTTTCCAGCAATACACTCTCAACTCTGATCTCCAGCATTTTCAGTCCTCACTATCTCCAAGAACTTTCAAAAGCTGATTCAGTGCAAATTTTTGCAGGTAAAGGGACAGCTGGTAAAATGGGAAGCCTTCAGAAATGAGGTGATGAGTATCAAGAAACAGTATATTCCTGTCATGGTGAAAGGGAAGGCTGGTAGGTATAGGGAATGCTGGATGACTAAAGAAATTGAGAGTTTGGTTAAGAAAAAGAAGGAAGCATATGTCAGGTACAGACAAGAGAGATCGAGTGAATCCTGAGAAGAGTATAAAGGCAGTAGGAGTATACTGAAGAGAGAAATCAGGAGGGTAAAAAGGGGGCATGAGATAGCTTTGGCAAATAGAATTAAGGAGAAGCCAAAGGGTTTTTACAAATATATTAAGGACAAAAGGGTAACTAGGGAGAGAATAGGGCCCCTCAAAGATCAGCAAGGCGGCCTTTGTGTAGAGCCACAGAAAATGGGGGAGATACTAAATGAGTATTTTGCATCAGTATTTACTGGGAAAAGGATATGGAAGATATAGACTGTAGGGAAATAGATGGTGACATCTAGAAAAATGTTCATATTACAGAGGAGGAAGCGCTGGATGTCCTGAAACGGGTAAAGGTGGACAAATCCCCAGGACCTGATCAGGTGTACCCGAGAACTCTGTGGGAAGCTAGGGAAGTGATTGCTGGGCCTCTTGCTGAGATATTTGTATCATCGATAGTCACAGGTGAGGTGCCGGAAGACTGGAGGTTGGCAAATGTGGTGCCACTGTTTAAGAAGGGTGGTAAGGACAAGCCAGGGAACTATAGACCAGTGAGCCTGACCTCGGTGGTGGGCAAGTTGTTGGAGGGAATCCTGAGGGACAGGATGTACATGTATTTGGAAAGGCAAGGACTGATTAGGGATAGTCAACATGGCTTTGTGAGTGGGAGATCATGTCTCACAAACTTGATTGAGTTTTTTGAAGAAGTAACAAAGAGGATTGATGAGGGCAGAGCAGTAGATGTGATCTATATGGACTTCAGTAAGGCGTTCGACAAGGTTCCCCATGGGAGACTGGTTAACAAGGTTAGATCTCACGGAATACAGGGAGAACTAACCATGTGGATACAGAACTGGCTCAATGGTAGAGTGTGGTGGTGGAGGGTTGTTTTTCAGACTGGAGGCCTGTGATTGATGCTGGGTCCGCTACTTTTCATCATTTATATAAATGATTTGGATGCGAGCATAAGAGGTACAGTTAGTAAGATTGCAGATGACACCAAAATTGGAGGTGTAGTGGACAGCGAAGAGGGTTACCTCAGATTACAACCGGATCTGGACCAGATGGGCCAATGGGCTGAGAAGTGGCAGATGGAGTTTAATTCAGATAAATGCAAGGTGTTGCATTTTGGGAAAGCAAATCTTAGCAGGACTTATACAGTTAATGGTAAGGTCCTAGGGAGTGTTGCTGAACAAAGAGACCTTGGAGTGCAGGTTCATAGCTCCTTGAAAGTGGAGTCGCAGGTAGATAGGATAGTGAAGAAGGTGGTTGGTATGCTTTCCTTTATTGGTCAGAGTATTGAGTACAGGAGTTGGGAGGTCATGTTGCGGCTGTACAGGACATTGGTTAGGCCACTGTTGGAATATTGCGTGCAATTCTGGTCTCCTTCCTATCGGATCAGAGTGAGGGGGAGGATCGGAGTGTGTGTGTGTGTGTGTGTGTGGGGGGGGGGGGGGGGGAGAGGGAGGATCAGAGTGTGGGGGAAGGGGGGAGGATCAGAGTGGGGTGAGGGGGAGGATCAGAGTGTGGGAGCGAGGGGGTGGATCAGAGTGTGAGAGCGAGGGGGAGGATCAGAGTATGGGGGGGGAAGGGGGAGGATCAGAGTATGGGGGGAAGGGGAGGGATCAGAGTGTGGGAGCATGAGGGGGATCAGAGTGCGGGGGAGGGGCGGGTTCAGAGTGCGGGGTAGGGGCAGGATCAGAGTGTGGGGGAGGGGCAGGATCAGTGTGTGGGGGAGGGGCAGGATCAGTGTGTGGGGGAGGGGCAGGATCAGAGTGTGGGCGAGGGGGATCAGAGTGTGGGGGAGGAGTAGGATCAGAGTGTGGGCGAGGGGGGATCAGAGTGTGGGGGCGAGGGGGATCAGAGTGTGGGGGAGGGGTAGGATCAGAGTGTGGGGGAGGGGCAGGATCAGAGTGTGGGGGAGGGGCAGGATCAGAGTGTGGGCGAGGGGGGATCAGAATGTGGGGCGAGGGGGATCAGAGTGTGGGGGAGGAGTAGGATCAGAGTGTGGGGGCGAGGGGGGATCAGAGTGTGGGGGCGAGGGGGGATCAGAGTGTGGGGGCGAGGGGGGATCAGAGTGTGGGGGCGAGGGGGGATCAGAGTGTGGGGGCGAGGGGGGATCAGAGTGTGGGGGCGAGGGGGGATCAGAGTGTGGGGGCGAGGGGGATCAGAGTGTGGGGGCGAGGGGGATTAGAGTGTGGGGGCGAGGGGTAGGATCAGAGTGTGGGGGAAGGGGTGGATCTGAGTGTGGGGGAAGGGGTGGATCAGAGTGTGGGGGAGGAGGGATCAGAGTGTGGGGGAGGGGGGATCAGAGTGTGGGGGCGAGGGGGGATCAGAGTGTGGGGGAGGGGTAGGATCAGAGTGTGGGGGAGGGGCAGGATCAGAGTGTGGGGGAGGGGCAGGATCAGAGTGTGGGGGCGAGGGGGTTCAGAGTGTGGGGGCGAGGGGGATCAGAGTGTGGGGGCGAGGGGGATTAGAGTGTGGGGGAGGAGGGATCAGAGTGTGGGGGAGGGGGCATCAGAGTGTGGGGGAGGGGGGAGATCAGAGTGTGGGGGCGAGGGGGGATCAGAGTGTGGGGGAGGGGTAGGATCAGAGTGTGGGGGAGGGGCAGGATCAGAGTGTGGGGGAGGGGCAGGATCAGAGTGTGGGGGAGGGGGGATCAGAGTGTGGGGGCGAGGGGGATCAGAGTGTGGGGGCGAGGGGTAGGATCAGAGTGTGGGGGAGGGGGGGATCAGAGTGTGGGGGAGGGGGGATCAGAGTGTGGGGGAGGGGGGATCAGAGTGTGGGGGAGGGGGAGGATCAGAGTGTGGGGGGGGGGGGGGGATCAGAGTGTGGGGGGAGGGGGGGATCAGAGTGTGGGGGAGGGGGAGAATCAGAGTGTCGGGGGGAGGGGGTGGATCAGAGTGTGGGGGAGGGGGAAGATCAGAGTGTCGGGGGGAGGGGGTGGATCAGAGTGTGGGGGGTGAGGGGGTGGATCAGAGTGTGGGGGAGGGGGGATCAGAGTGTGGGGGAGGGGGAGGATCAGAGTGTGGGGGGGAGGGGGGATCAGAGTGTGGGGGGGAGGGGGGATCAGAGTGTGGGGGAGGGGGAGAATCAGAGTGTCGGGGGGAGGGGGTGGATCAGAGTGTGGGGGAGGGGGAAGATCAGAGTGTCGGGGGGAGGGGGTGGATCAGAGAGTGGGGGGTGAGGGGGTGGATCAGAGTGTGGGGGAGGGATAGGATCAGAGTGTGGGGGAGGGGGAGGATCAGAGTGTGGGGGCGAGGAGGGGATCAGAGTGTGGGGAGAGGGGGAGGGTCAGAGTGTGGGGGAGGGGGGATCAGTGGGGGGGAGGGGGAGGATCAGAGTGTGGGGGGGAGGGGGAGGATCAGAGTGTGGGATCGGACTGGGATTGAGGTTCACAAGGGGGAGGTGTTAGCAATTCTGGAAAATGCAAAAATAGATTGGTCCCCTGGGCCGGGTGGGATTTATCCTGGGAATCTCTGGGAAGCCAGAAAGGAGATTGCTGAGCCTTTGGCTTGTTCTTTATGTTGTCATTGTCTACAGCAATGGAGCCAGAAGACTGGAGGATAGCAAATGTTGTTCCTTTGTTCAAGAAGGGGAGTACAGATAACCCTGGTCATTACAGACCAGTGAGCATTACTTCAGTTGTGGGCAAGGTTTTGGAAAGGTCTATAAGAGATAGGATTTATAATCACCGCAAGTGGAATAAGTTGATTAGGGATAATCATCGAGGAGAAAGTGAGGACTGCAGATGCTGGAGATCAGAGCTGAAAATGTGTTGCTGGAAAAGGGCAGCAGGTCAGGCAGCATCCAAGAGCAGGAGAATCGACGTTTCGGCCCTTCCTGAAGAAGGGCTTATGCCCGAAACGTCGATTCTCCTGCTCTTTGGATGCTGCCTGACCTGCTGCGCTTTTCCAGCAACACATTTTCAGTTGGGATAATCATCCCCTTATATGATAGTAGATGCATTATCGCGGATCTAAAGGAAGTAGTGCAGATAAGATTTGACAGATTCCAATGTTATATATGTGTGCAGAAATGAATATGAAAAGTATAACTTAGATTAATGACCCATGTATTTCAACACAATGGGATTAAGAACCAGAAAAAAAAGACATGTTTACATTATGATGGTTCTTTTTTCTCTTAAGATGGGAGGTGTTATGAAGTTCTGAACTGAGAACTTACAAACACCAGTGATATGACTAGCTGGCAGTCCCAGAGTGTACTGGAAAATTGAAAATATGTAACCTTGGCTGTGAAATGGATAGCTGAGTTTTGGTTGCTGTTTTGACAACAATTCAGATTTAACCAATCTGTTTAAATTATACTCCAGGATACTAAAATCCAATGGAGACTGAATTTATTGTTTTGCCAACATTGAACCAGTGAGACGATCAGATGTTGGGGGAATAAGAGTACGGACATTTTGAAAATTGGTCAGAAAGAGCAATTGCTATCAAGATAGAAATGCATGGAGAGCTAACATTTTGCTCTCCAAAAAATTAGGAAACACTTTCTATCAAAGGTATCTTTTCATATGAAACGTGATCAGAGTAAAAAGAAAGACAACACCCAGGGAGATCCTCAGCTGGAAGAGGTCTTAGAAGATGACAGCAGTTGTGTGGTTTTGAAATTAAGTTGATGTGATTTTACTAAGAGTCTTATTGGAACAACATATTGTCATAGAGTCAGAAGCAGATAATAAGCAGTTACGGGGGTGGGGGGGCATAGAGTTGTGAATAGTTGTTTAATGTTCACTTTTAGAGTTAATAATAATTGATGTTATTTTCTTTAACTAGTGGAATTTGGGAGTTCTCTGTCACCCATATTTTAACAGACTATGAGACGAGGTGAGCTTTTCTGGGGGTCTGGTTTAATTTAGAGGGACTCACCTCCGTGTGGTAACAATAAGGGTAAGGCTAGTTCTCAGGTGAAAGGGCTAAATTGGAGGAAGACAGATTTCAGTCGGAATTAGGCAGCAACAGAAGAAATTTGACTGGGCGCGGCTGTCTGAGGGTAAGTCCACATCTGAGATGTGAGAGCCTTTGAAAGTCCTTGGGAAATGATGCACACAGTAGAGATGTTCCTGTTATAATTATCCAGAAGTCCAGGGTCATGAGGAATATGGCTTCAAAATTTCACCATGTTCACTAACTTCCTTCAGGAAAGGAAACTGGCATCCTCACTTAGTCTGTCCTCCAAGTGACTCCAGACCCACAGCAATGTGAGGGACTCTTAACTGTTGCCTGAAAGACACTCTGTTCAATAAGGGATTGGCAGTAAATATCCCATGAAAAGAAGGACTGATTCTTAATTCTGTCCCAGATGCTTGTTCTCAAAGCTCACCCAACACTTTGGTACGGCACGGTGGCTCAGTGGTTAGCACTGCTGCCTCACAGCGGCAGGGACCCGGGTTCGATTCCAGCCTCGGGTGACTGTCTGTGTGGAGTTTGCACGTTCTCCCGTGTCTGCGTGGGTTTCCTCCGGGTGCTCCGGTTTCCTCCCACAGTCCAAAGATGTGCAGTTCAGGTGAATTGGCCATGCTAAATTGCCCCTAGTGTTTTGTGTAGGGGAATGGGTCTGGGTGGGTTACTCTTCGGAGGGCCGGTTTGGACTTGTTGGGCCGAAGGGCCTGTTTCCATACTGTAGGGAATGTAATCTAATCTAAAAACCTGGATTAAAATGTCAACTGGGTAACATAGTGCACCCAGAATTAAGCATCATGTTACAAGAAAACTTGACCCAGGGATATTCTGCCGGGTATTTCTCAGACTGAACTGCTGAATCAAACGGTCATTGTAAATCAGAGTTTCAAAAAGCAGGAAGGAAACAAGTCGGTTCAGCAACGGGGTTCACAGCGGCAGCTACATGTTAAACAGCTGACGGGGGCTTTCTGAACACAGCCAGAAACAGTGTTAGATATTGTACCTCGCACCTTCCTACAAGTAGCTAGTAAACTAGTAAGGAAGCGGTTGACCAGGAGGCTGACACAGGAACATGAGGCACTGGAAAGAGGAATTGACAGAACTTGCTGACAGACTAGTCAGGGACAAACCTGTGAGATCGGTCCCCTCAGGGAACATTAAAAGCTGCAGAGGATGCTTGATGTCACACAGGTAATCCAACATGAGACTGAGATGTTGCTGGTCCTCTTCCCAATTCCTTCGAACAAAGATGAATGCAGACATCTGCATGGCCCAGCCTGACAGGAAGAGAAGAGCAGACAGTGAGAAACACAGAGGCATCCCATCCCACCCCAGCCCTGCCTCCCCGTTTTGATATAGTACACAAAAACACCACTCATCTGACAGTGTGGCCAGAGGTTGAATAATGAACAAACTGAACCTGCCCTCCAGCCTGGACCCCCCCATTCAGTGTGATCAATCTGGGCTGGGGTTCAGACCGAAGCTTCACTCCAGGGCAACCCATCCCCCACCCTGCCCCTGCCCCCGTCCCCCTCCTCCTCACAGGGACACCACTTGGCACAGCAAGGAGGGGAGGAGGGAGGGGGGGGGAAGGGGGGAAAGGGGGGAGGGGGAAAGGGGGGGAGGGGGGAAGGGGAGAAGGGGAAGGGGGGGGGAGGGAGAGGGAGGAAGGGAGGGGGGAGGGGAAGAGGTTCACACTGCAGAAACAGCGTGCCCAATTCGTCAAACGGCAATTCACATTAACAAAAGGCATATTATAGCAGAATAACCAGTCAATCCTCCTTCATTCTTAAATTATTCAAAATGGCACCAAATTACAGAGAAAAAGATAAGTTCTTTTACTGTATTTTACTGTAAAACATACATGGTAGGAAAATCACTCATTCATTCATTGTGGAGACAGAGTCCCACCCTCACATTGAGAATCCCCTCCATCGTGTTGTGTGGCACTATCACCGTGCTCAATGGGACAGACTTCAAACTGATCGAGTAACTCAAGGCTGGGCCTCCAGGAGGCACTGTGGGCCACCAGTAGCAGCAGGACTGTCCCCCAGCACAGTCTGTAACCTCATGGCCTGGCATATTTTTTCGGTGTGGTTGCAGTGGGAGGAGAGACAGTGAGGATCAGGGTCCTGATGGGAAGGGAAATTTAAAGGATAAAATCTTACCTCGTGCTTAGGCAGAGCACACACTGAGCAGGAGCAGGAGCAGGAGCTGACACGGGACTGCTGGGTAAGTACGGTCATACACTTGAGTTGTTGCTTTACCTGAAACACTACTCGGGTAGTGTCTCCCACCCATCCTCCCCCTCTAACCAAACAAAAAAGGTTCTGTGCACCGAATTGGGAAGGTAACTCGTTTTCTATTAATTTTTCAGTAGTCTCATTGGGAATGTAGAACAGTGGGAATGGAGTGTAGGGCAGTGGAATGTTCCTCCTGCGGAATGTGGGAGGTAAGGGTCACCACGAGTATCCCTGCTGGCTACACCCAACTCCAGCTCCTCGAAAACTGCGTTAGGGAACTGGAGCTGGAGGAATGTCGGATCTTTCGGGAGGCAGCTGGGATTATTGACAGGAGTTACAGGGGGGTAGTCACACCTCAGGTAAATGAGGGTGGTAGATGGGTTACCGGAAAGGGAACCGGCTGGCAGTGCAGGGATCCCCTGTGGCCATTCCCCTCAACAAGTAAACTATTTTGGAAACTGTTGGGGGGGGGGGGAGGGATGACTTACCAGGGGTTAGCAATGGGGCACAGGTCTCTGGCACAAAGTCACAGAGATGTACAACATGGCACAGAGTCATAGAGTTATAGAGATGTACAGCAGGGAAACAGAACCTTCGGTCCAACTCGTCCATGCCGACCAGATATCCCAACCCAATCTAGTCTCACCTGCCAGCACCCGGCCCATATCTCTCCAAACCCTTCCTATTCACATACCCATCCAAACAGGACTACTTGCATGTCAAACAGCAACTGCTAGACTGAGGTAAAGGATGCCATAACCAACAGGTCAGATCGAAGCTCTGCAGTCTAGCCACACCCAGTTGTGAATGGTGGTGGGCAATTAAACAAGTCACTCAGGAGCAAGCCATACAAATTTCCTCATCCTCACTGAAGGCCGCAGCATCACAGACACCCCTCTTCAGTCAATTCAATTCACGCCACGTGATATTAAGAAATGGTTGGAGACACTGGATACTGTAAAGGCTATGGGCCCTGATAACATTCCAGCAATGGGACTGAAGGCTTGTGCTCCAGAGCTTGCTCTCCCCGAGCCAAGCTGTTCTAGTACAGTTACAACACCGGCATCTCCCCAACAATGTGGAACATTGCCCAGGTATGGCCTCTATATAAAAAGCAGGACAGATCCAACCCGGCCAATTACCCCCCCATCAGTCTCCCCTCGACTCTCAGTAAAGTGATGGAAGGGGTCAGTAACAGCGCTATCCAGCAGCACCCGCTCAGCAATAACCTGCTCAGTGACACCCAGTTTGGGTTCCCCCAGGGCCACCCAGCTCCTGACCTCATTCTAGCCTTGGGTCAAACATGGACAAAAGGGCTGGATTCCAGAGGGGAGGGGAGAGGGACAGCCCTTGGTATCAAGGCTGCATTCGACCGAGTGTGGCATCAAGGAGCCCGGGCAAAACTGGAATCGATGGGCATCGGGGGCAAACTCTCCCCTGGTCAGAGTGATACCTGGCACAGAGGAAGATGGTTGTGGTTGTTGGAGGGTCAGTCATCTCAGCTCCAGGACACCTCTGCAGGAGTCCCTCAGGGGAGTGTCCTAGGCCCAATCATCTTCAGCTGCTTCATCAATCACCTTCCCTCCATCACAAGGTCAGGATTGAGGATGTCCGTCAATGATTGCACCTCCTCAGTTACTGAAGCAGTCCGTGTTCAAATGGGATAAGATCCCACAATCTCCAGGCTTGGGCTGATAAGTGGCAAGTAACATTTGCACCACACAATGCCAGGCAATGACTATCACCAATAAGAGATAATCTAACCATCACCCGTTGACATTCAATGGTGTTACCATCAGTGAATACCTCACTAGCAGGATCCTGGGAGTTACCATTAACTAGAAATTGAACTGAATTTGCTATAAAAACACAGAGCCTAAAAGAGCAGGTCAAAGGCTGGGAATACTGCGGAGAGTAACTCCCCTCCTGACTCCCCAAAGCCTGTCCACCATCTACAAGGTACAGGTCAGGAGGGTAGTGGAATACTCCCCACTTGCCCCTGGATGGGGGCAGCGCCAACAACACTCAAGAAACTCAACACCATCCAGGACAAAGCAGCCGCTTGATTGGCACCACATCCACAACCATCCCCTCCCTCCCTCCCCCCCCCCCCCCCCCCCCCACCGAAACTCAGTAACAGGAGTGTGTACCGTCCCCTCCCTCCCCCCCACCGACGCTCAGTAACAGTAGTGTGTACCGTCCCCTCCCTCCCCCCCCCCACCCCCCCTCAGTAAAAGCAGTGTGTACCGTCCCCTCCCTCCCCCCACCGACGCTCAGTAACAGTAGTGTGTACCGTCCCCTCCCTCCCCCACCCCCCCTCAGTAACAGCAGTGTGTGCCGTCCCCTCCCTCCCCCACCCCCCCTCAGTAACAGCAGTGTGTACCGTCCCCTCCCTCCCCCCCACCGACGCTCAGTAACAGCAGTGTGTACCGTCCCCTCCCTCCCCCCACCCCACCTCAGTAACAGCAGTGTGTACCGTCCCCTCCCTCCCCCCCCCACCCCCCCCCCCCCTCAGTAACAGCAGTGTGTACCGTCCCCTCCCTCCCCCCACCGACGCTCAGTAACAGGAGTGTGTACCGTCCCCTCCCTCCCACCACCGACGCTCAGTAACAGCAGTGTGTACCGTCCCCTCCCTCCCCCCACCGACGCTCAGTAACAGCAGTGTGTACCGTCCCCTCCCTCCCCCCACCGACGCTCAGTAACAGGAGTGTGTACCGTCCCCTCCCTCCCCCCACCAACGCTCAGTAACAGCAGTGTGCACCGTCCCCTCCCTCCCCCACCCCCCTCAGTAACAGCAGTGTGTACCGTCCCCTCCATCCCCCCACCGACGCTCAGTAACAGCAGTGTGCACCGTCCCCTCCCTCCCCCACCCCCCTCAGTAACAGCAGTGTGTACCGTCCCCTCCCTCCCCCCACCGACGCTCAGTAACAGCAGTGTGTACCGTCCCCTCCCTCCCCCCACCGACACTCAGTAACAGCAGAGTGTACCGTCCCCTCCCTCCCCCCACCGACACTCAGTAACAGCAGAGTGTACCGTCCCCTCCCCCCCCCCCACCCCCCCCTCAGTAACAGCAGAGTGTACCGTCCCCTCCCTCCCCCCCACCCCCCTCAGTAACAGCAGTGTGTACTGTCCCCTCCCTCCCCCCACCCCCCCTCAGTAACAGCAGTGTGTACCATTGTTGTGGTTCTGCTCGCCGAGCTGGAAGTTTTTGCTGCAAACGTTTCGTTCCCTGGCTAGGGAACATCATCAGTGCTGTTGGAGCCTCGTGTGAAGCGCTGCTTTGATGTTTCTTCCGGTATTTATATTGGTTTGTTCTTGCCGCTTCCAGGTGTCAGTTTCAGCTGTAGTGGTTTGTATATGGTGTCCAGGTCAATGTGTCTGTTGATGGAGTTTGGGGATGAATGCCATGCTTCTAGGAATTCTCTGGCTGTTCTCTGTCTGCCTTGCCCTATGATAGTGGTGTTTTCCCAGTCAAATTCACGTTGCTGGTTGTCTGAGTGTATGGCTACTAGAGATAGCTGGTCGTGTCGTTTTGTGGCTAGCTGATGTTCATGGATGCGGATTGTTAGCTGTCTTCCTGTTTGTCCTATATAGTGTTTTGTGCAGTCCTTGCATGGTATTTTGTAAACTACGTTAGTTTGGCTCATGCTGGGTATTGGGTCCTTTGTTCTAGTGAGTTGTTGTCTGAGCGTGGATGTTGGCTTGTGTGCTGTTATGAGTCCTAAGGGTCGCAGTAGTCTGGCTGTCAGTTCTGAGACGCTCCTGACGTATGGTAGAGTGGCTAGTCCTTTTGGTTGTGGCATGTCCTCGTTCCTCGGTCTATCTGTTAGGCATCTGGTGATAAAGTTGCGTGGGTATCCGTTTTTGGCGAATACCTTGTATAGATGTTCCTCTTCCTCTTTTCGCAGTCCTGGTGTACTGCAGTGTGTTGTGGCTCTTTTGAATAGTGTCCTGATGCAGCTTTGTTTGTGTGCGTTGGGGTGGTTACTTTCATAGTTTAAGACTTGGTCTGTGTGTGTTGGTTTCCTGTGTACCCTTGTGGTGAATTCTCCGTTGGGTGTTCTCTCTACGAACTCGTCTAGGAATGGGAGTTGGCTATCCTTTTCCTCTTCTCTCGTGAATCGGATTCCTGTGAGTGTGGCGTTGATGATTCGGTGTGTTTTTTCTATATCTGTGTTTTTGATGATTACAAAGGTGTCATCGACATATCTGACCCAGAGTTTGGGTTGGATTTGTGGTAGGGATGTATGTTCTAACCTTTGCATAACTGCCTCTGCTATGAGTCCCGAGATTGGTGACCCCATGGGTGTTCCGTTGATTTGTTCGTATATCTGATTGTTGAATGTAAAGTGTGTGGTGAGGCACAGGTCCAGTAGTTTAAGTATGCCGTCCTTGTTGATACACAACAGAACACAGGAGGCCGAACCTATCAACAAGGACGGCATACTTAAACTACTAGACCTGTGCCTCACCACACACTTTACATTCAACAATCAGATATATGAACAAATCAACGGAACACCCATGGGGTCACCAATCTCGGGACTCATAGCAGAGGCAGTTATGCAAAGGTTAGAACATACATCCCTACCACAAATCCAACCCAAACTCTGGGTCAGATACGTCGATGACACCTTTGTAATCATCAAAAACACAGATATAGAAAAAACACACCGAATCATCAACGCCACACGCACAGGAATCCGATTCACACGAGAAGAGGAAAAGGATAGCCAACTCCCATTCCTAGACGAGTTCGTAGAGAGAACACCCAACGGAGAATTCACCACAAGGGTACACAGGAAACCAACACACACAGACCAAGTCTTAAACTATGAAAGTAACCACCCCAACACACACAAACGAAGCTGCATCAGGACACTATTCAAAAGAGCCACAACACACTGCAGTACACCAGAACTGCGAAAAGAGGAAGAGGAACACCTATACAAGGTATTCGCCAAAAACGGATACCCACGCAACTTTATCACCAGATGCCTAAGAGATAGACCGAGGAACGAGGACATGCCACAACCAAAAGGACTAGCCACACTACCATACGTCAGGAGCGTTTCAGAACTGACAGCCAGACTACTGCGACCCTTAGGACTCATAACAGCACACAAGCCAACATCCACGCTCAGACAACTCACTAGAACAAAGGACCCAATACCCAGCATGAGCCAAACTAATGTAGTTTACAAAATACCATGCAAGGACTGCACAAAACACTATATAGGACAAACAGGAAGACAGCTAACAATCCGCATCCATGAACATCAGCTAGCCACAAAACGACACGACCAGCTATCTCTAGTAGCCATACACTCAGACAACCAGCAACGTGAATTTGACTGGGAAAACACCACTATCATAGGACAAGGCAGACAGAGAACAGCCAGAGAATTCCTAGAAGCATGGCATTCATCCCCAAACTCCATGAACAGACACATCGACCTGGACCCCACATACAAATCACTGCAGCTGAAACTGACACCCGGAAGCGGCAAGAACAAACCAATATAAATACCGGAAGAAACATCAAAGCAGCGCTTCACACGAGGCTCCAACAGCACTGATGATGTTCCCTAGCCAGGGAACGAAATGTTTGCAGCAAAAACTTCCAGCTCGGCGAGCAGAACCACAACAACGGATACCCGAGCTAAAAATCTTCAATCAGATTTTAAAGTGTGTACCATCCCCTCCCTCCCCCATCGACGCTCAGTAACAGCAGTGTGTACCGTCCCCTCCCTCCCCCCACCCCCCCTCAGTAACAGCAGTGTGTACCGTCCCCTCCCTCCCCCCCCCCACCCCCCCTCAGTAACAGCAGTGTGTACCATCTACAAGATACACTGCAGGAACTCACCAAATATCCTCAGACAGCACCTTCCAAACCCACAGCCCCTTCCATCTGGAAGGACAAGGGGCAGCAGATACATGGGAACCCCACCCCCTGCAAGTTCCCCTCCAAGCCCCTCCCCATCCTGTCTGGGAAATATCTCCCCATTCCCTCACTGTCACTGGGTCCGAATCCTGGAATTCCCTCCCTCAGGGCATTGTGGGTCTACCCCCAGCACACGGACTGCAGTGGGTCAGGAAGGCAGCTCACTCCCACCTTCTCAAGGGAGCAACTCGGGACGGGTAATAAATGCTGGGCCCAGCCAGCATCACACAAATGCAGAAACAAGTCTAAACATCAACGTTTACAAGTGTCACCCCTTTGATAACATTCTTTAAGTTGACTATCCAAGTGAAGAACAGGACACTCCCCCACATTGAGCTTCACTCGACTTCCTCCAAACTGTCTTTTCAAGTTGTAACTGATTCTTCCCGGTGAATGGCTGGGTTTCTGAGGTAAGCGTGCTCGCTGTGGGCAAACAGAGGCCAAGTTCCCTCTCAGTTCAACCATGAGCTGAAACATGTGTTGCTGCCTGACCTACTACGTTTCTCCAGCAACACATTTTCAGCTCTGATCTCCAGCATCTGCAGTCCTCACTTTCTCCTCGTTGATTTTAACCTACTGCGAATCCTCTTGCAAGGATGCCTTCCTTGAAGAAGCTCTCTTCCTCCCTCTACAAGGATCTCAGTGAGTCCCGCTCTCACTGCACCCCCCAGGTCATCTCCTTTGCCCATTCCTGAAAAAGGGCTTATGCCCAAAACGTCAATTCTCCTGTTCCTTGGATGCTGCCTGACCTGCTGCGCTTTTCCAGCAACACATTTTTCAGCTTTGATCTCCAGCATCTGCAATCTTCACTTTCTCAGCTCAACAATACCAGTCTACACTCAGTCAGACAATGCAGACATCAGTACGGACACATCCTGCCTGTCCAGCACACCCACTGTACACTGAAACCCTCAGTCATGGAGACAGCAATGAACAGTCAGGCTGACTCACCAAAGCCTGGAATGGATTTGAGGGATGATTTCAGGCAGATCTTCTCCATTCTGAGGTAGCTATATCGCAGGAGGCAGTTCCACATGTACATCCAGTCCAGCCGCGTCCGATGGTTCATGATGATCACACTGCGCTCACCAGGTACAAAGCCATCGCCAGTGATCACCACCCTCACACCAAGCACCATCTCCAGCAGAGCCTGGCAGAAACACAGCACAGTCAGGAGGAGCATGCTCTGCCCAACTGGAAATGGCAATGGGATTCAGCTCTGCTTCCTGTGAGTGTCACTTACCACAGGGAGGGTGAGCCAGACAGCAACGATCCGGTCAGTAATCCAGCGATACACCGAGGTGGACAGCAGCATGACAGGGAGGAACGGAGCCAACATGAAGATACTGCCAAAAAAAACTGCTGAAGAACAGCAACAAGAGGATCAGGGTGCCCTTCAGAGACAACATCCTGCAAGACAAGAGCAGGACAGTCAACATCACACACACACCAGAGCAAGCACACCATTCACAGAGAGTTCAATCAAACAAGGATGGTCACTGGGGTACAGTACTGGGGTGGGGACAGGTCTGTCACTGTATAACCCTGGGGCACAGTACTGGGGTGGGGACAGGTCTGTCACTGTATAACACTGGGGCACAGTACTGGGGTGGGGACAGGTCTGTCACTGTATAACACTGGGGTACAGTACTGGGGTGGGGACAGGTCTGTCACTGTATAACACTGGGATACAGTACTGGGGTGGGGACAGGTCTGTCACTGTATAACACTGGGGTACAGTACTGGGGTGGGGACAGGTCTGTCACTGTATAACACTGGGGTACAGTACTGGGGTGGGGACAGATCTGTCACTGTATAACACTGGGGTACAGTACTGGTGGGGACAGGTCTGTCACTGTATAACACTGGGGTACAGTACTGGGGTGGGGACAGGTCTGTCACTGTATAACACTGGGGTACAATACTGGGGTGGGGACAGGTGTGTCACTGTATAACACTGGGGTACAATACTGGGGTGGGGACAGGTCTGTCACTGTATAACACTGGGATACAGTACTGAGGTGGGGACAGGTCTGTCATTGTATAACACTGGGGTACAGTACTGGGGTGGGGACAGGTCTGTCACTGTATAACACTGGGGTACAGTACTGGGGTAGGGACAGATCTGTCACTGTATAACACTGGGATACAGTACTGAGGTGGGGACAGGTCTGTCACTGTATAACACTGGGGTACAGTACTGGGGTGGGGACAGGTCTGTCACTGTATAACCCTGGGGTACAGTACTGGGGTGGGGACAGGTGTGGCACTGTATAACACTGGAGTACAGTACTGGGGTGGGGACAGGTCTGTCACTGTGTAACACTGGGGTACAGTACTGGGGTGGGGACAGGTCTGTCACTGTATAACACTGGAGTACAATACTGGGGTGGGGACAGGTGTGGCACTGTATAACCCTGGGGTACAGTACTGGGGTGGGGACAGGTCTGTCTGTATAACACTAGTGGCCAAGTCTCTGGGTACCTTCAAGAAAGAGTTGTATAGAGCTCTTAGAGATAGTGGAACCAAACGTTACGGGGATAAGGCAGGAACAGGCTACTGATTGTCGATGATCAGCCATGATCATATTGAATGGTGGTGCTGGCTCGAAGGGCCAAATGGCCTCCTCCTGCACCTATTGTCTATCTTCTATTGGATCTCCCTCTGTACCCTCTCCAATGTAATGCCATCCTTCCTGTAGAGAGGGGACCAGAGCTGCACCCAATACTCCAGCTGTGACCAAAGCAAAGTCCTGTCCAGCTCCAACATCACCTCCCAGCGTTTATAATCTTTACCATAACTAATAAAGGCAAGCATCGCACATTTCTCCTTAACTCCCCTACTAACCTGCCCTTCTTCAACAAATGGAGGGAGGATATAAAAGGAGGTGAGGGAGTGGCGTTGCTAATCAGGGTTAGTATCACAGCTACAGAAAGGGAGGTCATCGAGGAGGGGTTGTCTTCAGAGTCAGTGTGGATGGAAGGCAGAGACAGGAAAGGAGCAGTCACTTTATTAGGAGTTTTCTACAGGACCCCCCCAATAGCAACAGAGACACGGAGGAGGAGATTGGGAGGCAGATTTTGGAAAGAGGCAGAAAGAATAGGGCTGTTGTCACGGGTGACTTTAACTTCCCTAATATTGATTGCAACTTCTGAGTTCAACTAGTTTGGAGGAGCAGTGTTTGTCAAGTGTGTCCAGAGAGGGTTCCTGACTCAATATGTAGATTAGCCCGACTAGAGGGGAGGATTTGGTGCTTGGCAACGAACCAGGCCAGGTGTCAGATCTTTCGGTGGGAGAGCATTTCGGTGATCATGATCACAACTCCCTGACCTTCACTATAGTCATGGAGGGGGATAGAAGCAGACAGTATGGGAAAGTATTTAACTGGGGGAGGGAGGATTACAATGCCATTAGACAGGAACTGTGGAGCATAATATGGGAACAGATGTTCTCAGGGAAATGTATGAGAGAAATGTGGAGGTTGTTTAGGGAGCACTTGCTGATAGGGCTGGATAGGTTTGTCCCACTGAGGTAAGGGAGGGATGGGAGGGTGAAGGGACCTTGGCTAACAAGGGATGTGGAACATCTAGTCAAGAGGGAGAAGGAAGCTTACTTCAGGTTGAGGAGGCAAGGATCAGACAGGTCGCTAGAGGGTTCCAAGGTAGTCAGGAAGGAACTGAAGAGTAGACTTAGCAGAGCTAGAAGGGGCAATGAGGAAAGCTTTGGCAGGTAGGAATAAGGAACCCCCCAAGGCATTCTACACATACATGAGGAACACAAGGATGGCCAGAGTGAGGGTTGGGCCAATCAGGGATAGGGGAGGGAACTTGTGCCTGGAGTTGGAGGAGGTAGGGGAGGTCCTTACTGAATACTTTGCTTCAGTATTCACTGCTGAGGGACCTTGTCGTTTCTGAGGACAGCGTGAAACAGATTGTTATGCTCCAACAGGTTGGTGTTCAAGAGGATGTGCTGGAAATTTTGAAAAACATAAGGATTGATAAATCCCCTGGGCCAGATGGGATATATCCAAGGGAAGGGAGGGAAGAGATTGCTGCGGCTTTAGCAATGATCTTTGCATCCACTGGAGTCGTGCCAGATGATTGGAGGGTGGCAAATATTATTCCCTTGTTCAAGAAAGGGAATAGGGATAACCCTGGGAATTACAGACCAGTCAGTCTTACATCTGTAGTGGGCAAAGTATTTGAGAGGATTCTGAGAGACAGAATTTATGATTATTTCTAAACAAGCTATGGTTTTCCAAGTAGTCAGTATGGCTTTGTGAGGGGCAGGTCCTGCCTCACAAACCTTATTGAATTTTTTGAGGATGTGACAAAACACATTGATGAAGGTAGAGCAGTGGGTGTGGTGTACAAGTATTTTAGCAAGGTGTTTGATAAGGTTCCCCATGTAAGGCTCATTCAGAAAAGTAAGGAGGCATGGGATACAGGGAAATCTGGCTGACTGGATACAGAATTGACTGACCTATAGAAGACAGGGGATGGAAGTAGATGGAAAGTGTTCAGCCTGGAGCTCAGTGACCAGTTGTGTTCCACAGGGATCGGTTCTGGGACCTCTGCTCTTTGTGATTTTTATAAATGACTTGGATGAGGAAGAGAAAGGGTGGGTTACTAAGTTTGCTGATGACACGAAGGTTGGAGGAGTTGTGGATAGTAGGGAGGGCTGTTGTAGCTTGCAACGGGACATTGACAGGATGCAGAACTGGGCCGATAAGTGGCAGTTGGAGTTCAACCTGGAAAAGTGTGAAGTGATTAATTTTGGAAGGTCGAATTTGAATGCAGGATAAAGGCAGGATTCTTGGCAGTGTGGGGGATCAGGAGTCCATGTCCATAGATCCCTCAAAGTTGCAACCCAAGTTATTAAGGAGGTGCACGGTGTGTTGGCTTTCATTAGCAGGGGGATTGACATTAAGAGCTGCAAGATTATGCTGCAGCTCTATAAAGTCCGAATTAGACCACATTTGGAATATTGTGTTCAGTTCTGGTTGCCTCATTATAGGAAGGATGTGGAAGCTTTAGAGAGGGTGCAGAGGGGATTTACCAGGATGCTGCCTGGACTGGAGGGCATGTGTTATGAAGAAAGGTTGAGGGAGTTAGGGTTTTTCTCATTAGAGTGAAGGAGGAGGAGAGGTGACTTGATAGAGGTGTACAAGATGTTGAGAGGCATAGATAGAGTGGATAGCCAGAGACTTTTTCCCAGGGCAGAAATGGCCATCATGCGGGAGCATCATTTTAAGGTGATTAGCAGAAGGTTTAGGGGAGATGTCAGAGGTAGGTTCTTTACACAGAGAGTGGGGGGGGGGTGGGGTGTGTGTGTGTGTGTGTGCGGAATGCACTGTCAGCAGTGGGAGTAGAGTCAGAGACATTGGAGCCATTTAAGCACCTCTTGGATAGACACACGGATGATAGTAAAATGAAGGGTATGCATGTTCGTTTGATCTTAGAGTAGGATGAAAGGCTGGCACAGCATGAAGGTCATGTACTGTGTTGCACTGTTCCCATTACAATTATATTCACTGGAGTTTAAAAGACTGAGAGAGACCTCATAGAAACTGATGAAACTCTAACAGCACTAGACAGGGTGAACACAGGAGGGGTCTTCCTGATAATGGGGTAGGGGGGTGGGGTGGTCACAGTTTAAGGGAAAGGGTTAAAGCTTTTAGAGCTGCGATGTGGAGAAATGTTTTCACCCAGAGAGTGGGGAGCCTATGGAATTCACCAGCACACAATGTGTTGAGGCCAAAACACTATGTGTTTATGAGGAGGAGGTAAATATAGCTCTTGTAGCTAAAGGGATCATGGGATTAGGGTGTTGAGCTTGATGATCGGCCATGACCATATTAAATGGTGTAACAGGCTCGAGGGGCCGAATGGCCTTCCCCTGCTCCTATCTTCCATGTTTCTGTGTCACCCTCCCCCTTCAGGATGAGCTGCACCATTCGGTGAGATCCCTGACTGCAGTACCATGAGACAGACAGACCCACACCCACCCCCCCTCCCCCTCCCCCTCCCCCTCCCCCTCCCCCTCCCCCTCCCCCCGCTGCCTTAACTAGGAAAGGCCCTGTCCCTCTCCTCCTGGACGGCTTTGTCCCTTGTGCCTCTGTCCACACTCCCTTGAGGAACCAGTAGCCTCCTGAGCATCCAAAACAGAAACTGATTGGTGACAGTGATCCTTGGTGTCTCCTGTACTTCCTGCCTGTTTCTCTCCATCTGCCCACTGGTCACCCATTCCCTTCGTGCCTCTAGTCCCTTGAGCTGCTCTGTGACCACCCTCTGGAAACGTGCTATCCACAGTAACTCCCAGCCTGACGGATGTGTTACAGTCTCTCCAACTGCTGCTCCAGCTCCGAGACCCAGAGCTCTTGTTTCTGCTGTTGGGAGCATGTCCTATACACGTGGCTGTCTCAGACACTGGTGGGCTCCAGGACTGGCCAAGGCAATCTCCTCCCATCCCATAAACACTCTGTGATTGCAAGCCGCTCTGCCAAGTTTGCAATCAACAATTTCAGAAGTTTTACTCCAGTATTATAGGATCCAAGTCAGCTACAGATAGCAAAGAAGGTACTGAGCCAGTATTCACCCTTGAGGAACACCACCGCCTACTGTCCTCCAACCTGACAACAATCATTTACTACAACCCACCACTTTAACTGTCCTTGAGACTAATTTTCTTTTCATTCAGGGGATATGATCATCATTATTACCCTGTCCCTAATTGCTCCTTGGGAAGCTGGGGGTGAGCTGCCTTCTTGAACCGCTGTGCTGTAGGTAGACCCCCCCCCCCCCAGTGCCCTTGGGGAGGGAATTCCAGGATTCTGACCCAGTGACAGTGAAGGAACAGAGATATATTTCCCAGTCAGGGTGGTGAGTGGCTTGGAGGAGATGCTGCCTGACCTGCTGTGCTTTTCCAGCACCACGCACTCGACTCTGATCTCCAGCATCTGCAATCCTCACTTTCTCCTAGCCAACAAACATTGATTTATTTATTTTAAAACCATTCCCAGTAATGACCATGAACCAAATAGTCTGTTCTTATTCAGGCTGTTCGCACACTCTTACTTCAATAAGGGATCACACTGAACACTCCAATTCTCTGGCACCTCCCGTTATCTAGTGGAGACTGGATGAATACAACATCTTCTGTTCTCACCACCTCATTCCCTTTATCGACCCCCTACACCATCCACAGATGACTGGCTTTGTCTCCTCTTCCTTTCCCCTTGTTTGTACATACCCAGCCTGGCCCTGAAACATCTCCTCCACAGAGATCACTGACATGAATTCCTCACATCCCCCTGTTCCATTAGCTCTGGCTCAAGCTCTGCACATCACAATAAAGATCACCCCTTTCCAGTTCAGACTTTCTACAGTGAGATAGCCTGTTTCAAAATCTTTCTCAGTGAAACCTTCTGATACAATGATTACTCTTGGCCAAGTGCTTCCCACACACACAGTTGGTGTACATGGGCCACCTCACTCCACAGCACAAGATCCACCAATCCCTGCCTCATGGCTGCGCTAGGAACACTCTGATCAAGGAGGTTCAACTGAACATATTTCAGAATTTCCTTCCCATCCTTACCTTAACACTAAATTTATCCCAATCAATAATTGGGTTATTAAATCCTCCCTGCTTTGCAAAGTTCTGTGATTCATCCCCTTGTCTCTCTCACGATTTGAAGGTTTCTTGATTACATGAAGCATGGTCTCATTTTTCTTACTCCTCAACTCGAACCAATTGGAGTCTTTCCTTGTCCAGTGTTTTAACCGGTAACTAAATCAAGGGTTATAGGGAAAAGGCAGGAATGTGGAGTTGAGGATTAACAGATCAGTCGTGATCTCTTTGAATGCTGGAGCAGGCTCAATGGGCTGAATGGCCCACTTCTGTTTTTATTTATTCAATTTTGTGGGATGTGGGCATCACTGGCTGGGTCCAGCATTTACTGCCCGTCCCTAGCTGCCCTTGAGAAGGTGGGGGTGAGCTGCCTTCTTGCTGTCCACCTGCAATACCCTGAGGGAGGGAATTCCACAATTTTGACCCAGCAGCAGTGAAGAAACAGTGATATGTTTCCCAGTCAAAATGGTGAGTGGCTTGGAGGGAAACTCGCAGGGGGTGGTGTTCCCATGTACCTGCTGCCCTTGTCCTTCCAGAGGGAAGGGGTTGTGGGTTTGGAAGGTGCTGTCTGAGGGTCTTTGCTGAATTTCTGCAGTGCCTCTTGTAGTTAGTAAATGCTTTTGTTCCTACATCTTATAGTCTTAACATTACAATGTTTTCTCTGGTCAATTCTGCCAACCCATCTTCCTTTTCACATTCTCTAACCTTAATGAAGACTCCTTGAATATTCAGTGGCAGTTCTTCACTACTTTAATCATGTTTCCATTATTACCACCAGCTGTAATTTGTGGTTATTCACTTCTCAGCCTCACTCACCACACTGTGGGATAGTCAGACATGGAAATCCTGTCTTTCAGTTCCTCTTTGTCCTTCTCAGTCCGTTCCTGGCTAATATGTTAGCACGTCTTTCTCTCAGACTGTTCCACACTCACTTTGGGCACCATATTCCATATTGCTGCTCCCCTGTGCTGGTGCCCATCCTCCTGTTAATTCAGTTTAAAGCCAGTCTCCGCGGGTGAAGAAGCGAGTGATAATCTGAGCACTGGAGTGCAGGGTGACCCCACGGGGAGGGTGGAATGGTGGAGACAGGATTCAAACAGTCCCCGCTGTCAGATCAGGTGACAGGAGACTGCGTATCTGTAAAGTTGTGAACTACATTCGCAACATGAGCCCAGTCACTGCCACTTGACACATCTCTGAAACCTGAGCACCCGTCATCAGGGTCATGTGCACAATCACAGCACCCGTGGCTCTGACATCAGTGAAGGCAGGACACACTCGATGGGTTGAATGGCCTACCACTGCTCTGGATTAAAGTCAGAGGCAGGTTGTACCAGGGTCACCCTGCTCCATCCTGGGGTGAGGGAGGACTGAGGAGAGGGACAAGATTGTGAACCCAAAAGCCCCAAGGTAATGGTTTACACTTAAGGACCAGTACATGAAGGGCATTGGGCAGATGTGTCTCTGTGCATCAACATCTCTGACTGAGCAGTCCTCTGGTAGATATCCTCTGTTTACCTTAAATGGGGACGGGGCTAGAAAAGGTGCCCTGAAAATAGCCTGTGGCACTTTCTCTTGGCTCAGGTGTCGGTCATTCTGCTTAAGTAAGATGTGCTCAGCACCAGCCCACAGCATTGTCTCTCTTAAGGATAACAATCATTGCTGGAAAGATCATTCCCACCTCCTCAAACGTGAGCCTGCCCTGGCAGCTGACATTTTCCAGGTATCCTCCAATTATTGTTGTCAAATCAATGGGAAGAGCACCATCAATGGGAGGGCTGCAACAAGCACTCCAAAAACGCAGAGCAACAAATGTGGTTCCTTTGATGGGATCCAGCTGTGCTCTTCAAAACTGGTGGCTTCTTCCTCATATCAAGACTCCATGCACTCAAGCAATAGTTAGGGAGAAAAAATAGTTATTTCCTGCATTTTTCCCCCCCTCTCTAATTCAGGAATGAGAGAATTCTAACTATCTTCAAGTAGGGAGATAAATCATGGTATGGACATGGTGGAGGTATTTTCCTCTTGTCCATAGAAAAGTTTGTTGTGTAATCTCCTGAATCCTGTGAATGAGGGAATCCTGTCCAAGTTACAAGTGAGGCTTTGTACCTTCCAGAGGAACCTCTGACTTGGGTTTGTCTGGTAACAAGGATTAAGAAGAATGCTAAGAGTGAGAGCAGGAATTCTACATTGAGGGGAGAGGGACAGCCCTTGACATCCAGGTTGCATTCAACCGAGTGCGGCATGAAGAAGCCCTAGATAATCTGGGTATCAGGGGGCAAACTCTCCCCTGGTCAGAGTGATACCTGGCACAGAGGAAGATGGTTGTGGTTGTTGGAGGGTCAGTCATCTCAGCTCCAGGACATCTCTGCAGGAGTCCCTCAGGGGAGTGTCCTAGACCCAACCATCTTCAGCTGCTTCAACAATGACCTTCCTTCCCCCATAAGGTCAGACGTGGGGATGTTCACCGATGATTGCACAATGTTCAGCACCATTTGCGACTCCTCAGATACTGAAGCAGTCCATGTTCACTTAGAAACAGAAACTAGGAGCAGACTAGGTCACCCAGCCCTTCAAAGCTGCTCCCCCATTTACTACAATCATGGCTGATCATCCAACTCAGTACCCTCCTTCCCTTTTCTGCCCATACTCACCAAGCTCTTTCATCCTATGAACTATTTCTACATCTTTACCGAAATGCAGCAAAACCTGAACAATTTCCAGGCTTAGTCTGAAAAGTGGAAAACAACATCGGCACCACACAGATGCCAGGCAATGAGCATCTCCAGCAAGAGACAATCTAACCACCAATCTGTCACACTCAATGGTGTTACCATCATTGTATCCCCCACTATCAACATCCTGAGGGTAACCATTGACCAGTAACTCAACTGAAATCACCACATAAACACAGCGGCTACAGGAGCAGGTCAGAGCCACTTGATTAGCGCCACACCCACAAACACCCACTCCCACCCCATCGACGCTCAGTAACAGCAGTGTGTACCGTCCCCTCCCTCCCCCCCACCCCCCCTCAGTAACAGCAGTGTGTACCATCTACAAGATACACTGCAGAAACTCACCAAAGACCCTCAGGCAGCACCTTCCAAACCCACGGCCCCTTCCCTCTGGAAGGACAGGGGGCAACAGATACACGGGAACCTCACCCCCTGCACGTTCCCCTCCAAACCCCTCCCCATTCCTGTCTGGGAAATATCTCCCCGTTCCCTCCCTGTCACTGGGTCCGAATCCTGGAATTCCCTCCCTCAGGGCATTGTGGGTCTCCCCCCAGCACACAGACTGCAGCCGGTCAGGAAGGCAGCTCACCCCCACCCTCTCAAGGGGGGGCAACTCGGGATGGGGTAATAAATGCTGGACTAGCCAGCTACACCCACATCCTATCAGGGAAGTCTTTTAAAAGTTTGAGATGCCTCAAGCACTTCATAAATGATGATCAGAAATGTTGATATCCAGGAAATATCATCACAATCCTGTCACTGCTTCATGATGGTATGTCAGCAACTGTCTTGATGGAGACACTTTCAAACTCCAGACCGGTGGTAAGCCAGGCTGTGTGCTGAGCCCATTTCATTTACAAGCTAACTCTGCTCAAAGATTCCCAACTGTCCTGTGCTGGGGGTATTACACACCAGTTTGACGAATAAAACTCTCACAAAGTGGCGCCAGGGCTTAGATGGTTAAAGTGCCTGTTTAGTAAACAGGAGATCCTGGGTTCAAATCCCAGTGGTGCCTGCTTGCTGTGTTAGAAGTTTGTTGTTTTATGGGTGGCACGGTGGCACAGTGGTTAGCACTGCTGCCTCACAGCAGCGGAGACCCGGGTTCAGTTCCCAGCTCAGGTGACTGTCTGTGTGGAGGTTGCACATTCTCCCCGTGCCTGCGTGGGTGTGCTCCGGTTTCCTCCCACAATCCAAAGATGTGCAGATTAGGTGAATTTGCCGTGCTAAATTACCCTTAGTGTTAGGTGAATGGGTCTGGGTGGGTTGCACTTCGGCGGGTCGGTGTGGACTTGTTGGGCCGAAGGGCCTGTTTCCACACTGTAAGTAATCTAATCTAATCTAATCAAACCTGACCAAGCTGCTTGCTCACACCGGCCTGACCATCACTGCCATACCTGTGCTACAGAATGGAGATGACTGCAGTGTCACCATCTACTCTGTACCACAGTCACTCTCAATCTCTTTGGCCTGTCCTTGAATGTTGTCAAAACAAACCTCACCTCAACAGTGACCTGACCAGTGAAATATTCCATGTGAATGTTTAAGGAGAAATTTCCCATACCTTACACAACAATACACAGGTCTGGAGCAAATGTAGGCCATTCAGTCCCTTCAGCCTACTCCTCCTTCCAATAAGGTCATGGGTGATCGCCATGCTTACAATTTCACATTCCTATCTAGGCTGATAGGAATGATTCCTTTACCTAACAAGAATCTATCTACACACTCTTAAAATTATTCACAATCCCACCTCCACCAACTTCTGAGGCAGAGTTCCAAAGTCACACAACCCTCAGAAAAATAAAATCACTTCTGAAAACAGTGTCCCCAGTTCTGGACTGTTCCATGTTGCCCCTGGTCCAAGCTATTCAGCATCTTATTCACTTCAATCAAGTCACCCCTCATTCTTCTCAATCCCAACAAAACAAGCCGAGTCGGTCTAACCTTTCCTCATAAAACATCCCACTCGATCCAGGTGTCAGTCTGGTAAACCTCCTCTGAACCATCTCCAATACAGTTACAGATGGCGCCGAATATGGTCGACTCCTTGCGAGTTCCTGCACGCAAATCTACGTTTCCTTTTTCCTACAACCGTTCTACACTTTTTAAACTTAATAGCATGCATTAAAAATTACTAACATTTGCCTGTCCCTGTGTTTTTATTTTTGCCGCTGTTTACCTATTATTTACTATCTATACTATTGAACTCTGTGATCTGCCTGTATTGCTCGCAAGACAAAGCTTTTCACTGTGCCTTAGTTCATGTGAAATCAATTCAATTAAATATTGACTCAATGGTCAGCACTGCTGCCTCACAGCGCTTGGGATCTGGGTTCAACTCCACCCTCAGGTGACTCTCTGTGTGGAGTTTGCACGTTCTCCCCGTGTCTGCGTGGGTTTCCTCTGGGTGCTCCGGTTTCCTCCCAGGTTACAGATTAGGGTGTACAGGTTAGGGTGGACTGGCCATGCCACATAGAGTCATAGAGATGTACAGCACGGAAACAGACCCTTTGGTCCAACCTGTCCATGCTGACCAGATATCCCAACCCAATCTAGTCCCACCTGCCAGCACCCGGCCCATATCCCTCCAAACCCTTCCTATTCATATACCCATCCAGATGCCTTTTAAATGTTGTAATTGTACCAGCCTCCACCACATCCTCTGGCAGCTCATTCCGTACACGTACCACCCTCTGTGTGAAAGGTCTCTCATACCTTACTCCAGAGGTGTGCAATAACAGCTCTGAATTTGTTTTAACCAACATGCTCAGTGTTGACAGAACGATTAATGTTGCGAAGGGAATCAGGTGACAGCTCTTAATTACTGACTGGATCTATAAACAAGTATCTAGGAACAGCTGGGACTGTGGAAGAGAGCACAAACAGACAAGGGGCTGGAGAAACTCTGCAGATCTAGCAAGCTCTGTGCAATGAGAAACAAAATTAATGGTTCAAGAGCAGTGACTGATCAACAGACCAGAGAACTGTTGGACTCATATATTCAATAAATTCTCAGCACAAATAAAGTATCTCTCTCTCTCTCCTGGCTTCAATTTGAGCAGCCTAGGTTAGAATTTACTGAATTCCAAGTGCGACCTATCAGTTTGTCCACCTGGACCATCCTGCACCTAGAACAGAGAAAAGTACAGCACAGAACAGGCCCTTTGGCCCATGATGTTGTGTTGAGGGTTAATCCTCACGTAAAATAACTTAACCTATGCACCCCACAACTCACTGCTCTCCATGTGTACGTCTAGCAGTCGCTTAAATGTTCCTGATGACTCTGCTTCCACCACCACCACTGGCATCGCATTCCATGCATTCACAACTCTGCGTAAAGAACCTCTCTCTCATGTCTCCTCTACGCCTTTCCCCAATATCTTAAAACTATGACCTTTCTTACCCGTCAATCCTGCCCTGGGGAAGAGTCTCTGGCTATTGACTCCATCCATGCCTCTCATTACCTTGTGTACCTCGATCAGGTCACCTCTCTTCCTCCTTCCTTCCAGAGAGAAATGTCCCAACTTATTCAACCTTTCTTCATAAGACAAGCCTTCCAATCCAGGCAGCATCCTGCTAAACCTTCTTGGCACCCTCTCCAAAGCCTCTGTATCTCCCCTATAGTAGGGAGACCAAAACTGGACACAATATTCCAAGTGTGGTCTCACCAGGGACTTGTAGAACTGTAGCAAAACCTCACGGCTCTTAAACTCAATCTCTCTGTTAATGAAAGCCAAAACACCATATGCTTTCTTAATAACCCTATCCACTTGGGTAGCAACTTTGAGGGATCCATGTACTTGCACACCCAGATCCCTCTGTTCCTCCACACTGCCAAGAATCCTGTCTTTAATCCTATATTCAGCATTCAAGTTCGACCTTCCAAAATGCATCACTTCACATTTATCCAGGTTGAACTCCATCTGCCATTTCTCAGCCCAGCTCTGCATCCTGTCTGTGTCACGCTGCAGCCTGCAGTAGCCCTCCATACTATCAACGACACCTCCAATCTTTGTGTCATCAGCAAATTTACTAACCCACCCCTCAACCTCCTCATCCAAGTCATTTATAAAAACTACAAAAAGCAGAGGCCCAAGAACAGAGCCCTGCAGGACACCACTCATCATGAACCTCCAGGCAGAATACTTTCCATCTACAACCACTCTCTGCCTTCTGTCAGCCAGCCAATTCTGAATCCAGAGCCAAATCTCCTCGTACCCATACTTCCTGACTTTACGAATTAGCCTATCATGGGGAACCTTACCAAATGCCTTGCTGAAGTCCATATACACCACATCCACTGCCCGTCCTTCCTCAACTTGCCTCGATACCTCCTCAAAGAACTCAATAAGATTAGTGAGGCATGACCTGCCCCTCACAAAGCCATGCTGACTGCCTTTAATCACACTATGCTTTACCAAATAGCCATCAACCCTATTCCTCAATTCTTTCCAAAACTTTGCTGACCACAGACATAAGACTGACTGGTCTGTAATTGCCAGGGATTTCCCTATTACTCCTTCCAATCCTCCAGTATGACACCCGTGGAGAGTGAAGAGGCAAAGATCTTGGCCAGCGGCTTAGCAACCTCCTTTCTTGCTTCCTGGAGCAGCCGAGGATAAATCTGGTCTGGCCCTGTGGACTTGTCGATCTTAATGTTTTCCAAAATTTCCAGCCCATCAACTTCATCAACCTTGATCTGGTCAAGCCTGTTTCCCAACTCCTCAAAGTTCTCATTCACAACAAGGTCCATTTCCTTAGAGAAAACTAAAGCAAAAAACTCATTCAGGGCTTCCCCTCTCTGCTCAGACTCCATGCACAAGTTCCCTACCTTCTTCCTGATCATTCTCTTATTCCTCACATATAAGTAAAATGCCTTTAGGTTCTCCCTAATCCTTCTTGCCAAGCCTTTTTCATGTCCCCTCCTGGCTCTCCTCAGTCCATTTCTGAGCTCCTTTCTAGCAAGCCTGTAATCCTCTAAGGCTGTGTGAGATCCTCCCTCCCTCCACCTCCTTCCCTCCGTCAGCTGCTGTTTCCTTCAGTTTTGCAACTTCTTGTATTTGGATGCAAATGACTGGATCTTCAGGTGCATCGAATTCTAATGTGATTCATTCCAATTTGCACGAACCTCAATGCCAGGATGCCCCCAACAATCACGCGATTGAATATGAGTACTGATATGAAAGCTGCAAATGTGCCGCTGGTCAAAGCACAGCAGGCCAGGCAGCATCTCAGGAATAGAACCCAAGCTGGATCAGTGCAGCATACTGTGATGAATAAATAACACATGGGCAAAGAAAGATTTGTGACAAACTGAAATCCAAAACAGCCCATAACAAATGTGGTTTGTGGAATGTGTTTTCCTTCTCATCAGCTCTGAAAAGTTGTGGCTGTGAGTTGCTGAAACAGACACTGACCTGCCCAGCTCCTAGGTTCCCTCTTGACCCACTGGGTTCAGGCCAATCCGACAGCTGGGCACCACCAGTTGTGATCCTCTCTCTCTCTCTCTTCAGTTGTCTTCCTTTTACAGTGGGGTGCCACTCCAGACTCTCTTCTTCACTGACGATACAATTTTTATCTTCACCCGCATTTCCCCTTCACCTTACTCCCTCAGTCCAGGTGTCAATCTCTCACAGTTACCCCTCACTCCAGGTCAGGAACTCCCTCCCTGCAATACTTCAGGTCGTTCTGCACCACCCCACCCCACTCCCCCCTGATCCCCTCCCCACTCCCCCCTGATCCCCTCCCCACTCCCCCTGATCCCCTCCCCACTCCCCCTGATCCCCTCCCCACTCCCCCCTGATCCCCTCCCCACTCCCCCTGATCCCCTCCCCACTCCCCCCTGATCCCCTCCCCACTCCCCCCTGATCCACTCCCCACTCCCCCCTGATCCCCTCCCCACTCCCCCCTGATCCACTCCCCACTCCCCCCTGATCCCCTCCCCACTCCCCCCTTCACTCACCCTCTCTCCCTCACCCTCTCTCTCTCCCTCTTCCTTCTTCCTCCTTCTCCCCTCTCCCTCTCCCTCCCTCACACCCTCCACTTCCTTCCTTCTCTCTCTCTCCCTCCCTCACTCCCTTCTTCCTCCTTCCCTCGTCCTCTCCTCGCCCACCTCCCTCCCTCCCTCTCCCTCTCTCTCTCTCTCTCTCTCCCCCTGTCCCGAGGCCCGGTGCCCGGTGCCCTCCGCCGCTGCTGCGATCCGCCCGGAGGCTGTTGGATGTTGCTCTCCGCCGCTGACCGCGGTCCGTCACGGTAAAGGTTCCGGGTGGATCCAGGAGGCGTCACCATGGCGACAGAGCGGGAGGAGGTTCCCAACCACCCAGAGCAGCCCGTTACCATGGAGACCCTCGGCAGCCGGGACCCTCACCATGACAACGGAAAGAGAGCAAAGACCCTCACCCCTGAACCCCACACCCTGACCCCTAACCCTAAACATAACCCCACACCCTGACCCCTAACCCTAAACATAACCCCTAAACCCCAACCAAAACCCCACACCCTGACCCCTAACCCTAAACATAACCCCACACCCTGACCCCTAACCCTAAACATAACCCCACACCTGACCCCTAACCCTAAACCCCAACCAAAACCTTAAACCGAAACCCCAAGGCTTGACCCCAATCCAAAACAACCCCAAATCCTGAAACCACAAACCCTGACCTCAAAATCTAAACCCAAACCCTAAACTTAAACCCCACACCCTGACCCCTAACCCCTAAACCCCAACCAAAACTCTAAACCTAAACACTGCACCCTGACCCCAATCCTAAATATAATCCTTAAATCCCAACCAAAACTCTAAACCTAAACCCCACTCTCTGACCCCTAATCCTAAACCTAAACCCTTAACTCCAACAAAACCTTAAAACTAAACCCCAAACCTTGAACCCCAACCCAAAACAACCCCAAATCCTGAAAGCACAAACCCTGACCCCAAAATCTAAACCGAAACCCTAAACCTAAACACCACACCCTGACCCCTAACCCCTAAATCCCAACCAAAACTCTAAACCTAAATACTACACCCTGACCCCTAACCCTAAAAATAAACCCAAAACCCCAACCAAAACCTTAAACCGAAACCCCAAGCCTTGACCCCAATCCAAAAAACCCCAAATCCTGAAACCACAAACCCTGACCTCAAAATCTAAACCCAAACCCTAAATTTAAACCCCACACCCTGACCCCTAACCCCTAAACCCCAACCAAAACTCTAAACCTAAACACCACCCTCTGACCCCTAACCCTAAACCTAAACCCTTAACCCCAACCAAAACTCTAAACCTAAACCCCTCACTCTGACCCCTAATCCTAAATATAATCCTTAAATCCCAACCAAAACTCTAAACCTAAACCCCACCCTCTGACCTCTAATCCTAAACCTAAACCTTTAACTCCAAACAAAACATTAAACCTAAACCCCAAACCTTGACCCCCAACCCAAAACAACCCCAAATCCTGAAAGCACAAACCCTGACCCCAAAATCTAAAGCAAAACCCTAAATCTAAACCCCACATCCTGACCCCTAACCCCTAAATCCCAAAGAAAACTCTAAACCTAGACCCCACACCCTGACACCTAACCCTAAACATAACCCCTAAACCCCAACCAAAACTCTAAACCTAAACACTACACCCTGACCCCTAACCCTAAACATAATCCTTAAATCCCAACCAAAACTCTAAACCTAAACCCCACACCCTGACCCCTAACCCTAAACATAAACCCTAAAGCCCAACCAAAACCTTAAACCGAAACCCCAAGGCTTGACCCCAATCCAAAACAACCCCAAATCCTGAAACCACAAATCCTGACCTCAAAATCTAAACCCAAACTCTAAACTTAAACCCCACACCCTGACCCCTAACCCCTAAACCCCAACCAAAACTCTAAACCTAAACACCACCCTCTGACCCCTAACCCTATACCTAAACCCTTAACCCCAACCAAAACTCTAAATCTAAACCCCACACCCTGACCCCTAACCCTAAACATATCCCCTAAACCCCAACCAAAACTCTAAACCTAAACCCCACCCTCTGACCCCTAATCCTAAACCTAAACGTTTAACTCCAAACAAAATCTTAAACCTAAACCCCAAACCTTGACCCCCCAACCCAAAACAAACCCAAATCCTGAAATCACAAACCCTGACCCCAAAATCTAAACCGAAACCCTAAACCTAAACACCACACCCTGACCCCTAACCCCTAAATCCCAACCAAAACTCTAAACCTAAACTCCACACCCAGACCCCAACTCTAACCATAACCCCTTAACCCAAACCAAAACCTTAAACCGAAACCCCACACCCTGACCCCTAAACCCCAAACCAAAACTCTAAACCTAAACACTGCACCCTGACCCCAATCCTAAATATAATCCTTAAATCCCAACCAAAACTCTAAACCTAAATACTACACCCTGACCCCTAACCCTAAAAATAAACCCAAAACCCCAACCAAAACCTTAAACCGAAACCCCAAGCCTTGACCCCAATCCAAAAAACCCCAAATCCTGAAACCACAAACCCTGACCTCAAAATCTAAACCCAAACCCTAAATTTAAACCCCACACCCTGACCCCTAACCCCTAAACCCCAACCAAAACTCTAAACCTAAACACCACCCTCTGACCCCTAACCCTAAACCTAAACCCTTAACCCCAACCAAAACTCTAAACCTAAACCCCACACTCTGACCCCTAATCCTAAATATAATCGTTAAATCCCAACCAAAACTCTAAACCTAAACCCCACACCCTGACCCCTAACCCTAAACATAACCCCAAAACCCCAATCAAAACTCTAAACCTAAACACCACACCCTGACCCCTATCCTTAAACATAACCCCTAAACCCCAACCAAAACTCTAAACCTAAACCCCTCACTCTGACCCCTAATCCTAAATATAATCCTTAAATCCCAACCAAAACTCTAAACCTAAACCCCACCCTCTGACCTCTAATCCTAAACCTAAACCTTTAACTCCAAACAAAACATTAAACCTAAACCCCAAACCTTGACCCCCAACCCAAAACAACCCCAAATCCTGAAAGCACAAACCCTGACCCCAAAATCTAAAGCAAAACCCTAAATCTAAACCCCACATCCTGACCCCTAACCCCTAAATCCCAAAGAAAACTCTAAACCTAGACCCCACACCCTGACACCTAACCCTAAACATAACCCCTAAACCCCAACCAAAACTCTAAACCTAAACACTACACCCTGACCCCTAACCCTAAACATAATCCTTAAATCCCAACCAAAACTCTAAACCTAAACCCCACACCCTGACCCCTAACCCTAAACATAAACCCTAAAGCCCAACCAAAACCTTAAACCGAAACCCCAAGGCTTGACCCCAATCCAAAACAACCCCAAATCCTGAAACCACAAATCCTGACCTCAAAATCTAAACCCAAACTCTAAACTTAAACCCCACACCCTGACCCCTAACCCCTAAACCCCAACCAAAACTCTAAACCTAAACACCACCCTCTGACCCCTAACCCTATACCTAAACCCTTAACCCCAACCAAAACTCTAAATCTAAACCCCACACCCTGACCCCTAACCCTAAACATATCCCCTAAACCCCAACCAAAACTCTAAACCTAAACCCCACCCTCTGACCCCTAATCCTAAACCTAAACGTTTAACTCCAAACAAAATCTTAAACCTAAACCCCAAACCTTGACCCCCCAACCCAAAACAAACCCAAATCCTGAAATCACAAACCCTGACCCCAAACTCTAAACCGAAACCCTAAACCTAAACACCACACCCTGACCCCTAACCCCTAAATCCCAACCAAAACTCTAAACCTAAACTCCACACCCAGACCCCAACTCTAACCATAACCCCTTAACCCAAACCAAAACCTTAAACCGAAACCCCACACCCTGACCCCTAAACCCCAAACCAAAACTGTAAACCTAAACCCCACCCTCTGACCCCTAACCCTAAACTTAAACCCTTAACCCCAAACCTTGACCCCAATCCAAAACAACCCCAATCCTGAAACCACAATGCCCTGACCCCAAAATCTAAACCAGACCCAAAACCTAAACCACACACCCTGACCCCTAACCCCTAAATCCCACACCCTGACCCTGAACCCTAAACAAAACCCCTTAACCCCAACCAAAACTCTAAACCTAAACCCCAAACCCTGACCCCTAACCCTAAACATAACCCCAACCTACTGCAATCAGAAACCCCCACTCCGATCCCACCGCAGTCAGAAACCCCCACTCCGATCCCACCGCAGTCAGGAACCCCCACTCCGGGCCCTTTGCAGTCAGGAACCCCCACTCCGGGCCCTCTGCAGTCAGGAACCCCCACTCCGGGCCTACTGAAGTCAGGAACCCCCACTCCGGGCCTACTGCAGTCAGGAACCCCCATTCCGGTCCCACTGCAGTCAGGAATCTCCACTCCGGGCCCACTGCAGTCAGGAACCCCCACTCCGGGCCTACTGCAGTCAGGAACCCCCATTCCGGTCCCACTGCAGTCAGGAATCTCCACTCCGGGCCTACTGCAGTCGGGAATCCCCACTCCCGGCCTGCTGCAGTCAGGAACCCCCACTCTGGGCCTACTACAGTCAGGAATCCCCGCTCCGGGCCTACTGCAGTCAGGAACCCCCACTCCGGTCCCACTGCAGTCAGGAATCCCCACTCCGGGCCTACTGCAGTCAGGAATCCCCACTCCGGTCCCACTGCAGTCAGGAATCCCCACTCCGGGCCTACTGCAGTCAGGAATCCCCACTCCAGGCCTACTGCAGTCAGGAACCCCCACGCCGGGCCTACTGCAGTCAGGAATCCCCACTCCAGGCCCACTGCAGTCAGGAATCCCCGCTCCGGGCCTACTGCAGTCAGGAACCCCCATTCCGGGCCCACTGCAGTCA
Organism: Hemiscyllium ocellatum; assembly: GCF_020745735.1. NCBI lineage: Eukaryota > Metazoa > Chordata > Chondrichthyes > Orectolobiformes > Hemiscylliidae > Hemiscyllium > Hemiscyllium ocellatum. Next base: position 3,299,361 of record NC_083403.1, on the reverse strand, counting down.
GGAATCCCCACTCCGGGCCTACTGCAGTCGGGAATCCCCAATCCCAGCCCACTGCAGTCAGAAACCCCCATTCCTGGCCCACTGCAGTCAGGAATAACCACTCCGGGCCTACTGCAGTCAGGAATCCCCACTTCGGGCCCACTGCAGTCAGAAACCCCCATTCCGGGCCCACTGCAGTCAGGAATCCCCACTCCCAGCCAACTGCAGTCTGAAACCCCCACTCCGGGCCAACTGCAATCAGGAACCTCCACTCCGGGCCTATTGCAGTCAGGAATCCCCACTCCGGGCCCACTGCAGTCAGGAATCCCCACTCCGGGCCTACTGCAATCAGGAACCCCCACTCCGTGCCTACTGCAGTCAGGAACCCCCACTCCATGCCCACTGCAGTCAGGAATCCCCACCCCGGGCCCATTGCAGTCAGGAATCCCCACTCCAGGCCTACTGCAGTCAGGACCCCCCACTCCGGGCCCATTGCAGTCAGGAATCCCCACTCCAGGCCTACTGCAGTCAGGAACCCCCACTCCGGGCCCACTGCAGTCAGGAATCTCCACTCCCGGCCCACTGCAGTCAGGAACCCCCACATGGGCCTACTGCAGTCAGGAACCCCGACTCCGGGCCCACTGCGGTCAGGAATCCCCACCCCGGGCCTACTGCAGTCAGGAACCCCCACTCCGGGCCTACTGCAGTCAGGAACCCCCACTCCGGGCCCACTGCAGTCAGGAATCCCCACTCCGGGCCCACTGCAGTCAGGAAGCCCCACTCCGGGCCTACTGCAGTCAGGAACCCCCACTCTGGGCCCACTACAGTCAGGAATCCCCACTCCGGGCCTACTGCAGTCAGGAATCCCCACTCCGGGCCTACTGCAGTCAGGAATCCCCACTCCGGGCCTACTGCAGTCAGGAATCCCCACTCCGGGCCCACTGCAGTCAGGAAGCCCCACTCCGGGCCTACTGCAGTCAGGAATCCCCACTCCGGGCCTACTGCAGTCAGAACATAGAACATAGAAAGATACAGCGCAGTACAGGCCCTTCGGCCCTCGATGTTGCGCCGACCGAATCCTACCTAACCTACACTAGCCCAATAGCTTCCAAATGCCTATCCAATGCCCGCTTAAATGACCATAAAGAGGGAGAGTTCACCACTGCTACTGGCAGGGCATTCCATGAACTCACAACCCGCTGTGTAAAGAATCTACCCCTAACATCTGTCCTATACCTACCACCCCTTAATTTAAAGCTGTGTCCCCTAGTAACACCTGACTCCATTAGCGGTAAATGGTTCTCAGTGTCGACCCTATCTAAACCCCTAATCATCTTATACACCTCTATCAAATCTCCCCTAAACCTTCTCTTCTCCAATGAGAACAGCCCCAAGTGCCTCAGCCTTTCCTCATAAGATTTTCCTACCATTCCAGGCAACATCCTGGTAAACCTCCTCTGCACTCGTTCCAATGCCTCCACATCCTTCCTATAGTATGGCGACCAAAACTGCACACAATACTCCAGATGAGGCCGCACCAGAGTCTTATACAGTTGCAACATGACCTCAGGACTCCGGAACTCAATTCCTCTACCAATAAAGCCCAGTACACCATATGCCTTCCTCACAGCACTATTTACCTGGGTGGCAACTTTCAGAGATCTGTGTACATGGACACCAAGATCCCTCTGCTCATCCACACTACCAAGTAGCCTACCATTAGCCCAGTAATCCATCTTCTTGTTACTCCTACCAAAGTGAACGACTTCGCACTTAGCTACATTGAATTCCATTTGCCACATTTCTGCCCAGCTCTGCAACTTATCTATATCCCGCTGTAACCTACCACTTCCTTCCTCACTATCCACAACTCCACCGACTTTTGTGTCATCCGCAAACTTGCTTACCCAGCTTTCAAGCCCTTCCTCTAGATCATTTATAAAGATAACAAAAAGCAATGGTCCCAAAACAGATCCTTGTGGTACGCCGCTAGTAACTGCACTCCAAGATGAACCTAGTCCATCAACTACTACCCTCTGTCTCCTTCCAGCCAGCCAATTCCTAATCCAAACCTCTAATGTATCCTCAATGCCATACCTCCAAAGTTTTAGCATTAGCCTACCATGGGGAACCTTATCGAACGCCTTGCTAAAATCCATATACACCACATCTACTGCTTTACCCTCGTCCACTTCCTTAGTCACCTTCTCAAAGAACTCAATAAGGTTTGTGAGGCACGACCTGCCCTTCACAAAACCATGCTGGCTATCCTTGATCACGTTATTCCTATCTAGATGTTCATAAATCTTATCCCTTACCATTCTCTCTAAGACTTTGCCCACCACTGAAGTCAGACTCACTGGCCTATAGTTACTAGGGCTATCCCTACTCCCTTTCTTGAACAAGGGGACCACATTCGCTATCCTCCAGTCCTCTGGTACTATTCCCGTTGACAATGACGACATAAAAATCCAGGCCAATGGCTCTGCTATCTCCTCCCTAGCTTCCCATAGGATCCTAGGGTAAATGCCATCAGGCCCAGGAGACTTATCTATTTTCATCCTCTCCAATATTCCCAGAACCTCTTCCCTGCATATTTCCAGGCCATCCATTCTAATCATTTGTGACTCCATATTCACATCAGCAACAGTGTCCTGTTCCTGAGTGAATACTGATGAAAAGTATTGATTTAGTGTCTCTCCAATCTCCTCCGCCTCCACACACAACTTCCCACTACTATCCTTGACTGGACCGATACCTACCCTAGTCATCCTTTTATTCCTGACATACCTATAGAAAGCCTTTGGGTTTTCCCTAATCCTACCAGCTAAAGACTTTTCATGTCCCCTTCTCGCTTCTCTTAGCTCTCTCTTTAGATCCTTTCTGGCTACCTTATAACTCTCTATCGCCCCTACTGAACCTTCACGCCTCATCTTTACATATGCCGCCTTCTTCCCTTTCACAAGGGATTCCAATTCCTTACTAAACCACGGCTGCCTCACAAGGCCCTTTACATCATGCCTGACTGGTACATACTTATCGAGGACACGTAGTAGCTGCTCCTTGAACAATCCCCACATCTCATTAGTGTTCTTCTCTTGAAGCCTGTTTTTCCAATCCACACATCCTAAGTCATGCCTCACTGCATCATAATTTCCCTGCCCCCAGCTATAACTCTTGCCCTGCGGCGCACACTTATCCCTCTCCATCACTAAAGTAAAAGTCACCGAGTTGTGGTCACTGTCCCCGAAGTGCTCACCTACCTCCAAGTCTAACACCTGGCCTGGTTCATTACCTAGAACCAAATCCAGTATAGCCTCACCTCTTGTTGGCCTGTCTACATATTGTGTCAGGAAACCCTCCTGCACACATTGGACAAACACCGACCCATCTAATGAACTCGAGCTATAGCTCTCCCAGTCAATATCTGGGAAGTTAAAGTCCCCCATAACAACCACCCTGCTACCTTCACTCTTTTCCTGAATCATCCTCGCAATATTATCCTCTACTTCTCTAGGACTATTAGGAGGCCTGTAGAAAACACCTAACAGGGTGACCTCACCTTTCCTATTTCTAACCTCAGCCCAAACTACCTCAGATGGCAAGTCAGGAACCCCCACTCCGGGCCTACTGCAGTCAGGAATCCCCACTCCAGGCCCACTGCAGTCAGGAATCCCCACTCCGGGCCTACTGCAGTCAGGAATCCCCACTCCAGGCCCAGTGCAGTCAGGAATCCCAACTCCGGGCCTACTGCAATCAGGAACCCCCACTCCGGGCCTACTGCAGTCAGGAATCCCCACTCCGGGCCCACTGCAGTCAGGAACCCCCACTCCGGGCCTACTGCAGTCAGGAACCCCCACTCCGGGCCCACTGCAGTCAGGAATCCCCACTCCGGGCCTACTGCAGTCAGGAACCCCCACTCCGGGCCCACTGCAGTCAGGAATCCCCACTCCGGGCCTACTGCAGTCAGGAACCCCCACTCCAGGCCTACTGCAGTCAGGAATCCCCACTCCGGCCCCACTGCAGTCAGGAATCCCACTGCAGTCAGGAACTCCCGTTTTGGCCTTCTGCAGCCCGGAACCCACACTCCAGGCCCACTGCAGTCAGGAATCCCCATTCCGGGCCTACTGCAGTCAGGAATCCCCACTCCGGGCCCACTGCAGTCAGGAACCCCCACTCCGGACCCACTGCAGTCAGGAACCCCCACTCCGGGCCTACTGCAGTCAGGAATCCCCACTCCGGGCCCACTGCAGTCAGGAACCCCCACTCTGGGCCCACTGCAATCAGGAACCCCCACTCCGGACCCACTGCAGTCAGGAACCCCCACTCCGGGCCTACTGCAGCCAGGAATCCCCACTCCGGGCCCACTGCAATCAGGAATCCCCACTCCGGACCCACTGCAGCCAGGAATCCCCACTCCGGGCCCACTGCAGCCAGGAACCCCCACTCCGGGCCTACTGCAATCAGGAACCCCCACTCCGGACCCACTGCAGTCAGGAACCCCCACTCTGGGCCCACTGCAATCAGGAACCCCCACTCCGGGCCCACTGCAGCCAGGAATCCTCACTCCGGGCCCACTGCAGTCAGGAATCCCCACTCCGGGCCTACTGCAATCAGGAATCCCCACTCCGGGCCTACTGCAGTCAGGAATCCCCACTCCAGGCCCAGTGCAGTCAGGAATCCCAACTCCGGGCCTACTGCAATCAGGAACCCCCACTCCGGGCCTACTGCAATCAGGAACCCCCACTCCGGACCCACTGCAGTCAGGAACCCCCACTCCGGGCCCACTGCAGCCAGGAACCCCCACTCCGGGCCCAGTGCAGTCAGGAGCCCCCACTCCGGGCCCACTGCAGTCAGGAATCCCCACTCCGGACCCACTGCAGTCAGGAATCCCCACTCCGGGCCTACTGCAATCAGGAATCCCCACTCCGGACCCACTGCAGCCAGGAATCCCCACTCCGGGCCCACTGCAGCCAGGAACCCCCACTCCGGGCCTACTGCAGTCAGGAATCCCCACTCCGGGCCTACTGCAATCAGGAATCCCCACTCCGGACCCACTGCAGCCAGGAATCCCCACTCCGGGCCCACTGCAGCCAGGAACCCCCACTCCGGGCCCACTGCAATCAGGAACCCCCACTCCGGGCCCACTGCAGCCAGGAATCCTCACTCCGGGCCCACTGCAGTCAGGAATCCCCACTCCGGGCCTACTGCAGTCAGGAATCCCCACTCCAGGCCCAGTGATGTCAGGAATCCCAAGTCCGGGCCTACTGCAATCAGGAACCCCCACTCCGGGCCTACTGCAATCAGGAACCCCCACTCCGGGCCCACTGCAGCCAGGAGCCCAGCTCTTGGTCTACCATAGCTAGGAGTCCACACTTTACCATCGCTGTGCCCACCAGCTCTTCCCCATTTCCAGGAATCCATGCATCAGGCCTACGAAGCCAGAAGTCCCCACTCCGGGCACTGACACCGACATAGTCAACCATCTACCACAGGCCGGACTCCTGGCTCAGCCATTGCCGTTGCCAATACCAGGAGTGCAGGTATTAGGCCCACAAGCCAGGAGTCACTGTTGACATCATCCTGTCTTCCGCAACGTCAGGAAGAAAAAGAAGAAGAGAAAAAGATGAAAAGAGAGGGAGAAAAGGAATGTGCCAATGCGGAGTGGACGGGCTCAGCCTGAACACTATCGCCCACGTGGCAGTGCTGCCATTTTGGAGTGACAGTCACTGCTCCATGCCGACCTGCTCTCCACTCTCTTTGCTGTTGTCCTCGGTGACTCTCAGTTCCTCAGGGAGTCACTGCAGCTCCCCATTCTCCACCTCGCCCTCACTTCACTCCACCACAACGATGGCATCCGGTCCTTTAGCCTGCAGCGGTGCTCCTAACCTGAAGAGTCAGGAAATATCTGGGCGGTGAGACAGGATGGACAGCAGTGACAGACAGGACATTGCAACTTTGCTGAAAACCTGACCAAGGTAGCAATCCACTTCCCTTCCCCCCCTAGACAGGCCTCAGTCTCTCCCATAGTCCCCAGCCACCCACATCTGAACACAGTCCACCCTGGAGTTCCCCCAGCCACCCACATCTGAACACAGTCCACCCTGGGGTTCCCCCAGCCACCCACATCTGAACACAGTCCACCCTGGGGTTCCCCCAGCCACCCACATCTGAACACAGTCCACCCTGGGGTTCCCCCAGCCACCCACATCTGAACACAGTCCACCCTGGGGTTCCCCCAGCCACCCACATCTGAACACAGTCCACCCTGGGGTTCCCCCAGCAACTATGTTCATTGTATCCGGATTTGGAACAGAAATCATTGGATCAGGATCTGGAGTAGAAATCACACTCAGCGCTCTGGTCATGGCAGTGAGCTTGACTCAGGCCTAGGGGGGCAATCACAGCAAATTTCAGACTCTCAGCTACTGGGTCTTCCTCACTGTTGACAATCTGGTTAGATCACCTCCCACCACCACCACCATCCATGTGAGTCTTTCCTGACCCCCCCAGAATAGTATCCCCAATGACACACAAACCTGCTGAAATTTCTTTACAATGTATTCAGCTTACTGCTGCTGTGAAGACCATCTCTCTTTATTGTTCTGTATTTTCCACGTGGACTGAATTGGGGAAAAAAACCCAAGCGTTGTGGAAAGAATTCCTACACATTTACAAAGCAGTTCATTGACCCTCATTGTAAGTGGTGTTTACACAGCTGCTTGTTAAGGCAGTAGATTAGATCCCCCACAGTGTGGGAACAAGGCCCTTATGCCCAACAAGTCCATACCGACCCTCCGAAGAGCAACCCAGCCCCTTCTGACTAATGCACCTAACACTCTGGGTAATTTAGCATGGCCAATTCACCCTGACCTGCACATCTTTGAACTGTGGGAGGAAACCGGAGCACACCCACGCAGACACGGGGAGAACGTGCAAACTCCACACAGACAGTCGCCCGAGGCTGGAATTGAAGCCGTGTCCCTGGTGCTGTGAGGCAGCAGTGCTAACCACTGAGCCACCGCGCTGGCTGTAGAGGGGAAGGCTGGTCCCAGCTGGCCTTAGGCTGTTGTGTGAATGGAGATTTGGTCTGTGACAGTTGACTGATCTGTGGATGAGTGGTTCCATGAGGTAAAGGGGGTTGGTTAGTTCAGCTCACTGGATGGCTGGTTTACAGTGTGGCTTCAAATTCCTACTCCTGCTGAGGTCACCTTCTCAATTCTCATCCTATCCCCTGAGGCAGAATGGCCCTCAGCTTCAAGGGCCAAAGGTCATCTCTGTTTGCCTATTCAGAGAGTGGAACCATGGCATCTTTGACACCAGTGTGCAAAATTCCCTAACTTACCCAACCTTCAGAAGCAGATTGGTAGGAAGCATGGACTGAGTTTCTGTAAATTAGTACAGATTGACAACACAGAGAAAGGCCCTTTGGCTAATCACATCTGAGCTCGTCAAAAACAACCACCTTACTATTTTACTTAGAGTCATAGAGATGTACAGCCCAGAAACAGACCCTTCGGTCCAACCCGTCCATGCTGACCAGATATCCCAACCCAATCTAGTCCCACCTGCCAGCACCCGGCCCATATCCCTCCAAACCCTTCCTATTCATATACCCATCCAGATGCCTCTTATATGTTGTAATTGCACTAGCTAATATTTATCACAACTTATTAAACTCTAGATACAGGTAAACAGCTAGAAACTGTCAGCATGGTCTAGAATGAGCTGCCAGAGGAAGTGGTGGAGGCTGGTACAATGACAACATTTAAAAGGCATTTGGATGGGGATATGAATAGGAAGGGTTTGGAGGGATATGGGCCGGGTGCTGGCAGGTGGGACTAGATTGGGTTGGGATATCTAGTCGGCATGGACGGGTTGGACCGAAGGGTCTGTTTCCCTGTTGTACATCTCAATGACTCTATGACGCTCTGTGCCGCTGATAATGTAGGGAATGGGTCTGCAATTCAGAGTGAACAGCCTGTCTGTACCAGCCATCAAACATCCATCAACTCTGAATCGAAGCAAAGGATAAAGGGCGGTGGAAATCTGAAACAGAGTGGCTGGAGAGCCTCCGTCCGTCTGGCAGCACCTGTAAAGAGAAAGTAGAAGTTCTGAAGATTGCTGAATGTGAAATGTTAACGCAGTTTTTCTGTTTCAGGTGTATAGTTCCTTGAAGCTGGTGTCACAGGTGGACAGGGCGATGAAGGAGGCATTTGGTACGTTTGCCTTCTTTGGGCAGAGCAGAGTGCGGGAATCAGGAGGGCATGTTACAGCTGGACAAGACATTGTTAGGGCCACCATTTGGAACACAGCGTACAATTCTGGTCACTGTGCTCCAGGAAGGATGTTTAAACCTGGAAAGGCCTCAGAAAGGATTCACAAGGATAGTACACACACTGGAGGGTTTGAGCTACAGGGAGAGGCTGAACAGGCTGGGGCTGTTTTCCCTGGAGTGCGGAGGCTGAGGGGTGACCTTATAGAGTTTATAAAATCATGAGGGGCATGGATAGGATAAATAGACAAGGACTCTCCCTTGGGGTAGGGAATCCAAACCAAGAGGGCATAGGTTTAAGATGAGAGGGGCAACCATTTCACACAGAGGGTGGTACGTGTATGGAACAAGCCGCCAGAGGAAGTGGTGGAGGCTGGTACAATTCCAACAATTAAAGACATTTGGACAGGAAAATAGATAGGAAAGGTTTAGAGGGATATGGTCCAAATGCAGACAAGAGAGATTTGTTCAGTTTGGGAAGCCGGGTCAGTGTGGGTGCGGAGGAAGCCAGGTCAGTGTGGGTGAGGAGGGGTGGACTGTATGACTGCCCACACGGGCTGGCAGACCTGCTGCACTGCTCCAGGATTTTCAGCTTCTGTTTGTTTACTCCGACTATTCCAACCCGGTCTGCGAACATTTGGGGCATAACCTGGTGTTGATGGTGATGTACGGGCACTTCAAAATCACTGAGAGGCAGTGACTTACAGCTGACCAGCTCACCTACAGTAATCCCCTGGGCCCACAGTGACAGTGAGAGAGACCAGCTCACCTACAGTAATCCCCTGGGCCCACAGTAACAGTGAGAGAGACCAGCTCACCTACAGTAATCCCCTGGGCCCACAGTAACAGTGAGACCAGCTCACCTACAGTAATCCCCTGGGCCCACAGTAACAGGGAGACCAGCTCACCTACAGTAATCCCCTGGGCCCACAGTAACAGTGAGAGAGACCAGCTCACCTACAGTAATCCCCTGGGCCCACAGTAACAGTGAGAGAGACCAGCTCACCTACAGTAATCCCCTGGGCCCACAGTAACAGTGAGAGAGACCAGCTCACCTACAGTAATCCCCTGGGCCCACAGTAACAGTGAGAGAGACCAGCTCACCTACAGTAATCCCCTGGGCACACAGTAACAGTGAGACCAGCTCACCTACAGTAATCCCCTGGGCCCACAGTAACAGTGAGACCAGCTCACCTACAGTAATCCCCTGGGCCCACAGTAACAGTGAGAGAGACCAGCTCACCTACAGTAATCCCCTGGGCACACAGTAACAGTGAGAGAGACCAGCTCACCTACAGTAATCCCCTGGGCCCACAGTAACAGTGAGAGAGACCAGCTCACCTACAGTAATCCCCTGGGCACACAGTAACAGTGAGACCAGCTCACCTACAGTAATCCCCTGGGCCCACAGTAAGTGAGACCAGCTCACCTACAGTAATCCCCTGGGCCCACAGTGACAGTGAGAGAGACCAGCTCACCTACAGTAATCCCCTGGGCCCACAGTGACAGTGAGAGAGACCAGCTCACCTACAGTAATCCCCTGGGCACACAGTAACAGTGAGACCAGCTCACCTACAGTAATCCCCTGGGCCCACAGTAACAGTGAGACCAGCTCACCTACAGTAATCCCCTGGGCCCACAGTGACAGTGAGAGAGACCAGCTCACCTACAGTAATCCCCTGGGCACACAGTAACAATGAGGGAGACCAGCTCACCTACAGTAATCCCCTGGGCCCACAGTAACAATGAGAGAGACCAGCTCACCTACAGTAATCCCCTGGGCCCACAGTAACAGTGAGAGAGACCAGCTCACCTACAGTAATCCCCTGGGCCCACAGTAACAGTGAGACCAGCTCACCTACAGTAATCCCCTGGGCCCACAGTGACAGTGAGACCAGCTCACCTACAGTAATCCCCTGGGCCCACAGTGACAGTGAGAGAGACCAGCTCACCTACAGTAATCCCCTGGGCCTACAGTAACAGTGACAGTGAGACCAGCTCACCTACAGTAATCCCCTGGGCCCACAGCAACAGTGAGAGAGACCAGCTCACCTACAGTAATCCCCTGGGCACACAGTAACAGTGAGAGAGACCAGCTCACCTACAGTAATCCCCTGGGCCCACAGTAACAGTGAGGGAGACCAGCTCACCTACAGTAATCCCCTGGGCCCACAGTAAGTGAAACCAGCTCACCTACAGTAATCCCTTGGGCACACAGTGACAGTGAGACCAGCTCACCTACAGTAATCCCCTGGGCCCACAGTAAGTGAGACCAGCTCACCTACAGTAATCCTTTGGGCACACAGTGACAGTGAGACCAGCTCACCTACAGTAATCCCCTGGGCCCACAGTAACAGTGAGAGAGACCAGCTCACCTACAGTAATCCCCTGGGCCCACAGTAAGTGAGACCAGCTCACCTACAGTAATCCCCTGGGCCCACAGTAACAGTGAGGGAGACCAGCTCACCTACAGTAATCCCCTGGGCCCACAGTAACAGTGAGACCAGCTCACCTACAGTAATCCCCTGGGCCCACAGTAACAGTGAGGGAGACCAGCTCACCTACAGTAATCCCCTGGGCCTACAATGACAGTGAGAGAGACCAGCTCACCTACAGTAATCCCCTGGACCCACAGTGACAGTGAGACCAGCTCACCTACAGTAATCCCCTGGGCCCACAGTAACAGTGTGACCAGCTCACCTACAGTAATCCCCTGGGCCCACAGTAACAGTGAGACCAGCTCACCTACAGTAATCCCCTGCGCCCACAGTAACAGTGAGACCAGCTCACCTACAGTAATCCCCTGGGCCCACAGTAACAGTGAGGGAGACCAGCTCACCTACAGTAATCCCCTGGGCCCACAGTAACAATGAGGGAGACCAGCTCACCTACAGTAATCCCCTGGGCCCACAGTAACAGTGAGAGAGACCAGCTCACCTACAGTAATCCCCTGGGCCCACAGTAACAATGAGGGAGACCAGCTCACCTACAGTAATCCCCTGGGCCCACAGTAAGTGAGACCAGCTCACCTACAGTAATCCCCTGGGCCCACAGTAACAATGAGGGAGACCAGCTCACCTACAGTAATCCCCTGGGCCCACAGTAAGTGAGACCAGCTCACCTACAGTAATCCCCTGGGCCCACAGTAACAGTGAGAGAGACCAGCTCACCTACAGTAATCCCCTGGGCCCACAGTAACAGTGAGGGAGACCAGCTCACCTACAGTAATCCCCTGGACCCACAGTAACAGTGAGACCAGCTCACCTACAGTAATCCCCTGGGCCCACAGTAAAAGTGAGGGAGACCAGCTCACCTACAGTAATCCCCTGGGCCCACAGTAACAGTGAGACCAGCTCACCTACAGTAATCCCCTGGGCCCACAATGACAGTGAGAGAGACCAGCTCACCTACAGTAATCCCCTGGGCCCACAATGACAGTGAGAGAGACCAGCTCACCTACAGTAATCCCCTGGGCCTACAGTAAGTGAGACCAGCTCACCTACAGTAATCCCCTGGACCCACAGTGACAGTGAGACCAGCTCACCTACAGTAATCCCCTGGGCCCACAGTAACAGTGTGACCAGCTCACCTACAGTAATCCCCTGGGCCCACAGTAACAGTGAGACCAGCTCACCTACAGTAATCCCCTGGGCCCACAGTAACAGTGAGACCAGCTCACCTACAGTAATCCCCTGGGCCCACAGTAACAGTGAGACCAGCTCACCTACAGTAATCCCCTGGGCCCACAGTGACAGTGAGAGAGACCAGCTCACCTACAGTAATCCCCTGGGCCCACAGTAACAGTGAGAGAGACCAGCTCACCTACAGTAATCCCCTGGGCCCGCAGTAACAATGAGGGAGACCAGCTCACCTACAGTAATCCCCTGGGCCCACAGTAACAGTGAGACCAGCTCACCTACAGTAATCCCCTGGGCCCACAGTAACAGTGAGAGAGACCAGCTCACCTACAGTAATCCCCTGGGCCCACAGTAACAGTGAGAGAGACCAGCTCACCTACAGTAATCCCCTGGGCCCACAGTAACAATGAGGGAGACCAGCTCACCTACAGTAATCCCCTGGGCCCACAGTGACAGTGAGAGAGACCAGCTCACCTCCAGTAATCCCCTGGGCCCACAGTAAGTGAGACCAGCTCACCTACAGTAATCCCCTGGGCCCACAGTAACAGTGAGAGAGACCAGCTCACCTACAGTAATCCCCTGCGCCCACAGTAATAGTGAGAGAGACCAGCTCACCTACAGTAATCCCCTGCGCCCACAGTAACAGTGAGAGAGACCAGCTCACCCACAGTAATCCCCTGGGCCCACAGTAACAGTAAGTGAGACCAGCTCACCTACAGTAATCCCCTGCGCCCACAGTAATAGTGAGAGAGACCAGCTCACCTACAGTAATCCCCTGGGCCCACAGTAACAGTGAGAGAGACCAGCTCACCTACAGTAATCCCCTGGGCCCACAGTGACAGTGAGAGAGACCAGCTCACCTACAGTAATCCCCTGCGCCCACAGTAATAGTGAGTGAGACCAGCTCACCTACAGTAATCCCCTGGGCCCACAGTAACAGTGAGACCAGCTCACCTACAGTAATCCCCTGGGCCCACAGTGACAGTGAGAGAGACCAGCTCACCTACAGTAATCCCCTGGGCCCACAGTAACAGTGAGAGAGACCAGCTCACCCACAGTAATCCCCTGGGCCCACAGTAACAGTGAGAGAGACCAGCTCACCTACAGTAATCCCCTGGGCCCACAGTAACAGTGAGAGAGACCAGCTCACCTACAGTAATCCCCTGGGCCCACAGTAACAGTGAGAGAGACCAGCTCACCCACAGTAATCCCCTGGGCCCACAGTAACAGTGAGGGAGACCAGCTCACCTACAGTAATCCCCTGGGCCCACAGTAACAGTGAGAGAGACCAGCTCACCCACAGTAATCCCCTGGGCCCACAGTAACAGTGAGGGAGACCAGCTCACCTACAGTAATCCCCTGGGCCCACAGTGACAGTGAGAGAGACCAGCTCACCTACAGTAATCCCCTGGGCACACAGTAACAGTGAGTGAGACCAGCTCACCTACAGTAATCCCCTGGGCCCACAGTAACAGTGAGAGAGACCAGCTCACCTACAGTAATCCCCTGGGCCCACAGTAACAGTGAGAGAGACCAGCTCACCTACAGTAATCCCCTGGGCCCACAGTAACAGTGAGACCAGCTCACCTACAGTAATCCCCTGGGCCCACAGTGACAGTGAGACCAGCTCACCTACAGTCATCCCCTGGGCCCACAGTAACAGTGAGACCAGCTCACCTACAGTAATCCCCTGGGCCCACAGTAACAGTGAGGGAGACCAGCTCACCTACAGTAATCCCCTGGGCCCACAGTAAGTGAGACCAGCTCACCTACAGTAATCCCTTGGGCACACAGTGACAGTGAGAGAGACCAGCTCACCTACAGTAATCCCCTGGGCCCACAGTAACAGTGAGAGAGACCAGCTCACCTACAGTAATCCCCTGGGCCCACAGTAACAGTGAGAGAGACCAGCTCACCTACAGTAATCCCCTGGGCCCACAGTGACAGTGAGACCAGCTCACCTACAGTAATCCCCTGGGCCCACAGTAAGTGAGACCAGCTCACCTACAGTAATCCCTTGGGCACACAGTGACAGTGAGAGAGACCAGCTCACCTACAGTAATCCCCTGGGCCCACAGTAACAGTGAGAGAGACCAGCTCACCTACAGTCATCCCCTGGGCCCACAGTAACAGTGAGACCAGCTCACCTACAGTAATCCCCTGGGCCCACAGTAACAGTGAGAGAGACCAGCTCACCTACAGTAATCCCCTGGGCCCACAGTAAGTGAGACCAGCTCACCTACAGTAATCCCCTGGGCCCACAGTAATAGTGTGGCCAGCTCACCTACAGTAATCCCCTCGGCACATTGTAACAGTGAGACCAGCTCACCTACAGTAATCCCATGGGCCCACAGTGACAGTGAGAGAGACCAGCTCACCTACAGTAATCCCCTCGGCACATAGTAACAGTGAGACCAGCTCACCTACAGTAATCTCCTGGGCCCACAGTGACAGTGAGACCAGCTCACCTACAGCAAACCCCTGGGCCTACAGTAACAGTGAGGGAGACCAGCTCACCTACAGTAATCCCCTGGGCCCACAGTAACAGTGAGAGAGACCAGCTCACCTACAGTAATCCCCTGGGCCCACAGTGACAGTGAGACCAGCTCGCCTACAGTAATCCCCTGGGCCCACAGTAACAGTGAGAGAGACCAGCTCACCTACAGTAATCCCCTGGGCCCACAGTAACAGTGAGGGAGACCAGCTCACCTACAGTAATCCCCTGGGCCCACAGTAACAGTGAGACCAGCTCACCTACAGTAATCCCCTGGGCCCACAGTAACAGTGAGAGAGACCAGCTCACCTACAGTAATCCCCTGGGCCCACAGTGACAGTGAGAGAGACCAGCTCACCTACAGTAATCCCCTGGGCCCACAGTAAGTGAGACCAGCTCACCTACAGTAATCCCCTGGGCCCACAGTAACAGTGAGGGAGACCAGCTCACCTACAGTAATCCCCTGGGCCCACAGTAACAGTGAGAGAGACCAGCTCACCTACAGTAATCCCCTGGGCCCACAGTAACAGTGAGAGAGACCAGCTCACCTACAGTAATCCCCTGGGCCCACAGTAACAGTGAGGGAGACCAGCTCACCTACAGTAATCCCCTGGGCCCACAGTAACAGTGAGACCAGCTCACCTACAGTAATCCCCTGGGCCCACAGTAACAGTGAGAGAGACCAGCTCACCTACAGTAATCCCCTGGGCCCACAGTAACAGTGAGACCAGCTCACCTACAGTAATCCCCTGGGCCCACAGTAACAGTGAGGGAGACCAGCTCACCTACAGTAATCCCCTGGGCCCACAGTAACAGTGAGACCAGCTCACCTACAGTAATCCCCTGGGCCCACTTTAACAGTGTGGCCAGCTCACCTACAGTAATCCCCTGGGCCCACAGTGACAGTGAGGGAGACCAGCTCACCTACAGTAATCCCCTGGGCCCACAGTAACAGTGAGACCAGCTCACCTACAGTAATCCCCTGGACCCACAGTAACAGTGAGGGAGACCAGCTCACCTACAGTAATCCCCAGGGCCCACAGTAACAGTGAGACCAGCTCACCTACAGTAATCCCGTGGGCCCACAGTAACAGTGAGACCAGCTCACCTACAGTAATCCCCTGGGCCCACAGTAACAGTGAGAGAGACCAGCTCACCTACAGTAATCCCCTGGGCCCACAGTAACAGTGAGAGAGACCAGCTCACCTACAGTAATCCCCTGGGCCCACAGTAACAGTGAGGGAGACCAGCTCACCTACAGTAATCCCCTGGGCCCACAGTAACAGTGAGAGAGACCAGCTCACCTACAGTAATCCCCTGGGCCCACAGTAACAGTGAGAGAGACCAGCTCACCTACAGTAATCCCCTGGGCCCACAGTAACAGTGAGGGAGACCAGCTCACCTACAGTAATCCCCTGGGCCCACAGTAACAGTGAGACCAGCTCACCTACAGTAATCCCCTGGGCCCACAGTAACAGTGTGGCCAGCTCACCTACAGTAATCCCCTCGGCACATACTAACAGTGAGACCAGCTCACCTACAGTAATCCCCTGGGCCCACAGTAAGTGAGACCAGCTCACCTACAGTAATCCCCTCGGCACATAGTAACAGTGAGACCAGCTCACCTACAGTAATCCCCTGGGCCCACAGTGACAGTGAGACCAGCTCACCTACAGCAAACCCCTGGGCCTACAGTAACAGTGAGGGAGACCAGCTCACCTACAGTAATCCCCTGGGCCCACAGTAACAGTGAGAGAGACCAGCTCACCTACAGTAATCCCCTGGGCCCACAGTGACAGTGAGACCAGCTCACCTACAGTAATCCCCTGGGCCCACAGTAACAGTGAGAGAGACCAGCTCACCTACAGTAATCCCCTGGGCCCACAGTAACAGTGAGGGAGACCAGCTCACCTACAGTAATCCCCTGGGCCCACAGTAACAGTGAGACCAGCTCACCTACAGTAATCCCCTGGGCCCACAGTAACAGTGAGAGAGACCAGCTCACCTACAGTAATCCCCTGGGCCCACAGTGACAGTGAGAGAGACCAGCTCACCTACAGTAATCCCCTGGGCCCACAGTAAGTGAGACCAGCTCACCTACAGTAATCCCCTGGGCCCACAGTAACAGTGAGGGAGACCAGCTCACCTACAGTAATCCCCTGGGCCCACAGTAACAGTGAGAGAGACCAGCTCACCTACAGTAATCCCCTGGGCCCACAGTAACAGTGAGAGAGACCAGCTCACCTACAGTAATCCCCTGGGCCCACAGTAACAGTGAGGGAGACCAGCTCACCTACAGTAATCCCCTGGGCCCACAGTAACAGTGAGACCAGCTCACCTACAGTAATCCCCTGGGCCCACAGTAACAGTGAGAGAGACCAGCTCACCTACAGTAATCCCCTGGGCCCACAGTAACAGTGAGACCAGCTCACCTACAGTAATCCCCTGGACCCACAGTAACAGTGAGGGAGACCAGCTCACCTACAGTAATCCCCTGGGCCCACAGTAACAGTGAGACCAGCTCACCTACAGTAATCCCCTGGGCCCACTTTAACAGTGTGGCCAGCTCACCTACAGTAATCCCCTGGGCCCACAGTGACAGTGAGGGAGACCAGCTCACCTACAGTAATCCCCTGGGCCCACAGTAACAGTGAGACCAGCTCACCTACAGTAATCCCCTGGGCCCACAGTAACAGTGAGGGAGACCAGCTCACCTACAGTAATCCCCAGGGCCCACAGTAACAGTGAGACCAGCTCACCTACAGTAATCCCGTGGGCCCACAGTAACAGTGAGACCAGCTCACCTACAGTAATCCCCTGGGCCCACAGTAACAGTGAGAGAGACCAGCTCACCTACAGTAATCCCCTGGGCCCACAGTAACAGTGAGAGAGACCAGCTCACCTACAGTAATCCCCTGGGCCCACAGTAACAGTGAGGGAGACCAGCTCACCTACAGTAATCCCCTGGGCCCACAGTAACAGTGAGAGAGACCAGCTCACCTACAGTAATCCCCTGGGCCCACAGTAACAGTGAGAGAGACCAGCTCACCTACAGTAATCCCCTGGGCCCACAGTAACAGTGAGGGAGACCAGCTCACCTACAGTAATCCCCTGGGCCCACAGTAACAGTGAGACCAGCTCACCTACAGTAATCCCCTGGGCCCACAGTAACAGTGTGGCCAGCTCACCTACAGTAATCCCCTCGGCACATACTAACAGTGAGACCAGCTCACCTACAGTAATCCCCTGGGCCCACAGTAAGTGAGACCAGCTCACCTACAGTAATCCCCTGGGCCTACAGTAACAGTGAGGGAGACCAGCTCACCTACAGTAATCCCCTGGGCCCACAGTAACAGTGAGACCAGCTCACCTACAGTAATCCCCTCGGCACATACTAACAGTGAGACCAGCTCACCTACAGTAATCCCCTGGGCCCACAGTAACAGTGAGAGAGACCAGCTCACCTACAGTAATCCCCTGGGCCCACAGTAAGTGAGACCAGCTCACCTACAGTAATCCCCTCGGCACATACTAACAGTGAGACCAGCTCACCTGCAGTAATCCCATGGGCCCACAGTGACAGTGAGAGAGACCAGCTTACCTACAGTAATCCCCTGGACCCACAGTAACAGTGAGAGAGACGACCTCACCTACAGTAATCCCCTGGGCCCACAGTGACAGTGAGACCAGCTCACCTACAGTAATCCCCTGGACCCACAGTAACAGTGAGAGAGACGACCTCACCTACAGTAATCCCCTGGGCCCACAGTAACAGTGTGACCAGCTCACCTACAGTAATCCCCTGGGCCCACAGTAACAGTGAGACCAGCTCACCTACAGTAATCCCCTAGGCCCACAGTGACAGTGAGAGAGACCAGCTCACCTACAGTAATCCCCTGGGCCCACAGTAACAGTGAGAGAGACCAGCTCACCTACAGTAATCCCCTGGGCCCACAGTGACAGTGAGACCAGCTCACCTACAGTAATCCCCTGGGCACACAGTAACAGTGAGAGAGACCAGCTCACCTACAGTCATCCCCTGGGCCCACAGTAACAGTGAGAGAGACCAGCTCACCTACAGTAATCCCCTGGGCCCACAGTGACAGTGAGGGAGACCAGCTCACCTACAGTAATCCCCTGGGCCCACAGTAACAGTGAGAGAGACCAGCTCACCTACAGTAATCCCCTGGGCACACAGTAACAGTGAGAGAGACCAGCTCACCTACAGTAATCCCCTGGGCCCACAGTAACAGTGAGAGAGACCAGCTCACCTACAGTAATCCCCTGGGCCCACAGTGACAGTGAGAGAGACCAGCTCACCTACAGTAATCCCCTGGGCCCACAGTAACAGTGAGACCAGCTCACCTACAGTAATCCCCTGGGCCCACAGTAACAGTGAGGGAGACCAGCTCACCTACAGTAATCCCCTGGGCCCACAGTAACAGTGAGAGAGACCAGCTCACCTACAGTAATCCCCTGGACCCACAGTAACAGTGAGACCAGCTCACCTACAGTAATCCCCTGGGCCCACAGTGACAATGAGGGAGACCAGCTCACCTACAGTAATCCCCTGGGCCCACAGTAACAGTGAGGGAGACCAGCTCACCTACAGTAATCCCCTGGGCCCACAGTAACAGTGAGACCAGCTCACCTACAGTAATCCCCTGGGCCCACAGTAACAGTGAGAGAGACCAGCTCACCTACAGTAATCCCCTGGGCCCACAGTAACAGTGAGGGAGACCAGCTCACCTACAGTAATCCCCTGGGCCCACAGTAACAGTGAGACCAGCTCACCTACAGTAATCCCCTGGGCCCACAGTAACAGTGAGACCAGCTCACCTACAGTAATCCCCTGGGCCCACAGTAACAGTGAGAGAGACCAGCTCACCTACAGTAATCCCCTGGGCCAACAGTAACAGTGAGACCAGCTCACCTACAGTAATCCCCTGGGCCCACAGTAACAGTGAGAGAGACCAGCTCACCTACAGTAATCCCCTGGGCCCACAGTAACAGTGAGACCAGCTCACCTACAGTAATCCCCTGGGCACACAGTAACAGTGAGGGAGACCAGCTCACCTACAGTAATCCCCTGGGCCCACAGTAACAGTGAGAGAGACCAGCTCACCTACAGTAATCCCCTGGGCCCACAGTAACAGTGAGACCAGCTCACCTACAGTAATCCCCTGGGCACACAGTAACAATGAGGGAGACCAGCTCACCTACAGTAATCCCCTGGGCCCACAGTAACAGTGAGACCAGCTCACCTACAGTAATCCCCTGGGCCCACAGTAACAGTGAGAGAGACCAGCTCACCTGCAGTAATCCCCTGGGCCCACAGTAACAGAGAGACCAGCTCACCTACAGTAATCCCCTGGGCCCACAGTAACAGAGAGACCAGCTCACCTACAGTAATCCCCTGGGCCCACAGTAACAATGAGGGAGACCAGCTCACCTACAGTAATCCCCTGGGCCCACAGTGACAGTGAGAGAGACCAGCTCACCTACAGTAATCCCCTGGGCACACAGTAACAATGAGGGAGACCAGCTCACCTACAGTAATCCCCTGGGCCCACAGTAACAATGAGGGAGACCAGCTCACCTACAGTAATCCCCTGGGCCCACAGTAACAGTGAGAGAGACCAGCTCACCTACAGTAATCCCCTGGGCACACAGTAACAATGAGGGAGACCAGCTCACCTACAGTAATCCCCTGGGCCCACAGTGACAGTGAGACCAGCTCACCTACAGTAATCCCCTGGGCCCACAGTGACAGTGAGAGAGACCAGCTCACCTACAGTAATCCCCTGGGCCCACAGTAACAGTGAGACCAGCTCACCTACAGTAATCCCCTGGGCACACAGTAACAGTGAGACCAGCTCACCTACAGTAATCCCCTGGGCCCACAGTAACAGTGAGAGAGACCAGCTCACCTACAGTAATCCCCTGGGCCCACAGTAACAGTGAGACCAGCTCACCTACAGTAATCCCCTGGGCACACAGTAACAGTGAGGGAGACCAGCTCACCTACAGTAATCCCCTGGGCCCACAGTAACAGTGAGAGAGACCAGCTCACCTACAGTAATCCCCTGGGCCCACAGTAACAGTGAGACCAGCTCACCTACAGTAATCCCCTGGGCACACAGTAACAATGAGGGAGACCAGCTCACCTACAGTAATCCCCTGGGCCCACAGTAACAGTGAGACCAGCTCACCTACAGTAATCCCCTGGGCCCACAGTAACAGTGAGAGAGACCAGCTCACCTACAGTAATCCCCTGGGCCCACAGTAACAGAGAGACCAGCTCACCTACAGTAATCCCCTGGGCCCACAGTAACAGAGAGACCAGCTCACCTACAGTAATCCCCTGGGCCCACAGTAACAATGAGGGAGACCAGCTCACCTACAGTAATCCCCTGGGCACACAGTAACAATGAGGGAGACCAGCTCACCTACAGTAATCCCCTGGGCCCACAGTAACAGTGAGACCAGCTCACCTACAGTAATCCCCTGGGCCCACAGTAACAGTGAGAGAGACCAGCTCACCTACAGTAATCCCCTGGGCCCACAGTAACAGAGAGACCAGCTCACCTATAGTAATCCCCTGGGCCCACAGTAACAGAGAGACCAGCTCACCTACAGTAATCCCCTGGGCCCACAGTAACAATGAGGGAGACCAGCTCACCGACAGTAATCCCCTGGGCCCACAGTAACAGTGAGACCAGCTCACCTACAGTAATCCCCTGGGCACACAGTAACAATGAGGGAGACCAGCTCACCTACAGTAATCCCCTGGGCCCACAGTAACAGTGAGACCAGCTCACCTACAGTAATCCCCTGGGCCCACAGTAACAGTGAGAGAGACCAGCTCACCTACAGTAATCCCCTGGGCCCACAGTAACAGAGAGACCAGCTCACCTACAGTAATCCCCTGGGCCCACAGTAACAGAGAGACCAGCTCACCTACAGTAATCCCCTGGGCCCACAGTAACAGTGAGACCAGCTCACCTACAGTAATCCCCTGGGCACACAGTAACAATGAGGGAGACCAGCTCACCTACAGTAATCCCCTGGGCCCACAGTGACAGTGAGAGAGACCAGCTCACCTACAGTAATCCCCTGGGCACACAGTAACAATGAGGGAGACCAGCTCACCTACAGTAATCCCCTGGGCCCACAGTAACAATGAGGGAGACCAGCTCACCTACAGTAATCCCCTGGGCCCACAGTAACAGTGAGAGAGACCAGCTCACCTACAGTAATCCCCTGGGCACACAGTAACAATGAGGGAGACCAGCTCACCTACAGTAATCCCCTGGGCCCACAGTAACAGTGAGAGAGACCAGCTCACCTACAGTAATCCCCTGGGCCCACAGTAACAGTGAGACCAGCTCACCTACAGTAATCCCCTGGGCACACAGTAACAATGAGGGAGACCAGCTCACCTACAGTAATCCCCTGGGCCCACAGTAACAGTGAGACCAGCTCACCTACAGTAATCCCCTGGGCCCACAGTAACAGTGAGAGAGACCAGCTCACCTACAGTAATCCCCTGGGCCCACAGTAACAGAGAGACCAGCTCACCTACAGTAATCCCCTGGGCCCACAGTAACAGAGAGACCAGCTCACCTACAGTAATCCCCTGGGCCCACAGTAACAGTGAGACCAGCTCACCTACAGTAATCCCCTGGGCACACAGTAACAATGAGGGAGACCAGCTCACCTACAGTAATCCCCTGGGCCCACAGTGACAGTGAGAGAGACCAGCTCACCTACAGTAATCCCCTGGGCACACAGTAACAATGAGGGAGACCAGCTCACCTACAGTAATCCCCTGGGCCCACAGTAACAATGAGGGAGACCAGCTCACCTACAGTAATCCCCTGGGCCCACAGTAACAATGAGGGAGACCAGCTCACCTACAGTAATCCCCTGGGCCCACAGTGACAGTGAGACCAGCTCACCTACAGTAATCCCCTGGGCCCACAGTGACAGTGAGAGAGACCAGCTCACCTACAGTAATCCCCTGGGCACACAGTAACAATGAGGGAGACCAGCTCACCTACAGTAATCCCCTGGGCCCACAGTAACAATGAGGGAGACCAGCTCACCTACAGTAATCCCCTGGGCCCACAGTAACAGTGAGACCAGCTCACCTACAGTAATCCCCTGGGCCCACAGTAACAGTGAGAGAGACCAGCTCACCTACAGTAATCCCCTGGGCCCACAGTAACAGTGAGGGAGACCAGCTCACCTACAGTAATCCCCTGGGCCCACAGTAACAGTGAGACCAGCTCACCTACAGTAATCCCCTGGGCCCACAGTAACAGTGAGACCAGCTCACCTACAGTAATCCCCTGGGCCCACAGTAACAGTGAGAGAGACCAGCTCACCTACAGTAATCCCCTGGGCCCACAGTAACAGTGAGGGAGACCAGCTCACCTACAGTAATCCCCTGGGCCCACAGTAACAGTGAGAGAGACCAGCTCACCTACAGTAATCCCCTGGGCCCACAGTAACAGTGAGAGAGACCAGCTCACCTACAGTAATCCCCTGGGCCCACAGTAACAGTGAGTGAGACCAGCTCACCTACAGTAATCCCCTGGGCCCACAGTAACAGTGAGACCAGCTCACCTACAGTAATCCCCTGGGCCCACAGTAACAGTGTGGCCAGCTCACCTACAGTAATCCCCTCGGCACATACTAACAGTGAGACCAGCTCACCTACAGTAATCCCCTGGGCCCACAGTAAGTGAGACCAGCTCACCTACAGTAATCCCCTGGGCCTACAGTAACAGTGAGGGAGACCAGCTCACCTACAGTAATCCCCTGGGCCCACAGTAACAGTGAGACCAGCTCACCTACAGTAATCCCCTCGGCACATACTAACAGTGAGACCAGCTCACCTACAGTAATCCCCTGGGCCCACAGTAACAGTGAGAGAGACCAGCTCACCTACAGTAATCCCCTGGGCCCACAGTAAGTGAGACCAGCTCACCTACAGTAATCCCCTCGGCACATACTAACAGTGAGACCAGCTCACTTGCAGTAATCCCATGGGCCCACAGTGACAGTGAGAGAGACCAGCTTACCTACAGTAATCCCCTGGACCCACAGTAACAGTGAGAGAGACGACCTCACCTACAGTAATCCCCTGGGCCCACAGTGACAGTGAGACCAGCTCACCTACAGTAATCCCCTGGACCCACAGTAACAGTGAGAGAGACGACCTCACCTACAGTAATCCCCTGGGCCCACAGTAACAGTGTGACCAGCTCACCTACAGTAATCCCCTGGGCCCACAGTAACAGTGAGACCAGCTCACCTACAGTAATCCCCTAGGCCCACAGTGACAGTGAGAGAGACCAGCTCACCTACAGTAATCCCCTGGGCCCACAGTAACAGTGAGAGAGACCAGCTCACCTACAGTAATCCCCTGGGCCCACAGTGACAGTGAGACCAGCTCACCTACAGTAATCCCCTGGGCACACAGTAACAGTGAGAGAGACCAGCTCACCTACAGTCATCCCCTGGGCCCACAGTAACAGTGAGAGAGACCAGCTCACCTACAGTAATCCCCTGGGCCCACAGTGACAGTGAGGGAGACCAGCTCACCTACAGTAATCCCCTGGGCCCACAGTAACAGTGAGAGAGACCAGCTCACCTACAGTAATCCCCTGGGCACACAGTAACAGTGAGAGAGACCAGCTCACCTACAGTAATCCCCTGGGCCCACAGTAACAGTGAGAGAGACCAGCTCACCTACAGTAATCCCCTGGGCCCACAGTGACAGTGAGAGAGACCAGCTCACCTACAGTAATCCCCTGGGCCCACAGTAACAGTGAGACCAGCTCACCTACAGTAATCCCCTGGGCCCACAGTAACAGTGAGGGAGACCAGCTCACCTACAGTAATCCCCTGGGCCCACAGTAACAGTGAGAGAGACCAGCTCACCTACAGTAATCCCCTGGACCCACAGTAACAGTGAGACCAGCTCACCTACAGTAATCCCCTGGGCCCACAGTGACAATGAGGGAGACCAGCTCACCTACAGTAATCCCCTGGGCCCACAGTAACAGTGAGGGAGACCAGCTCACCTACAGTAATCCCCTGGGCCCACAGTAACAGTGAGACCAGCTCACCTACAGTAATCCCCTGGGCCCACAGTAACAGTGAGAGAGACCAGCTCACCTACAGTAATCCCCTGGGCCCACAGTAACAGTGAGGGAGACCAGCTCACCTACAGTAATCCCCTGGGCCCACAGTAACAGTGAGACCAGCTCACCTACAGTAATCCCCTGGGCCCACAGTAACAGTGAGACCAGCTCACCTACAGTAATCCCCTGGGCCCACAGTAACAGTGAGAGAGACCAGCTCACCTACAGTAATCCCCTGGGCCAACAGTAACAGTGAGACCAGCTCACCTACAGTAATCCCCTGGGCCCACAGTAACAGTGAGAGAGACCAGCTCACCTACAGTAATCCCCTGGGCCCACAGTAACAGTGAGACCAGCTCACCTACAGTAATCCCCTGGGCACACAGTAACAGTGAGGGAGACCAGCTCACCTACAGTAATCCCCTGGGCCCACAGTAACAGTGAGAGAGACCAGCTCACCTACAGTAATCCCCTGGGCCCACAGTAACAGTGAGACCAGCTCACCTACAGTAATCCCCTGGGCACACAGTAACAATGAGGGAGACCAGCTCACCTACAGTAATCCCCTGGGCCCACAGTAACAGTGAGACCAGCTCACCTACAGTAATCCCCTGGGCCCACAGTAACAGTGAGAGAGACCAGCTCACCTGCAGTAATCCCCTGGGCCCACAGTAACAGAGAGACCAGCTCACCTACAGTAATCCCCTGGGCCCACAGTAACAGAGAGACCAGCTCACCTACAGTAATCCCCTGGGCCCACAGTAACAATGAGGGAGACCAGCTCACCTACAGTAATCCCCTGGGCCCACAGTGACAGTGAGAGAGACCAGCTCACCTACAGTAATCCCCTGGGCACACAGTAACAATGAGGGAGACCAGCTCACCTACAGTAATCCCCTGGGCCCACAGTAACAATGAGGGAGACCAGCTCACCTACAGTAATCCCCTGGGCCCACAGTAACAGTGAGAGAGACCAGCTCACCTACAGTAATCCCCTGGGCACACAGTAACAATGAGGGAGACCAGCTCACCTACAGTAATCCCCTGGGCCCACAGTGACAGTGAGACCAGCTCACCTACAGTAATCCCCTGGGCCCACAGTGACAGTGAGAGAGACCAGCTCACCTACAGTAATCCCCTGGGCCCACAGTAACAGTGAGACCAGCTCACCTACAGTAATCCCCTGGGCACACAGTAACAGTGAGACCAGCTCACCTACAGTAATCCCCTGGGCCCACAGTAACAGTGAGAGAGACCAGCTCACCTACAGTAATCCCCTGGGCCCACAGTAACAGTGAGACCAGCTCACCTACAGTAATCCCCTGGGCACACAGTAACAGTGAGGGAGACCAGCTCACCTACAGTAATCCCCTGGGCCCACAGTAACAGTGAGAGAGACCAGCTCACCTACAGTAATCCCCTGGGCCCACAGTAACAGTGAGACCAGCTCACCTACAGTAATCCCCTGGGCACACAGTAACAATGAGGGAGACCAGCTCACCTACAGTAATCCCCTGGGCCCACAGTAACAGTGAGACCAGCTCACCTACAGTAATCCCCTGGGCCCACAGTAACAGTGAGAGAGACCAGCTCACCTACAGTAATCCCCTGGGCCCACAGTAACAGAGAGACCAGCTCACCTACAGTAATCCCCTGGGCCCACAGTAACAGAGAGACCAGCTCACCTACAGTAATCCCCTGGGCCCACAGTAACAATGAGGGAGACCAGCTCACCTACAGTAATCCCCTGGGCACACAGTAACAATGAGGGAGACCAGCTCACCTACAGTAATCCCCTGGGCCCACAGTAACAGTGAGACCAGCTCACCTACAGTAATCCCCTGGGCCCACAGTAACAGTGAGAGAGACCAGCTCACCTACAGTAATCCCCTGGGCCCACAGTAACAGAGAGACCAGCTCACCTATAGTAATCCCCTGGGCCCACAGTAACAGAGAGACCAGCTCACCTACAGTAATCCCCTGGGCCCACAGTAACAATGAGGGAGACCAGCTCACCGACAGTAATCCCCTGGGCCCACAGTAACAGTGAGACCAGCTCACCTACAGTAATCCCCTGGGCACACAGTAACAATGAGGGAGACCAGCTCACCTACAGTAATCCCCTGGGCCCACAGTAACAGTGAGACCAGCTCACCTACAGTAATCCCCTGGGCCCACAGTAACAGTGAGAGAGACCAGCTCACCTACAGTAAACCCCTGGGCCCACAGTAACAGAGAGACCAGCTCACCTACAGTAATCCCCTGGGCCCACAGTAACAGAGAGACCAGCTCACCTACAGTAATCCCCTGGGCCCACAGTAACAGTGAGACCAGCTCACCTACAGAAATCCCCTGGGCACACAGTAACAATGAGGGAGACCAGCTCACCTACAGTAATCCCCTGGGCCCACAGTGACAGTGAGAGAGACCAGCTCACCTACAGTAATCCCCTGGGCACACAGTAACAATGAGGGAGACCAGCTCACCTACAGTAATCCCCTGGGCCCACAGTAACAATGAGGGAGACCAGCTCACCTACAGTAATCCCCTGGGCCCACAGTAACAGTGAGAGAGACCAGCTCACCGACAGTAATCCCCTGGGCACACAGTAACAATGAGGGAGACCAGCTCACCTACAGTAATCCCCTGGGCCCACAGTAACAGTGAGAGAGACCAGCTCACCTACAGTAATCCCCTGGGCCCACAGTAACAGTGAGACCAGCTCACCTACAGTAATCCCCTGGGCACACAGTAACAATGAGGGAGACCAGCTCACCTACAGTAATCCCCTGGGCCCACAGTAACAGTGAGACCAGCTCACCTACAGTAATCCCCTGGGCCCACAGTAACAGTGAGAGAGACCAGCTCACCTACAGTAATCCCCTGGGCCCACAGTAACAGAGAGACCAGCTCACCTACAGTAATCCCCTGGGCCCACAGTAACAGAGAGACCAGCTCACCTACAGTAATCCCCTGGGCCCACAGTAACAGTGAGACCAGCTCACCTACAGTAATCCCCTGGGCACACAGTAACAATGAGGGAGACCAGCTCACCTACAGTAATCCCCTGGGCCCACAGTGACAGTGAGAGAGACCAGCTCACCTACAGTAATCCCCTGGGCACACAGTAACAATGAGGGAGACCAGCTCACCTACAGTAATCCCCTGGGCCCACAGTAACAATGAGGGAGACCAGCTCACCTACAGTAATCCCCTGGGCCCACAGTAACAATGAGGGAGACCAGCTCACCTACAGTAATCCCCTGGGCCCACAGTGACAGTGAGACCAGCTCACCTACAGTAATCCCCTGGGCCCACAGTGACAGTGAGAGAGACCAGCTCACCTACAGTAATCCCCTGGGCACACAGTAACAATGAGGGAGACCAGCTCACCTACAGTAATCCCCTGGGCCCACAGTAACAATGAGGGAGACCAGCTCACCTACAGTAATCCCCTGGGCCCACAGTAACAGTGAGACCAGCTCACCTACAGTAATCCCCTGGGCCCACAGTAACAGTGAGAGAGACCAGCTCACCTACAGTAATCCCCTGGGCCCACAGTAACAGTGAGGGAGACCAGCTCACCTACAGTAATCCCCTGGGCCCACAGTAACAGTGAGACCAGCTCACCTACAGTAATCCCCTGGGCCCACAGTAACAGTGAGACCAGCTCACCTACAGTAATCCCCTGGGCCCACAGTAACAGTGAGAGAGACCAGCTCACCTACAGTAATCCCCTGGGCCAACAGTAACAGTGAGACCAGCTCACCTACAGTAATCCCCTGGGCCCACAGTAACAGTGAGAGAGACCAGCTCACCTACAGTAATCCCCTGGGCCCACAGTAACAGTGAGACCAGCTCACCTACAGTAATCCCCTGGGCACACAGTAACAGTGAGGGAGACCAGCTCACCTACAGTAATCCCCTGGGCCCACAGTAACAGTGAGAGAGACCAGCTCACCTACAGTAATCCCCTGGGCCCACAGTAACAGTGAGACCAGCTCACCTACAGTAATCCCCTGGGCACACAGTAACAATGAGGGAGACCAGCTCACCTACAGTAATCCCCTGGGCCCACAGTAACAGTGAGACCAGCTCACCTACAGTAATCCCCTGGGCCCACAGTAACAGTGAGAGAGACCAGCTCACCTACAGTAATCCCCTGGGCCCACAGTAACAGAGAGACCAGCTCACCTACAGTAATCCCCTGGGCCCACAGTAACAGAGAGACCAGCTCACCTACAGTAATCCCCTGGGCCCACAGTGACAGTGAGAGAGACCAGCTCACCTACAGTAATCCCCTGGGCACACAGTAACAATGAGGGAGACCAGCTCACCTACAGTAATCCCCTGGGCCCACAGTAACAATGAGGGAGACCAGCTCACCTACAGTAATCCCCTGGGCCCACAGTAACAGTGAGAGAGACCAGCTCACCTACAGTAATCCCCTGGGCCCACAGTAACAGTGAGACCAGCTCACCTACAGTAATCCCCTGGGCACACAGTAACAATGAGGGAGACCAGCTCACCTACAGTAATCCCCTGGGCCCACAGTAACAGTGAGACCAGCTCACCTACAGTAATCCCCTGGGCCCACAGTAACAGTGAGAGAGACCAGCTCACCTACAGTAATCCCCTGGGCCCACAGTAACAGAGAGACCAGCTCACCTACAGTAATCCCCTGGGCCCACAGTAACAGAGAGACCAGCTCACCTACAGTAATCCCCTGGGCCCACAGTGACAGTGAGAGAGACCAGCTCACCTACAGTAATCCCCTGGGCACACAGTAACAATGAGGGAGACCAGCTCACCTACAGTAATCCCCTGGGCCCACAGTAACAATGAGGGAGACCAGCTCACCTACAGTAATCCCCTGGGCCCACAGTAACAGTGAGAGAGACCAGCTCACCTACAGTAATCCCCTGGGCACACAGTAACAATGAGGGAGACCAGCTCACCTACAGTAATCCCCTGGGCCCACAGTGACAGTGAGACCAGCTCACCTACAGTAATCCCCTGGGCCCACAGTGACAGTGAGAGAGACCAGCTCACCTACAGTAATCCCCTGGGCCCACAGTAACAGTGAGACCAGCTCACCTACAGTAATCCCCTGGGCCCACAGTAACAGTGAGAGAGACCAGCTCACCTACAGTAATCCCCTGGGCCCACAGTAACAGAGAGACCAGCTCACCTACAGTAATCCCCTGGGCCCACAGTAACAGAGAGACCAGCTCACCTACAGTAATCCCCTGGGCCCACAGTAACAGTGAGACCAGCTCACCTACAGTAATCCCCTGGGCACACAGTAACAATGAGGGAGACCAGCTCACCTACAGTAATCCCCTGGGCCCACAGTGACAGTGAGAGAGACCAGCTCACCTACAGTAATCCCCTGGGCCCACAGTAACAATGAGGGAGACCAGCTCACCTACAGTAATCCCCTGGGCCCACAGTAACAATGAGGGAGACCAGCTCACCTACAGTAATCCCCTGGGCCCACAGTAACAGTGAGAGAGACCAGCTCACCTACAGTAATCCCCTGGGCACACAGTAACAATGAGGGAGACCAGCTCACCTACAGTAATCCCCTGGGCCCACAGTGACAGTGAGACCAGCTCACCTACAGTAATCCCCTGGGCCCACAGTGACAGTGAGAGAGACCAGCTCACCTACAGTAATCCCCTGGGCACACAGTAACAATGAGGGAGACCAGCTCACCTACAGTAATCCCCTGGGCCCACAGTAACAATGAGGGAGACCAGCTCACCTACAGTAATCCCCTGGGCCCACAGTAACAGTGAGAGAGACCAGCTCACCTACAGTAATCCCCTGGGCACACAGTAACAATGAGAGAGACCAGCTCACCTACAGTAATCCCCTGGGCCCACAGTGACAGTGAGACCAGCTCACCTACAGTAATCCCCTGGGCACACAGTAACAGTGAGACCAGCTCACCTACAGTAATCCCCTGGGCCCACAGTGACAGTGAGACCAGCTCACCTACAGTAATCCCCTGGGCCCACAGTAACAGTGAGGGAGACCAGCTCACCTACAGTAATCCCCTGGACCCACAGTAACAGTGAGTGAGACCAGCTCACCTACAGTAATCCCCTGGGCCCACAGTAACAGTGAGAGAGACCAGCTCACCTACAGTAATCCCCTGGGCCCACAGTAACAGTGAGACCAGCTCACCTACAGTAATCCCCTGGGCACACAGTAACAATGAGGGAGACCAGCTCACCTACAGTAATCCCCTGGGCCCACAGTAACAGTGAGACCAGCTCACCTACAGTAATCCCCTGGGCCCACAGTAACAGTGAGAGAGACCAGCTCACCTACAGTAATCCCCTGGGCCCACAGTAACAGAGAGACCAGCTCACCTACAGTAATCCCCTGGGCCCACAGTAACAGAGAGACCAGCTCACCTACAGTAATCCCCTGGGCCCACAGTAACAGTGAGACCAGCTCACCTACAGTAATCCCCTGGGCACACAGTAACAATGAGGGAGACCAGCTCACCTACAGTAATCCCCTGGGCCCACAGTGACAGTGAGAGAGACCAGCTCACCTACAGTAATCCCCTGGGCACACAGTAACAATGAGGGAGACCAGCTCACCTACAGTAATCCCCTGGGCCCACAGTAACAATGAGGGAGACCAGCTCACCTACAGTAATCCCCTGGGCCCACAGTAACAATGAGGGAGACCAGCTCACCTACAGTAATCCCCTGGGCCCACAGTGACAGTGAGACCAGCTCACCTACAGTAATCCCCTGGGCCCACAGTGACAGTGAGAGAGACCAGCTCACCTACAGTAATCCCCTGGGCACACAGTAACAATGAGGGAGACCAGCTCACCTACAGTAATCCCCTGGGCCCACAGTAACAATGAGGGAGACCAGCTCACCTACAGTAATCCCCTGGGCCCACAGTAACAGTGAGACCAGCTCACCTACAGTAATCCCCTGGGCCCACAGTAACAGTGTGGCCAGCTCACCTACAGTAATCCCCTGGGCCAACAGTAACAGTGAGACCAGCTCACCTACAGTAATCCCCTGGGCCCACAGTAACAGTGAGGGAGACCAGCTCACCTACAGTAATCCCCTGGGCCCACAGTGACAGTGAGACCAGCTCACCTACAGTAATCCCCTGGGCCCACAGTGACAGTGAGACCTGCTCACCTACAGTAATCCCCTGGGCCCACAGTAACAGTGAGACCAGCTCACCTACAGTAATCCCCTGGGCCCACAGTAACAGTGAGACCAGCTCACCTACAGTAATCCCCTGGGCCCACAGTGACAGTGAGAGAGACCAGCTCACCTACAGTAATCCCCTGGGCACACAGTAACAGTGAGACCAGCTCACCTACAGTAATCCCCTGGGCCCACAGTAACAGTGAGAGAGACCAGCTCACCTACAGTAATCCCCTGGGCCCACAGTGACAGTGAGAGAGACCAGCTCACCTACAGTAATCCCCTGGGCACACAGTAACAGTGAGACCAGCTCACCTACAGTAATCCCCTGGGCCCACAGTAACAGTGAGACCAGCTCACCTACAGTAATCCCCTGGGCCCACAGTAACAGTGAGACCAGCTCACCTACAGTAATCCCCTGGGCCCACAGTAACAGTGAGAGAGACCAGCTCACCTACAGTAATCCCCTGGGCACACAGTAACAGTGAGACCAGCTCACCTACAGTAATCCCCTGGGCCCACAGTAACAGTGAGAGAGACCAGCTCACCTACAGTAATCCCCTGGGCCCACAGTAACAGTGTGGCCAGCTCACCTACAGTAATCCCCTGGGCCCACAGTGACAGTGAGAGAGACCAGCTCACCTACAGTAATCCCCTGGGCACACAGTAACAGTGAGACCAGCTCACCTACAGTAATCCCCTGGGCCCACAGTAACAGTGAGACCAGCTCACCTACAGTAATCCCCTAGGCCCACAGTGACAGTGAGACCAGCTCACCTACAGTTGATATCAGTGCACACCCCCTCACTGATTCTGATTTGGAGATGCTGGTGTTGGACTGGGATGGACAAAATTAAAAATGACACAACACCAGGCTATAATGCAACAGGTTTAATTGGAAGCACTAGCTTTCGGAGCACTGCCCCTTCAGCAGGTGGTTGTGGAGGACACTGTTATAAGACCCAGTGATTCCAATTAAACCTGTTGGACTCTAACCTGGTGTTGTGTGATTTTTAGTTTCACTGCTTCTGGTCTGCGTCGAAGTCTTTCTCCTCCTTTCTCTTTTGCGGTTCTCTCTCACTGTCACACTCCCTCACTCCCTCTGCCAGCTCTCGAGTTCACACATGCTTTCACCGTTTTCTTTTCTGGCCTAGTTTGTTGTCATTGTCTCTCCTCTCATTCTTGTCCTCTCTCACACTCCTTTGCACTGTCTGTATCAGCCTCTCTTTCTCTTAGTCCTGAACTGACGCTGTCTGTCCGTGTCTCACTCAGTCTCTCTCTCTCGATCCCTCTCTCTCTCTGGGCCCTTTACTTTCTCAGTCTCTGACTCACTCTCTCTTTCCTTCTCTCTCCATGTCTCACAAAGTCTTTCACAATCACCTGATGAAGGAGCAACGCTCCGAAAGCTAGTGTGCTTCCAATTAAACCTTTAGGACTCTAACCTGGTGTGGAGTGATGTTTTTAACTCAGCCTTCCCCTGTTTGTGTGTCTGTCTGCCTTCTACTCCCTCACTCTCACTGTCTCTGTTCCATACCACAAACTCAGCCCTCAACAACAGCAATCAAAAAGCAGTGCAAACGTCCTGCCCGAGGTGGAGCCTGACTCACACTCACTCACATTAACCCAGCAACAAACCCACTGCCCACACACAGCCCCGAGCCTGGGAAATACCCCCAAACACAGCCCTGAGATGGGGAAATACCCCAAACACAGCCCTGAGATGGGGAAATACCTCAAACACAGCCCCAAGATGGGGGAATACCCCCAAACACAGCCCTGAGATGGGGAAATACCCCCAAACACAGCCCCGAGCCTGGGAAATACCCCCAAACACAGCCCTGAGATGGGGAAATACCCCAAACACAGCCCTGAGATGGGGAAATACCCCAAACGCAGCCCCGAACCTGGGAAATACCCCCAAACACAGCCCTGAGATGGGGAAATACCCCAAACACAGCCCCAAACCTGGGAAATACCCCAAACACAGCCCCGAACCTGGGAAATACCCCCAAACACAGCCCTGAGATGGGGAAATACCCCAAACACAGCCCTGAACCTGGGACATACCCCAAACACAGCCCCGAACCTGGGAAATACCCCCAAACACAGCCCTGAGATGGGGAAATACCCCCAAACACAGCCCCGAACCCGAAACACAAATAGGATTTATAATCATCTAGCAAACAACAATTTTATTGGAGATAGTCAACATGGTTTTGTCAAGGGCAGGCCGTGTCTCACAAATGTTTGAGTTTTTGAGAAGGTGACCAAGCGTGTAGATGAGGGTAGGGCAGTTGACGTGGTATACATGGAGGAGAAAGTGAGGTCTGCAGATGCTGGAGATCCGAGCTGAAAATGTGTTGCTGGAAAAGCGTAGCAGGTCAGGCAGCATCCAAGGAACAGGAAATTCGACGTTTCGGGCATGAGCCCTTCTTCAGGAAGAACTCTCCTGCTCCTTGGATGCTGCCTGACCTGCTGCGCTTTTCCAGCAACACATTTTCAGCTCAGTGGTGTACATGGACTTCAGTAAAGCCTTTGATAAGGTTCCACATGGTAGGCTGTTAGAGAAAATGCAGAGACATGGGATTGAGTGCGATTTAGCAGTTTGGATTAGAAACTGGCTTTCTGAAAGAAGGCAGCGAGTGGTGGTTGATGGAAAATATTTAGCCTGGAGTCTGGTTACTAGCGGGTGTACCACAAGGATCTGTTTTGGGACCACTGCTGTTTGTCATTTTTATAAATGACTTAGACACAGGCATTAGGGGATGGGTTAGTAAGTTTGCAGACAACACTAAAGTCAGTGGAGTAGTGAACAGTGTGATAATGAATAACTTGGGAACTATTGACCGGTGAGCCTGACATCAGTGTCGGACAGAAACCCGAGGGACAGGATTTACAGATTTGGAAAGGCAAGGACTGATTCGGGATAGTCAACATGGCTTTGTGCGTGGGAAATCATGTCTCACAAACTTGATTGAGTTCTTTGAAGAAGTAACAAAGAGGATTGATGAAGGCAGAGCGAAGATGTGATCTATATGGACTTCAGTAAGACGTTTGACAAGGTTCTCCATGGGAGACTGATTAGCAAGACTGGATCTCATGGAATACAGGGAGAACTAGTCATTTGGATACAGAACTGGCTCAATGGTAGAAGACAGAGGGTGGTGGTGGAGGGTTGTTTTTCAGACTGGAGGCCTGTGCTACAAGGATCAGTGCTTGATCTAATATCTTTCATCATTTATATCAATGATTTGGATGTGAACATCAGATGTACAGTTAGTAAGTTTGCAGATGACACCAAAATTGGAGATGAAGTGGACAGCGAAGAAGGTTACCTCAGATTACAACAGGATCTGGACCAGATGGGCCAATGGGCTGAGAAGTGGCAGATGGAGTTTAATTCAGATAAATGCGAGGTGCTGCATTTTGGGAAAGCAAATCTTAGCAGGACTTATACACTTAATGGTAAGGTCCTAGGGAGTGTTCGATAGTCACAGGTGAGGTGCCGGGAGACTGGAGGTTGACTAACGTGGTGCCACTGTTTAAGAAGGGTGGTAAAGACAAGCCAGGGAACTATAGACCGGTGAGCCTGACCTCGGTGGTGGGCAAGTTGTTGAAGGGAATCCTGAGGAACAGGATGTCCATGTATTTGGAAAGGCAAGGACTGATTAGGGATAGTCAACATGGCTTTGTGTGTGGGAAATCATGTCTCATAAACTTGATTGAGTTTTTTGAAGACATAACAAAGAAGACTGATGAGGGCAGAGCAGTAGATGTGATCTATATGGACTTCAGTAAGGTGTTCGACAAGGTTCCCCATGGGAGACTGATTAGCAAGGTTAGATCTCATGGCATACAGGGAGAACTAGCCATTTGGATACAGAACTGGCTCAAAGATAGAAGACAGAGGGTGGTGGTGGAGGGTTGCTTTTCAGACTGGAGGCCTGTGACCAGTGGAGTGTCACAAGGATCAGTACTGGGTCCTCTACTTCTTGTCATTTACAGAAATGATTTGGATGTGAACATAAGAGGTACAATTAGTAAGTTTGCAGATCTCATCAAAATTGGAGGTGTAGTGGACAGCAAAGATTATCTCAGTATAACAGGATCTTGACCAGATGGGCCAATGGGCTGAGATGTGGCAGATGGAGTTTAATTCAGATAAATGCGAGGTGCTGCATTTTGGGAAAGCAAATCTTAGCAGGACTTCTACACTTAATGGTAAGGTCCTAGGGAGCGTTGCTGAACAAAGAGACCTTGGAGTGCAGGTTCATAGCTCCTTGAAAGTGGAGTCGCAGGTAGATAGGATAGTGAAGAAGGCGTTTGGTATGCTTTCCTTTATTGGTCAGAGTATTGAGTACAGGAGTTGGGAGGTCATGTTGCAGCTGTACAGGATATTGGTTAGGCCAGTGTAGGAATATTGCGGGCAGTTCTGGTCTCCTTCTATCGGAAAGATGATGTGAAACTTGAAAGGGTTCAGAAAAGATTTACAAGGATGTTGCCAGGGTTGGAGGATCTGAGCTACAGGGAGAGGCTGAACAGGCTGGGGCTGTTTTCCCTGGAGCATCGGAGGCTGAGGGGTGACCTTATAGGGGTTTACAGAATTATGAGGGGCATGTATAGGGTAAATAGACAAAGTCTTTTCCCTGGGGTGGGGGAGTCCAGAACTAGAGGGCATAGGTTTAGGGTGAGAGGGGAAAGATATAAAAGAGACCTAAGGGGCAACTTTTTCATGCAGAGGGTGGTACATGTATGGAATGAGCTGCCAGAGGATGTGGTGGAGGCTGGTACAATTGCAACATTTAAGAGGCATTTGGATGGGTATATGAATAGGAAGATTTTGGAGGGATATGGGCAGGGAGACGGCTGTGAATGCAGACAGTGTTGGAGCTGGGTGAGAGCGAGCAGGGAGAGGGCTGTGAATGTACAGCGGGTTGGAGCTGGGTGTGAGAGAGCAGGAAGAGGGCTGTGAATGTACAGCGGGTTGGAGCTGAGTGTGAGAGAGCAGGGAGAGGGCTGTGAATGTAGACAGTGTTGGAGCTGGGTGTGAGAGAGCAGGGAGAGGGCTGTGAATGTACAGCGGGTTGGAGCTGGGTGTGAGAGAGCAGGGAGAGGGCTGTGAATGTACAGCGGGTTGGAGCTGAGTGTGAGAGAGCAGGGAGAGGGCTGTGAATGTAGACAGTGTTGGAGCTGGGTGAGAGCGAGCAGGGAGAGGGCTGTGAATGTAGACCGGGTTGGAGCTGGGTGTGAGAGAGCAGGGAGAGGGCTGTGAATGTAGACCAGGTTGGAGCTGGGTGTATAAGATACAACTGGAATGAAAAGCACAGACAGCGAGCAGGGACTGTCATTTTTCTTTTATTAAATTATTTATAAGTTACACACATGGAGGCAGCTCCGAAGAGGAGACAATCAGCCCTCATCACCACCCCCCCACCGCTCACCTCACTTCAGCAGACTCCAAGCACTGAGAATGGTCCATAACTTGAAGGCAGATGTCGGATTGAGGTGGGGGTGGCCAGGAAACAGGGGTGAGCGGGCAGGTTATGGGGGTCCAGCAGGAAACAGGGGTGAGCGGGCAGGTTATGGGGCATGGGGCATCCAGCAGGGAACAGGGGTGAGCGGGCAGGTTATGGGGCATCCGGCAGGAAACAGGGGTGAGCGGGCAGGTTATGGGGCATGGGGCATCCAGCAGGGAACAGGGGTGAGCGGGCAGGTTATGGGGCATGGGGCATCCAGCAGGGAACAGGGGTGAGCGGGCAGGTTATGGGGCATGGGGCATCCAGCAGGGAACAGGGGTGAGCGGGCAGGTTATGGGGCATCCGGCAGGAAACAGGGGTGAGCGGGCAGGTTATGGGGCATGGGGCATCCAGCAGGGAACAGGGGTGAACGGGCAGGTTATGGGACATCCAGCAGGAAACAGGGGTGAGTGGGCAGGTTATGGGGCATGGGGCATCCAGCAGGGAACAGGGGTGAGCAGGCAGGTTATGGGGCATGGTGGTTCCAGCAGGGAACAGGGGTGAGCAGGCAGGTTATGGGGCATGGTGGTTCCAGCAGGGAACAGGGGTGAGTGGGCAGGTTATGGGGCATGGTGGTTCCAGCAGGGAACAGGGGTGAGTGGGCAGGTTATGGGGCATGGTGGTTCCAGCAGGGAACAGGGGTGAGCAGGCAGGTTATGGGGCATGGGGCATCCAGCAGGGAACAGGGGTGAGTGGGCAGGTTATGGGGCATGGGGTATCCAGCAGGGAACTGGGTTGAGCGGGCAGGTTATGGGGCATGAGGTATCCAGCAGGGAACAGGGGTGAGTGGGCAGGTTATGGGGCATGGGGTATCCACCAGGGAACTGGGGTGAGCGGGCAGGTTATGGGGCATGGGGTATCCAGCAGGGAACTGGGGTGAGCAGGCAGGTTATGGGGCATGGGGTATCCAGCAGGGAACTGGGGTGAGCGGGCAGGTTATGGGGCATGGTTGTTCCAGCAGGCGACAGGGGTGAGCAGGCAGGTTATGGTGGTTCCAGCAGGGGACAGGGGTGAGCGGGCAGGTTATGGGACATGGAGGTTCCAGCAGGAAATGGTGGGGTTGTGGTGAATGTGCAGGGAATGGGTTCGGTGGGGCAGACAACAGGATCTGGGTCGGGGAGGGGGTGACACTCCAGGGATCCAGATGGGAGCATGGACCCCCATGGGATGCAGATGGGGGTGACCCAGAGGAATCCAGTTGCTGGGAGGGGGAGACAGTGGGACACCAGCAGTGTGACCTAGTGAGTTCCAGAGGGGGATGTGACCACCAGGACCCGGATGAGGGGAGAACCCAGCAGGATCCATGTGAGGGTTTTAATGTAGAGGGTCCCAGATGTGGGTGTGGAATCCAGGAGGATCTGGACGAGGGGAGAAACAGTGGGATCCGTCTGTGGAGGGGAGCCGTATAGGATCTGGATAGAGATGGGTGGTGGTGGTGGTGGTGGGGGGGGGAGAGAGGTAGGGCAGTTTGGGGGGGGTGAAGAGAGCAGTGGATCCCAAGCCGCAGCCTGGGATGAGAAGCTGGTCCCTGCCAGCAGCAGCAGCAGCAGCACAATCTCAGTGCAGCAGGAACCCACTCCTTTCACAATCCTCGCTGTGAAACCATTCCCTCAGTGATACATACAGCAAGACCTACAGGCAGAGGGGAGCTGATCCTCTGCATCAACAAACAGCAAAGAAAAATACTTTTAAAAAAAAAATTAAATAAAAGCTAAGCATCGCTGGAGGCTTTCTGCTACAGGAACTAGATACTGGGAGTTAAAAGCACTGTCTGGAAATAGAGATATTTTACGTCTCTCAATTTACAACACAACGCTTGACTCAATGCTAAAGTGACACTGTACACGACAGAGTGAGAGAGAGAAAAATTACTTCCTTTTAAAATAAAAAGTATTCTTTCTTTCAGAAACAGAACAGTAAGTTTGAATGTAGAAGGTCATTCTCAGGAGGTGTCAGAGGGAACATGTTCTTCAAAGCCCTCACTTTCACGCACCAAAGCTCGCTCCAGAATCACTCGGCCCTCTTTGTATCGCTGACTGTCTTCAGTCGCAAACTCGTAGATCCAGCCCAGCTTACTGTTGCAGTTCTTGCAGCTGACGTCCCTGACCATGTGTCGCCCAGTTAGCATCACTCGGTCCTGGACTTCACTGTACTGCAGATTCACCACCTGAGCAAGAGGCACACAGTGTTAGTCTCACCTACAGCCCACAGATCCTTCACATAGACACGATACTGAGATCAGCCTGACTGGCTGCTGCAACAGCTCACCTTGTTAAAGAGGAAAGCTCTTCCTGTTGCCCCTGTGAAGCGTGTGGAGATTAGTTCTGAGCGGTTTGTCAGGATGGTGTCACAGTTTGCACAGGAGAACAGTCGGGTGCCTCCGATATGATCAAGGAAAATTCGGCCCATGATTCCCAGTTGTGGAATGGCCTCAGACTGGATCTAGGGAAAAGAGGTTAGCAAATACATAATACAACAGGCAGAGTCAGTGTGTCTTCATGAAGGGGCACTCATACCTGACACAGTTACAGGAGTTCTTTCAGCAAACAACGTACGCAACAGGGAAAAGGGGAACTGTGGATGGAATAAACAGGAAACGTTGGATTAACCTGCACCTACTGAACCAGCAAAACGGATATACCTCAAAGATTGAAAACTTTACTGTATTATTCGGTTTAATTATTATAGTTTTTAAATTTATTTATCTCAATGTAAATATATGTATTGTTTAATCAAATAGCCACACAAAATATCAACAGTTGATTCAATTTGAAATCAATTCCCCCCCAGATACCACCATGTCCAGGCAGTCAGTTGAGGGTGTAAGTTTTATTTCAGGCAAAGTTGCGTTATTATTCAAGCGATTTACACTGTAAATCCAGTAAAACAGTGATGCATATACACCTGCATTACATTTCTATGACTCTGTGTGTCTGCCTCTTGCTCAGGTGGTGAATCTCCAGTCCAGTGAAGTACAGGATCGGGCCACACATGGTAAGGGGCATGAGCTGCAAGAATTGCAACAGGACTCACAGAGATGTACCTTGATCACTTGGAAATAGGGGCCAGGTACAAGAACGTTTAGTGTATTGAGACTTTCATAAGGCATGCAATAAGGTAATACTCAGAGGGGTAGTTAATAAGGTGAGGGTCCTATGATGATGTAGATAGTACATTAGCATGGACAGAGGATGGGATTCTGGATTAGTGGTGCTGGAAAAGCACAGCAGTTCAAGCAGCATCCGAGGAGCAGGAAAATCGACGTTTCAGGCAAAAACTCTTCATCAGGAATAAAGGCAGAGAGCCTGAAGGGTGGAGAGATAAACGAGAGGAGAGTGGGGGTGGGGAGAAAGTAGCATAGTGTACAATAGGTGAGTGAGGGTGGAGGTGGAGGTGATAGGTCAGGGAGGAGGGTGGGGGAAGGTAGCAAAGAGTACAATGGGTAGATGGGGGTAGGATGAAGATGATAGGTCAGAGAGGAGGGTGGAGTGGATAGGTGGAAAAGAAGATAGGCAGGTAGGACAGGTCATGGGGACAGTGCTGAGCTGGAAGGTTGAAACTAGGGTGAGGTGGGGAGAGGGGCAATGAGGAATCTGGTGACGTCCACATTGATGCCCTGGGGTTGAAGTGTTCCGAGGCGGAAGATGAGGTGTTCTTCCTCCAGGCGTCTGGTGGTGAGGGAGCGACGGTGAAGGAGGCCCAGGACCTCCATGTCCTCGGCAGAGTGGGAGGGGGAGTTGAAATGTTGGACCACGGGGCGGTGTGGTTGATTGGTGCGGGTGTCCCGGAGATGTTCCCTAAAGCGCTCTGCTAGGAGGCGCTCAGTCTCCCCAATGTAGAGGAGACCGCATCGGGAGTAACGGATACAATAAATGATATTAGTGGATGTGCAGGTAAAACTTTGATGGATGTGGAAGGCTCCTTTAGGGCCTTGGATAGAGGTGAGGGAGGAGGTGTGGGCGCAGGGTTTGCAATTGCTACGGTGGCAGGGGAAGGTGCCAGGATGGGAGGGTGGGTTGTAGGGGGGCGTGGACCTGACCAGGTAGTCACGGAGGGAACGGTCTTTGCGGAAGGCAGAAAGGGGTGGGGAGGGAAATATATCCCCTGGTGGTGGTGGAAATGTCGGTGGATGATTTGGTTTATGCGAAGGTTAGGGTGGAAGGTGAGCTTGGGCTAACTAACAGAGGGTTGGGATAAGGGGGGCCCGCTCAGGAATGGCAGTCGGTAACTAAAGGAATCAGCTTCTGGGGCCACAATTATTAACAACACGCTCTGTTCTGCGATTACACTATTTCTTCAACTCAAATGGGCTTTTAATGTAATTGAAGAATTTAGACTGTCATTTGCAGGATGCGAATGATTCTAAGCTGTATTGGCTATAACGCAATTCCGGCCCCATTAGATGAAAGGGCATGGCTGTTGCATGATTTTCTCATAACGAGATCGCACGAGAACCGGATTATCGCGATACAGAGTCGTAGAGTCACAGAGATCTACAGCACGGAAACGAACCCTTTGGTCCAACCTGTCCAGATATCCCAACCCAATCTAGTCCCACCTGCCAGCACCCGGCCCATATCCCTCCAAACCCTTCCTATTCATATACCCATCCAAATGTTGTAATTGTACCAGCCTCCACCACTTCCTCTGGCAGCTCATTCCATACACGTACCACCCTCTGTGTGAAAAAGTTGCCCCTTGGGTCTCTTTTATATGTTTCCCCTCTCACCCTAAACCTATGCCCTCTAGCTCTGGACTCCCTGATCCCAGGGAAAAGTCTTTGTCTATTTATCCTATCCATGCCCCTCATAATTTTGTAAACCTCTATAAGGTCACCCCTCACCCTCTGACGCTCCAGGGAAAACAGCCCCAGCCTGTTCAGCCTCTCCCTGTAGCACAAACTCTCCAACTCTGGCAATCTCCTTGTAAATCTTTTCTGAACCCTTTCCAGTTTCACAACATCTTTCCTGTAGCAGGGAGACCAGAATTGCACGCGATATTCCAACAGTGGCCTAACCAATGTCCTGTACAGCTGCAACATGACCTCCCAACTCCTGTACTCAATACTCTGACCAATAAAGGAAAGCATACCAAACGCCTTCTTCACTATCCTATCTACCTGCGACTCCACTTTCAAGGAGCTATGAACCTGCACTCCAAGGTCTCTTTGTTCAGCAACACTCCCTAGGACCTTACCATTAAGTGTATAAGTCCTGCTAAGATTTGCTTTCCCAAAATGCAGCACCTCACATTTATCTGAATTAAACTCCATCTGCCACTTCTCAGCCCATTGGCCCATCTGGTCCAGATCCTGTTGTAATCTGAGGTAACCCTCTTCGCTTTGGTGTGGAAGTGCGGGGAGGGGGGGGGGAAGGTGGGAGGCGCGGCCGGGGAAGGGGGGGCAGAGGGAGGTGTGGGCAGAGGGAAGCGTGGGGGGGCAGAGGGAAGCGTGGGCAGAGGGAAGCGTGGGGGGGCAGAGGGAAGCGTGGGCAAAGGGAGGCGTGGGCAGAGGGAGGCGTGGGCAGAGGGAGGCATGAGGAGGACAGAGGGATGTGTGGGGGGGGCAGAGGGCAGAGGGAGGCGTGGGCAGAGGGAGGCGTGGGCAGAGGGAGGCGTGGGCAGAGGGAGGCGTGGGCAGAGGGAGGCGTGGGGGGCAGAGGGAAGCGTGTGCAGAGGGAGGCGTGGGGAGGGCAGAGGGAGGTGTGGGGGCAGAGGGAAGAGTGGGCAGAGGGAGGTGTGGGCAGAGGGAGGCGTGGGGGCAGAGGGAGGCGTGGGGGCAGAGGGAGGCGTGGGCAGAGGGAAGCGTGGGCAGAGGGAGGCGTGGGCAGAGGGAGGCGTGGGCAGAGGGAGGCGTGGGCAGAGGGAAGCGTGGGCAGAGGGAGGCGTGGGCAGAGGGAAGCGTGGGCAGAGGGAAGCGTGGGCAGAGGGAGGCGTGGGCAGAGGGAGGCGTGGGCAGAGGGAAGCGTGGGCAGAGGGAAGCGTGGGCAGAGGGAAGCGTGGGCAGAGGGAGGTGTGGGGGGGCAGAGCGAAGCGTGGGCAGAGGGAGGCGTGGGGAGGGCAGAGGGAGGCGTGGGAGGGCAGAGGCGAAGCGTGGGCAGAGGGAGGCGTGGGGGGCAGAGGGAGGCGTGGGAGGTGTGGGGTGGGGGCGAAGATGGGCCATGAATCAGCAAGGGGAGGGGAGGAGCTCCAATCTAGCAAAAACCTCAGCCGTCCCGTAAGCTCAACTGTGAGCAAAAAGAGAAACAAGAGGCGTCTCTGATCACATCAGTTCCCCTCACCCCAGTGTGTCAGTGCAGAGTGTAACCAACACAGACTCAACCCTGGCAGGGACAGTCAGGAAATATTGCGTTGCTTGCTGCTAGCCACAGCCAGAATCCCCCCAACACACACACGAGAAAACAGCTGCTGGCTTATAGCCATCCCGGGCCTGTTCTGCTGAGAGACACTGGAGAGGGAAGATTAACAAGGAGCCTCTCAGACTGGAGGCCAGGCAGCCTGAAAACAAGCTGATCCAATCCTCAGCAAACAGGAACGAACCCAGCCACACCCACTGGCAATAAAGAGAAATTACTCAAACCACAATAATGTATAGAAGGAGACAGCAGGCAGAGCAGATGGAATGAGAGAGAGAGTGTGTGTGGTGGTTGGGTGGAGAGACAGGAGCCCGGTGAGACAGAGACAGACAGACAGACGGAGAGTGAGAGGTCTGAATATAGGTAAATCACCCAGACTGGATACACACAGAGGTCTGAAGGAGACAGCTGAGGAAATTGTAGAGGCACTGGTGATCTTTCAGGAGCCCCAGAGAAGTAGAAAATGATGAATGTAACACCCCTGTATAAGACAGGCGGGACGCAGAAGATAGGAAACTGGAGGCCAGTTAGGCCTGACTTTGGTGGTTGGGAAGATTTTAGTGCTCATTATTAAGCATGTGATTGCAGAGAACTTGGAAATGCAGGGTAAAATAGGGCTGGTTCAGGATGGCTTCGTCAAGGGAAGAAGATGCCTGACAAATCTATTAGAATTCTTTGAGAAAATAATCAGCAAGTTAGACGAAGGAGAACCAGTGGACGTGATTGGATTTCCAGAATGCTTTTAACAAGGTGCCGCAGATGTGACTATGAAATAAGATCAGAGCCCATGGTGTCCAGGCAAGGCACTGGTACGAAGACAGGATTGGCTAACTGGCCGAAGGC
This sequence comes from Hemiscyllium ocellatum, assembly GCF_020745735.1. Classification (NCBI taxonomy): domain Eukaryota; kingdom Metazoa; phylum Chordata; class Chondrichthyes; order Orectolobiformes; family Hemiscylliidae; genus Hemiscyllium; species Hemiscyllium ocellatum. Next base: position 3,254,916 of record NC_083403.1, on the reverse strand, counting down.
AGAGGAGGGTAGAGGCATCTATTTCAGGATGGCAGCCAGTGCTGAGTGGAGTTCTGCAGGGGTCAGAGTTGGGAGCATACCTATTCACATTGTACAAGCTCAATCTAGAACAGAGGGCACTGTCGCTATATTTGCAGATGTCACAAACATAGGACAACGATGGTAAGGTAAGGGAATCTAGGATAACGGAGGTGGTTATGAATTTAGTCAAAAGGAAAAAGCTAAAATCGGATAGGATACGCGAGGAATCTAAGGAAAGCAGGAAAGAACTCAAGCAGGGAATTAGGAGAGCAAGGAGGGGCAATGAAATGACCTTGGTAAGTCGGGTGAGAGAGACCCCCAATGTATTCTACAGAGACATTAACAACAAGAGGATAACAAGGGAGAAGGTAGGACCACTCCTGGATAAAGGAGGGTACTAGTGCTTGGAGGCAGAGGGTGTGGGTGCGATCCTAAATGAGTACTTTGTGTCAGTATTCACCCAGGGGAAGGACATGGAGGGTGGTGAGATTTGTGTGGAGCATGCTAATATATAAGGGTATTTTGAGATTATGAAAGATGTGGTGCTGGGTGCTTGAAGAGCGTTAAGGTGGATAACTCCCCAGGGCCCGATGGTATCTACTCCCAGTTACTGAGAGGGGCAAGAGGGGAGATTGCTGGGGCCTTGACCAGGATCTGTATATCCTCGCTATGCACTGGAGGGGTACCGGAGGACTAGTGAGTGGTTAATGTTGTTCCTCTGTTCAAGAAGGGAAATAGGGATAATCCAGGAAACTATAGACCAGGGAGTCTCACATCGGTGGTTGGGACGTTATTGGAGAGAATTCTTAGGGATAGGATTGAGGTGTATTTGGACAAGCGTGGCCTAGTTAGGGCCAGTCAGCATGGCTCTGTGTGGGGCATGGCTCTGTGTGGGGCAGGTCATGGATTCCTAACGTGATTGAACCTTTCGAGGAGGTGATGAAGGTGATCGATGAGGGTAGAGCAGTGGATGTTGCCCCCGTGGATTTTAGTCAGGCTTTCAACAAGGTCCCTCATGGTCGGCTCATCCAGAAGATTAAGATTCACAGGATCCACGGGGCCTTGCCCGTGTGAATTCAGAATTGGCTTGCCCTGGGAAGGCAGAGGGTAGTGGGGGAAGGGGGTTTTTCAGGCTGTTGGGTCGGTGACTGGTGGGGTTCCACAGGGATCAGTACTGGGCCCTCTGCTGTTTGTGATATGTATAAATGACCTGGATGGAAATGTAGATGGCTGGGTTGGTAAGTTTGTAGGTGATACAAAGATCGGGGGGAGTTGTGGATAGTGTCGAAGGTTGTCAAAGGATACAGCGGGATAGAGATCAGTTGCAGATATGGGCAGAGAAATGGCAGATGGAGTTTAAGTCAGGGATGTGCGTGGTGGTGCACTTTGGGAGATCAAATGTGAAGGAAAAGTATTCAGTTAATGGCAGGCCCCTGAACAGCATTGATGTACAGAGGGATCTTGGGGTTGCAGTCCCTAGCTCCCTGAAAGTGGCCACGCAGCTAGACAGGGTGGTAAAGAAGGTGTATAATACACCTGCCTTTGTTGGTTGGGGAATTGAGGACATGACTCATGATGTCATCTTGCAGCTTTATAAAACTTTGGGTAGGCCACACAGAGTATTGTATTCAATGCTGGTCGCCACATTACAGGGGGGACATGGAGGCTTTGAAGAGGTTTCCCAGAATGCCCCCTCGATTAAAGGGTATGAGCCATAAGGAGAGGCTAGAAAAACTGGAATAGTGGAGGCTGAGGGGAGACTTGATCGAAGTCTACAAAATTATGAGATGCAGACATAACGTTGACGGTCAGAATCTTTTTCCCCAGAGTTGAAATCTCTAAAACTAGGGGGCAAGCACTTAAGATGAGAGGGGGAAGTTCAAAGTGAGATGGGAGGGACAAGTTTTTGAGACAGTGTGGTAGGAGACTGGAATTCGCTGCCAGGGGTGGTGGTGGAGGCAGGTTAGATAGGGACATTTAAGGGGCTTTTAGATAAACACATGAATATGCAAGGAATGAAGGGATATGGACCAAGGGATTAATTAAATTTGATGTCATCTTTGGCACAACATGGTGGGCCAGAGAACACTTCCTGTACTGTCATGTTCTACAATGGGTGTTGAGGTAATGGGAAGGCTACAGGATAGGCAAGTGGGCAAAGAAGTGGTAGCTGGGATATAATATGGGAAAATGTGAGGTTATACACTTTGGCAGGAAGAAGAGAGGTGTAGACTGTTTTCTAAATTTTTAAAAGCTTCAGAAATCTGAAGCTAAAAAGGACTTAGGAGTCTTAGTTCAGGATTTTCTTCATGTTAACACAGAAGGCAAATGCAAAATCAGCATTCATTTCAAGAGGGCGAGAATCCAGTACAAGAGCAGGCCATTCGGCCCTCCAAGCCTGTACTGACACATCTTGCCCTTCCGTACTAGACCTGTTTTCATTTACAGGATCCGTATTCTGCTCTTCCCTTCCTATTCACGTTTTTGTCCAGGTGTTCCTTGAGTGCTGCTGTTGTGGGTGTTTGTGGAACACCACTAGTCGCAGCCCTTCCACCGCTACGCCCCAGTCTGCTGAGGCTGTATAAGGCTCTAGTCAGACTACATTTGAATATTGAGAGCAGTTTGGATGCCATATAGAACATTACAGCACAGTATAGGCCCTTCGGCCCTTGATGTTGCGCCGACCTGTGGAATCAATCTGAAGCCTATGTATGCTACATTATTCATTTTTCATTTATATGCCTATCCAATGGCCATTCAAATGCCCTGAAAGTTGGCGAGTCTACTACTGTTGCAGGCAATGTGTTCCACACCCCTACCACTCTCTGAGTAAAGAAACTACCTCTGACATCTGTCCTATATCTATCACCCCTCAATTTAAAGCTATCGTCCCTCGGGCTAACCATCACAATCTGAGGAAAAAGGCTCTCACTGTGCACCTTATCTAACTCTCTGCCATATCTCAATTAAGACACCTCTCAACCTTCTTCGCTCTAACGAAGACAGCCTCAAGTCCCTCTCTCCAAACTTATGAAGGGCTTATGCCCAAAACATCAACTCTCCTGCTTCTCGGATGCTGCCTGACCTGCTGTGCTTTTCCAGCACCATACTCTGTTGTTCCCTCCATACCAGGCAATATCCTAGTAAATCGCCTCAGAATCCATTCCAAAGCTTCACATCGTTCCTATAACGCGGTGACCAGAACTGCACACAATACTCCAAGTGCGACCGCACCAGAGTTTTGTGCAGCTGCAGCATGACCTTATGGCTCTGAAACCCAATCTCCCTACTAATAAAAACTAATGTACTGGACACCTTCTTAACAGCCCTATCAACCTGGGCGGCAACTTTCAGGGATCCCTCTGTGTACACAGACACCAAGATCCCTCTGCTCATCTACACGACCAAGAATCTTACCTTTTACCCAGTACTCTGCATTCCTGTTACTTCTTCCAAAGTGAATCACCTCATATTTTTCCGCATTAAACTCCATTTGCCACTTCTCAGCCCAGCTCTGCAGCTTATCTATGTCTCTCTGTTACCTACAACATCCTTCCACACTGCCCACAACCGTACCAACCTTAGTATCATCTGCAAATTTACTAACCCATACTTTTAGACAATAGACAATAGGTGCAGGAGTAGGCCATTCTGCCCTTCGAGCCTGCACCACCATTCAGTATGATCATGGCTGATCATCCTTAATCAGTTCAAAGTTTGGGAGAAGATTTGTAGCTCGGGTGCTCGTTGTTGTGGTTCTGTTCGCCGAGCTGGGAATTTGTGTTGCAGACGTTTCGTCCCCTGTCCAGGTGACATCCTCAGTGCTTGGGAGCCTCCTGTGAAGCGCTTCTGTGCTGTTTCCTCCGGCACTTGTAGTGGTTTGTCTCTGCCGCTTCCGGTTGTCAGTTCCAGCTGTCCGTTGCTGGACAGTTATTACAGGATACTACTATTATAGGACAAGCCAAACAGAGAACAGCCAGGGAATTCCTAGAGGCATGGCACTCATCCACAGATTCAATCAATAAGCACATCGACCTGGACCCAATATACCGACCACTGCAGCTGACAGCTGGAACTGACAACTGGAAGCGGCAGAGACAAACCACTATAAATGCCGGAGGAAACATCACAGAAGCGCTTCACAGGAGGCTCCCAAGCACTGAGGATGTCACCTAGACAGGGGACGAAATGTCTGCAACACAAATTCCCAGCTCGACAAACAGAACCACAACATCCTTAATCAGTATCCTGTTCCTGCCTTATCTCCATAACCCTTGATTCCACTATCCTTGAGAGCTCTATCCAACTCTTTTTTAAACGAATCCAGAGACTGGGCCTCCACTGCCCTCTGGGGCAGAGCATTCCACACAGCCACCTCTCTCTGGGTGAAGAAGTTTCTCCTCATCTCTGTCCTAAAGGGTCTACCCCGTATTTTTAAGCTGTGTCCTCTGGTTTGGGACTCACCCATCAGCGGAAACATGTTTCCTGCTGCCAGAGTGTTCAAACCTTTCATAATCTTATATCTCTGAGTCAGATCCCCTCTCAGTCTTCTCAACTCAAGGGTATACAAGCCCAGTCGCTCCAGTCTTTCAGTGTAAGGCAATCCCGCCATTCCAGGAATTGACCTCGTAAACCTACGCTGCACTCCCTCAATAGCAAGAATGTCTTTCCTCAAATTTGGAGACCAGAACTGCACACAGTACTCCAGGGGTGATCTCACCAGGGCCCTGTACAGCTGCAGAAGCACCTCTTTGCTTCTATACTCAATCCCTCTTGTTATGAAGGCCAGCATGCTATTAGCCTTCTTCACTCCCTGCTGTACCTGCATGCTTACCTTCATTGACTGATGTACAAGAACACCCAGATCTCTTTGTACTGCCCCTTTACCTAAATTGACTCTATTTAGGTAGTAATCTGCTTTCCTGTTCTTGCAACCATACATTTATCCACATTAAACTGCATCTGCCATGCATCTGACCACTCACCTAACCTATCCAGGTCACCCTGTAATCTCCTAACATCCTCCTCACATTTCATCCTGCCACCCAACTTAGTATCATCAGCAAATTTGCTAATGTTATTACTAATACCATCTTCTATACCATTAATCTATATTGTAAAAAGCTGCGGTCCCAGCACGGATCCCTGCGGTACCCCATTGGTCACTGCCTACCATTCCGAAATGGAGCCGTTTCTCACTACCCTTTGTTTCCTATCAGCCAACCAACTTTCAATCCAAGTTAGTACTTTGCCCCCAATACCATGCGCCCTAACCTTGCTCACTAACCTCCTATGTGGGACTTTATCAAAAGCTTGCTGAAAGTCCAGGTACACCACATCTACTGGATCTCCCTCGCCCATCTTCAGAGTTACATCCTCAAAAAATTCCAGAAGATTAGTCAAGCATGATTTCCCCTTCATAAATCCATGCTGACTCTGACCTATCCTGTTACTACTATCCAGATGTGTCGTAATTTCATCCTTTATAATAGACTCCAGCATCTTTCCCACCACTGAGGTCAGACTAACTGGTCTATAATTTCCTGCTTTCTCTCTCCCACCTTTCTTAAAAAGTGGTACAACATTAGCCACCCTCCAATCCTCAGGAACTGATCCTGAATCTATTGAACTCTGGAAAATAATCACCAACGTTTCCACGATTTCTTGAGCCACCTCCTTCAGTACCCTGGGACGTAGACCATCAGGCCCTGGGGACTTATCAACCTTCAGACCTAACAGTCTCTCCAACACCAATTCCTGGCAAATATAAATTCCCTTCAGTTCAGGTCCTTCAGCCACTGTTACCTCAGGGAGATTGCTTGTGGCTTCAGAACACAGATTTGAAATACCAATTCAACTCTTCTGCCATTTCTTTGTTCCCCATAATATATTCCCCTGTTTCTGTCTTCAAGGGCCCAATTTAACCCCCTCATTCAGGTCGTTTATGAAAATGTGAAACAGCAGTGGCCCCAAAACAGATCCGTGCAGCACACCACAAGTAACTGAACACTAGGATGAACATTTCCCCTCAACTACCACCCTCTGTCTTCTTTCAGCTAGCCAATTTCTGATCCAATTTGCCAATCACCCTCAATCCCATATTTTCTGCAATAGCCTACCATGGGGAACCTTATCAAACACCTGACTGACATCCAGATACACCTCATCCACCTGATGTGTCACCTTCTCAAAGAACTCAATAAGGTTTGTGAGGCAGAACCTACCCCTCACAAATCCGTGTTGACTATCCCTAATCAACTTATTCCTTTCTAAATGATTATAAATCCTATCTCTTATAATCCTTTCCAACACTTTACCCACAACCGAAGTAAGGCTCACTGGTCTATAATTACCAGGTTGTCTCTACGCCCCTTCTTAAACAAGGGAACAACATTTACTATCCTCCAGTTTTCTGACACTATTTCTGTCAACAATGATGACATAAAGATCAAAACCAAAGGCTCTGCAATCTCCTTCCTGACTTCCCAGAGAATCCTAGGAAAAATCCCATGTGGCCCAGGGGTCTTATCTATGTTTACAATTTCCAGAATTGCTAACACCTCCTGGTAAACCTCAATCCCATCTAGTCTAGAAGCCTGTATCTCAGTATTCTCCTCGACCACATTGTCTTTTTCCAGTGTGGATACTGAGGAAAAATATTCACTTAGCGCTTCCCTTATCTCCTTCGACTCTGCACACAACTTCCCACTAACCTTGATTGGCCCTAATCTTAGTCTAGTCATTCTTTTATTCCTGACATACCTATAGAAAGCCTTTGGGTTTTCCTTGATCCTATCCACCAACAACTTCTCATGGCCCCTCCTGGCTCTTCTTAGCTCTCTCTTTCGGCCATTCCTGGCTAACTTGTAACTCTCAAGCGCATTCATGTCTCATCCTAGCATATGCCTTTTTCTTCCTGTTGTCAAGAGATTCAATTTCCTTTGTAAATCACAGCTCCCACGCCTGGCCACTACCTCCCTGCCTGACAGGTACATACTTACCAAGGACCCGCAGTAGCTGTTCCTTGAATAAGTTCCACATTTCAATTGTGCCCATCCTATGCAGTTTCCTTCCCCATCATATGCATCCTAAATTTTGCCTGATCACATCATAATTGCCTTTCCCCCATCAATAACTATTGCCCTATAGTATATACCAATCCTTTCCATCGCTAATGTAAACATAACCGAATTGTAGTCACTATCACCAAAGTGCTCACCTAACTCCAAAGCTAACACCTGGCCAAGTTCATTACCCAGTACCAAATCCAATGTGACCGCACCTCTTGTTGGCCTGTCTACATACTGTGTCAGGAAATACTCCTGCACACATCGAAGGAAAGATGTGCTGGAATTGAAGGGTGTCCAGAGAGATTTACAAGAATGATCTTGGGGATGAAGGGCTTATCAAATAAGGAGCAAGGGAGAAATGAGAACTGTACTTGATGGAGTTTAGAAGGAAAGGGATCTAATTGAAACTTACAGAACATTGAGTTTTGAAAAGATTTGTAGCTCAGGTTGAGATTCTGGATGTAGGTTTGCTCACTGAGCTGGAAGGTTCATGTTCAGACGTTTTGTCACCATACTAGGTAACATCTTCAGTTCCTCTGGATGAAGCACTGCTGATGATTCCTGCTTTCTATTTATATGTTTGGGTTTCTTTGGGTTGGTGAAGTCATTTCCTGTGCTGATATCATTTCCTGTGCTTTTTCTCAGGGGGTGTAACTCAATGCGTTGCCATGATTCTAGGAATTCTTTTGCGTGTCTGTAAGAATATTAGTGAGAGAGGGTCATGTCTCACTAATCCTTACATACAGATGAGGAAGGACACCACTTCGACTGGGGCAACACATCCACCCTAGGACAAGCCAAACAGAGACACGCACGAGAACTCCTAGAATCATGGCATTCTAACCGGAACTTTATCAACAACCACATTGAGTTAGACTCCATCTACCACCCCCTGAGAAAAAGAACAGGAAATGACATCACCAGCCCAAAACCCAAACTTATAAATAGAAATCAGGAATCATCAGCAGTGCTTTGTCCAGAGGCTCACTGAAGATGTTGCCTAGTATGATGACGAAACGTTTGAAAATGACCCTTCCAGCTCAGCGAGCAAACCTACATCCAGAACTTACAGAATACTGAGACACATGTTTAGAGTGGATATGGAGAAGATGTTTCCACTAGTGAGGGGGGCTAGGACCTGAAGGCAAAGCCTCAGAATGAAGGAATGACCCTTTAGAATGGAGATGAGGGGGAATTTCTTCAGCCAGAGCGGGGTGAATCCGTGGGACTCATTGGTGCAGAGGGCTGTGGAGGCCAACTCACTGAGTTTCTTTAAGACATTTAGATATATTCTTGATTAGTAAAGGGATCAAGGGTTACAGGGGGAAAGCTGGAGAATGTGGTTGAGAAACATGTTGGTTATAGTCGAATGGTAGAGCAGATTAGATAGTGTAAATGGTCTAATATCTGCTCCTATATCTTATAGTTATGATCTTAATTAAATTCACGTAGTATTCTGAACAAATAAATTAATAAACCCTTAAATAGATGTTAAATGGATCTGATCTTATAGATATTATAAAAGATCCCCACAGAAACATTAGCCAGAGCACAACAGAATTTAGCATCCTGTTGGAGAGGGAGGATCTTGGATTCAAAACAATTCCACTCAGCTTAAATAAAGGTAATCACAAAGGAATGAGGGCAGAGCTAGTGGAACAATAGCAGACATTTAAGTAAATGAGCTGTGATTCACAGCAAAGGTACAGATCATTTGGTATAACATGGATCTTGTCAATGCTAACTGGCTAGAATGCGATTGATAAATTGTGGACGATATCTGGATATCGCAGATTTTCTACTGAACGGGTATAGCGATCGTCTACAGCGTGGTTTTCTACAGCATGAGGTCACAGAGGAACGCAACTGTTGTAATAGAGTAGAACAGTACATTCCAGTGAGGAAGGGAGATCATAGGAAGGAGATAAGCCAACCATGGTTACCAGGGAAGTTAAGGACAGCATCAGATTGGGGAAAAAAAACATACAATGTAGCCCAGACTGGTGGTAAGTCAGAGTAATGGGAAAGTTTTAAAAACCAAAAGATGGCCAAAAAAATAAAGCGAGAAAATAAACATTGAAGGTAAACTAACAAGAAATATAAACACAGTCAGATCACCTTCCAATACATCGAGAGGAAGAGAGAAGCCAAAGTGACCATAGACCCCTTCGAGAGTAAGGCTGGGGAAGTAATAAAGAGGAACCAGGAAATGGGAGAGGAATTAAATAAATACTTTTGCATCAGTCTGCACTGGAGACGACTCAAATAGTATTCCAAACTTACTAAATATCCACAGGGCAAAAGGGAGAAGAGAGAAAACAATAGAATCGTTAACTCGAGAGTTAAAGTACAAGGGAAATCAATTAAAGCTAAATGCTGATGAGGATTGGAACATTGGCAGTATAATATCCTTAATTACAAGGGAGGGGAGGGGAGGGGAGGGGAGGAGAGGAGTTAAAATATCAGTAGCTTGGGTCTGTTATTTGGAAAATGCTGGAGTCTACTTTAAGGGATGTAACAGCACAGCCTTGCAAAATATAATCTACACAGCTCTCTCTTTTTGAATCCTAAAATGTAGACCACTGGGTCCTTCATTACATTCTGGCCCTTGGGATATGCAGCATTTTTTAATCCCCCTACTTTTCTCGGTCTCTCTGGGTTGTACACTTGTCTTCTCCTGTCTCCTGGGACATTTCTTCATTCTCCAGAATTTCTCATGTCTCTGCCTCGTGGGGACCAACATTTACTTGTCCTGTGTTTTAGATACTTGCAAAGCTCAGATTGTCTGTTTTTATAATCCGAGCTGGTTAACTCATTTTCTATTGCCTTTATCAACCTTTGCTAGCCCTTTGCTGTTCCCAAACAGTTTCAATCCTCAGGCTTGCCAATCTCCTTTGCAATATCACATTATAAAGGGTCTTTGTATAATCTAGTAAAAACAGATCTTTGCAATATCACATTATAAAGGGTCTTTGTATAATCTAGTAAAAACAGATCTTTCTCAGTGAGCTTTTTGATTATTTTTGCAATGTATTTTTGTTGAACATTTTTCATGATCATTTTAAAAGTTTCTGTATTTACTGTCACACCTTTTACAATATTTACACAGTCAGTGATTCCTGATGAACAGCTTATGCTCAAAATGTTAACTCTCCTGCTCCTCAGATGCCCCCTGACCTGCTGGGCTTTTCCAGCACCACACTCTGACAATTCAGCACAGCCAAGTCCTCCTGCATACTTTGTTTCAATTGAAAACTCTCTGGAGTGGAGTACATACTTTCAAACATACATAAAAGCACAGACCCGAGGAGCAGCAGAAGGCCATTTGGCCCTTTGAGCCTGCTCCTTCAATAGGGTCATGGCTGACCATCCAACAGTACCCTGTTCCAGCTTTGTTTGCAGACCCTCGCCCTAAGAACTTTATCGAACACCTTCTCAAAATTATTCAATATTTTGGCCACATTGCTTTTTGTTTCAGAGAATTCCACAGGCTCATTACTCTCCAGGTGAAGATCTCTCTCCTCACCTCAGTCCGAAAAGGCCCAGCCTATATCCTTAACTATCCCACTGCCCTGTCATCGAGAGCATTGTTCCTGCGTTACCCTGCCTCGTCCTAACTGATCCAGTGTGTCCGCATCCATCAGCCCTGCCCTCCCAGGAATCAGAGCTGAAAATGTGTTGCTGGTTAAAGCACAGCAGGTCAGGCAGCATCTAAGGAACAGGAAATTCGACGTTTCGGGCCAGAGCCCTTCATCAGGAATGGGCCTTGGAGGGAAGTGAGGGGGGAAGCGTGGGCACAAGTTTTGCATTTCCTGCGGTTGCAGGGGAAGGTGCCGGGAGTGGAGGTTGGGTTGGTGGGGGGTGTGGACCTGACAAGGGAGTCACGGAGGGAGTGGTCTTTCCGGAACGCTGATAGAGGAGGGGAGGGAAATATATCCCTGGTGGTGGGGTCCGTTTGGAGGTGGCGGAAATGACGGCGGATGATACGCTGTATACGGAGGTTGGTGGGGTGGTAGGTGAGGACCAGTGGGGTTCTGTCCTGGTGGCGGTTGGAGGGGCGGGGCTCAAGGGAAGTGGAGGAGATCCGGTGGAGGGCATCGTCGATCACGTCTGGGGGGAATCTGCGGTCCTTGAAGAAGGAGGCCATCTGGGCTGTGCGGTGTTGGAACTGGTCCTCCTGGGAGCAGATGTGGCGGAGACGAAGGATTTGGGAATATGGGATGGCGTTTTTATAGGGGGCAGGGTGGGAGGAGGTGTAGTCCAGATAGCTGTGGGAGTCAGTCGGTTTATAGTAGATGTCTGTGTTGATTCGGTTGCCCGAGATAGAAATGGAAAGGTCTAGGAAGGGAAGGGAGGAGTCTGAGACAGTCCAGGTGAATTTGAGGTCGGGATGGAAGGTGTTGGTAAAGTTGATGAACTGTTCAACCTCCTCGTGGGAGCACGAGGCAGCGCCGATACAGTCATCGATGTAGCGGAGGAAAAGGTGGGGGGTGGTGCCAGTGTAGTTGCGGAAGATGGACTGTTCCACATATCCTACGAAGAGGCAGGCATAGCTGGGGCCCATGTGGGTGCCCATGGCAACTCCTTTAGTTTGGAGGAAGTGGGAGGATTGAAAAGAGAAGTTGTTCAGGGTGAGGACCAGTTCAGTCAGTCGAAGGAGGGTGTCAGTGGAAGGGTACTGGTTGGTGCGGCAGGAAAGGAAGAAGCGGAGGGCTTTGAGTCCTTCGTGATGGGGGATGGAGGTGTACAGGGACTGGATGTCCATGGTGAAGATAAGGCGTTGGGGACCGGGGAAGCGAAAATTATGGAGGAGGTGGAGGGTGTGGGTGGTGTCCCGAACGTAGGTGGGGAGTTCTTGGACTAAGGGGGACAGGACCGTGTCGAGGTATGGAGAGATGAATTCGGTGGGGCAGGAGCAGGCTGAGACAATGGGTCAGCCGGGGCAGTCAGGTTTGTGGATTTTGGGCAGGAGGTAGAAACGGGCGGTGCGGGGTTGTGGGACTATGAGGTTGGAAGCGGTGGATGGGAGATCCCCTGAGGTGATGAGGTTATGGATGGTCTGGGAGATGATGCTTTGGTGGTGGGAGGTGGGGTCATGGTCAAGGGGGCAATAGGAGGAGGCGTCCGCGAGCTGGCGTTTGGCCTCAGCGGCATTCCTGATGAAGGGCTCTGGCCCGAAACGTCGAATTTCCTGTTCCTTGGATGCTGCCTGACCTGCTGTGCTTTAACCAGCAACATATTTTCAGCTCTGATCTCCAGCATCTGCAGACGTCACTTTTTACCCTCCCAGGAATCAGTCTGGTAACCCTTCACTGCCCTCCCTCCATCACCACAACATCCTTCCTCAGATAAGGAGACCAAACCTGTCCACAATACTCCAGGTGTGGTCTCCCCAAGGCCCTGTATAATTGCAGCAAGACCTCCCTGCTCCTGGACTCGAACCCTCTCACTATGAAGGCCCACATCCCATTTCCCTTCCTCACCGCCTGCTGTACCTGCACGCTGACTTTCAGAGACTGGGGTACAAGGACACCCAGGTGCCATTGCCCCTGTCCCTTTCCCAATCTGTCCCCATTCAGATCATCGTCTGCCTTCCTGACCCCCCCAACCCCTCACATTGATCCCCATTATCCTGCATCTGCCATGTATTTCCCCACTCCCTCAGCCTGTCCAAATCCCACTGAGACATCTCTGCCTGTCCCTCACAGCTCACCCTCCCACACCATCTTTCCTATTCTGTCTCAGCTGGTCAAAACAGCCCATTGAGAAGGTGGGGGTGAGCTGCCTTCTTGTACTGCTGCTCAGGGTTCATCCACAAGGCCCTGAGAGAGGAAACGCCAGAATTTTGACAGCAACAGTGAAGGAACGGCAGTATATTTCTAAGTCAGGATGGGGAGTGGCTTGGAGGGGAACTTGCAGGGGGTGGTGTTCCCATGTATCTGCTGCCCTTGTCCTTCTAGATGGAAGTGGTCGTGGGTTTGGAAGGTGCTGTCTGAGGATCTTTGGTGAATTGCTGCAGTGCATCTTGTAGATGATAAATTGTGCTGTGACTGAGCGTTGGAGATGAAGGGAGTGGCTGCTTGTGGATGTGGTACCAATCAAGGGACTGCTTTGTCCTGGATGGTGTTGAGCTGCCCCCATCCAGGGGCAAGTGGGGAGTATTCCCTCACACTCATGACCTGTGCCTTGTAGATGGTGGACAGGCTTTGGGGAGTTACTCACCACAGTATTCCCAACCTCTGACCTGCTCTTGTAGCCACTGTGTTTAGATGGTGAGTCAGGTTGGCTTTCTGGTCAATGCTAACAGTCAGAATGTTGATTATGGGGGAATTCAGTGATGACAATGTAAATGATTACCAAGTGGGCAATGGTTGCATTCTCTCTGGTTGGAGATGGTCATGACCTGGCACTTTGCAGCTTGTCCAACCTCCTCTCAGAGTTGGTACTTGGAACCTCAGACATTTCTTCTGAAAAAGATATGAATGGAGCTCTCCAGAAGCCAACATTTTGATTTAGACTTACTACATAGCCATCAACAATAAATAGAAAATAGACAATAGGTGCAGGAGTAGGCCATTCTGCCCTTCGAGCCTGCACCACCATTCAATATGACCATGGCTGATCATCCTTAATCAGTATCCTCTTCCTGCCTTATCTCCATAACCCTTGATTCCACTATACTTGAGAGCTCTATCCAACTCTTTCTTAAATGAATCCAGAGACTGGGCCTCCACTGCCCTCTGGGGCAGAGCATTCCACACAGCCACCACTCTCTGGGTGAAGAAGTTTTCCCCATCTCTGTCCTAAATGGTGTACCCCGTATTTTTAAGCTGTGTCCTCTGGTTCGGCACTCACCCATCAGCAGAAACATGTTTCCTGCTGCCAGAGTGTCCAGTCCTTTCATAATCTTATATTCTCAATCAGTTCCCCTCTCAGTCTTCTAAACTCAAGGGTACACAAGCCCAGTCGCTTCAGTCTTTCAGTGTAAGGTAGTCCCGCCATTCCAGGAATTGACCTCGTAAACCTACGCTGCACTCCCTCAATAGCCAGAATGTCTTTCCTCAAATTTGGAGACCAGAACTGCACACAGTACTCCAGGTGTGGTCTCACCAGGGCCCTGTACAGCTGGAGAAGAACCTCTTTGCTTCTATATTCAATCCCTCTTGTTATGAAGGCCAGCATGCTATTAGCCTTCTTCACTACCTGCTGTACCTGCATGCTTACCTTCATTGACTGGTGTACAAGAACACCCAGATCTCTTTGTACTGCCCCTTTACCTAAACTGATTCCATTTAGGTAGTAATCTGCCTTCCTGATCTTGCCATCAAAGTGGATAACCATACATTTATCCACATTAAACTCCATCTGCCATGCATCTGACCACTCACCTAACTTGTCCAGGTCACCCTGTAATCTCCCAGCATCCTCCTCACATTTCACCCTGCCACCCGGCTTAGTGTCATCAGCAAATTTGCTAATGTTATTGCTAATATCATCTTCTATATCATTAACATATATTGTAAAAAGCTGCGGTCCCAGCACTGATCCCTGCCGTACCCCACTGGTCACTGTCTGCCATTCCGAAATGGAGCTGTTTATCACTACACTTTGTTTCCTATCAGCCAACCAACTTTCAATCCAAGTTAGTACTTTGCCCCCAATACCATTCGCCCTGATTTTGCTCACTAACCTCCTATGTGGGACTTTATCAAAGGCTTTCTGAAAGTCCAGGTACACCGCATCTACTGGATCTCCCTCGTTCACCTTCAGAGTTACATCCTCAAAAAATTCCAGAAGATTAGTCAAGCATGATCTCCCCTTCATAAATCCATGCTGACTCTGCCCTATCCTGTTACTACTATCCAGATGTGTCATAATTTCATCCTTTACAATAGACTCCAGCATCTTTCCCACCACTGAGGTCAGACTAACTGGTCTATAATTTTCTGCTTTCTCTCTCCCACCTTTCTTAAAAAGTGGTACAACATTAGCCACCTTCCAATCCGCAGGAACTGATCCCGAATCTATCGAACTTTGGAAAATAATCACCAACACATCCACGATTTCTTGAGCCACCTCCTTCAGTACCTTGGGATGTAGACCATCAGGCCCTGGGGACTTATCAACCTTCAGACCTAACAGTCTCTCCAACACCAATTCCTGAAATATAAATTCCCTTCAGTTCAGGTCCTTCAGCCACTGTTACCTCAGGGAGATTGCTTGTGTCTTCCCCAGTGAACACAGATCTGAAGTACCCATTTAATTCTTCTGCCATTTCTTTGTTCCCCGTAATATATTCCCCTGTTTCTGTCTTCAAGGGCCCAATTTTAGTCTTCACCATTTTTCATATACCTAAAAAAGCTTTTACTATCCTCCTTTATATTATTGGAAAAGTGCAGGTCAGGCAGAATCCAAGGAGCAGGAGAATCGATGTTTCGGGCATGAGCCCTTCCCAGTCCTCTGTTTTCCCACTTATCTTTGCTGTTATACTTTTCCTCTTTTAACTTTATATGTTTCTTAACTTTCCTCGTCAGCCATGGCCACCCATGCCTCCTCCTGGGATCTTTCTTCCTTTTTGGAATGAACTGATCCTGCAACTTCTGCATTATACACAGAAATATCCACCATTGTTCCACCACGGTCATCCCTGCTAAGGTATTGCACCATTGAACTTTGGCCAGCTCCTCCTTCATAGCTCCATAGTTCCCTTTAGTCGACAGAAGTACTGTCACTTCCAATTGAAGGGCACTGCTGTCAGGTGCCTGGATTGGCTGTGTTTGGCAAGATTCACCTGATGCTGAAGGCAATCTGCACAAAGTCAGCATTTTTCACGGAACAAGCTGAAGGACAAGGAGATATTTTTAGCCTTCTCCAACTATGGTGACACAACATCGAAGAACACAGGGCAACCTCCAGCCGAGAATGCAGAGGGGACAACCAACAAAGAATGATCGACTGCTGACCCAACATGGAAGTTGAATAGTCAAACAAAGTGGTGAAGAGCAAGAGGGACCTGGAAAAGAACACTGAGCAAATACAAGGTGAGAATGTACACACTTAACCAACAGGGAAGCAGCTGGAACTGTTCCAAACAACGAGTATCCAAGCTGATACCAAACTGCAGCTAGGATAACAGCATGCCTTCACTTAGCAAGGTGCAGGAGGCAAGGTGAGTGGGAGATTCTTAAGCAACCCAACCCTGGTTTCCAAAGGGAGAGAATAACAGCTGTCAGACTGGAACAAAGTGCCCGAGCTAGGTCGGAAGAAACAGCAAGAACCTGATAAACAAGACATTCCATCGAGTAGTTCAAACATGACAAGAAATCTGTCACAGAACTGCTCAACAAGCTCTGGGCAGGAGAGGACAGCCTGGATGTGACGGCAGAGATGTAATTGTTAATCTGCTGAAGTAAGGCACCATCAAGGACAGCAAGAACAGGAAGGAGAGCAAGGGCTGGCGATGTGAGGCAGCAAGGTGCTGGTCAACAAGGGGGAAGCAGACCGAAACTTTGGCATACTTCCTGATGGCACAGCACACTTTATGTTCAGTGCCAGATTGCTTCCCACCACTTCGAATCACTGGGACATCTCCACATCCCACAGTCACTCTCGTACACTCCTGTACCCCACAGTCACACTGGGACATCCCCACATCCCACAGTCACTCTCATACACTCCTGTACCCCATAGTCACACTGGGACATCCCCACATCCCACAGTCACTCTCCTACACTCCTGTACCCCACAGTCACACTGGGACATCCCCACATCCCACAGTCACTCTCCTACACTCCTGTACCCCACAGTCACACTGGGACATCCCCACATCCCACAGTCACTCTCATACACTCCTGTACCCCACAGTCACACTGGGACACTCCACATCCCACAGTCACTCTCTTACACTCCTGTACCCCATAGTCACACTGGGATATCTCCACATCCCACAGTCACTCTCCTACACTCCTGTACCCCACAGTCACACTGGGACATCCCCACATCCCACAGTCACTCTCCTACACTCCTGTACCCCACAGTCACACTGGGATATCTCCACATCCCACAGTCACTCTCCTACACTCCTGTACCCCACAGTCACACTGGGACATCCCCACATCCCACAGTCACTCTCCTACACTCCTGTACCCCACAGTCACACTGGGACATCCCCACATCCCACAGTCACTCTTCTACACTCCTGTACCCCACAGTCACACTGGGACATCTCCACATCCCACAGTCACTCTCAGACACTCCTGTATCCCACAGTCACACTGGGACATCCCCACATCCCACAGTCACTCTCATACACTCCTGTACCCCACAGTCACACTGGGACATCCCCACATCCCACAGTCACTCTCATACATTCCAGTACCCCACAGTCACACTGAGACATCTCCACATCCCACAGTCACTCTCATACACTCCTGTACCCCAGTCACACTGGGACATCCCCACATCCCACAGTCACTCTCATACACTCCTGTACCCCACAGTCACACTGGGACACTCCACATCCCACAGTCACTCTCTTACACTCCTGTACCCCACAGTCACACTGGGATATCCCCACATCCCACTGTCACTCTCATACACTCCTGTACCCCACAGTCACACTGGGACACTCCACATCCCACAGTCACTCTCATACACTCCTGTACCCCACAGTCACACTGAGATATCTCCACATCCCACAGTCACTCTCGTACACTCCTGTACCCCACAGTCACACTGGGACATTCCCACATCCCACAGTCACTCTCATACACTCCTGTACCCCACAGTCACACTGGGACATCCCCACATCCCACAGTCACTCTCATACACTCCTGTACCCCACAGTCACACTGGGACATCCCCACATCCCACAGTCACTCTCATACACTCCTGTACCCCACAGTCACACTGGGACATCCCCACATCCCACAGTCACTCTCATACACTCCTGTACCCCACAGTCACACTGGGATATCGCCACATCCCACAGTCACTCTCCTACACTCCTGTATCCCACAGTCACACTGGGACACTCCACATCCCACAGTCACTCTCATACACTCCTGTACCCCACAGTCACACTGGGACATCCCCACATCCCACAGTCACTCTCCTACACTCCTGTACCCCACAGTCACACTGGGATATCCCCACATCCCACAGTCACTCTCATACACTCCTGTACCCCACAGTCACACTGGGACACTCCACATCCCACAGTCACTCTCATACACTCCTGTACCCCACAGTCACACTGAGATATCTCCACATCCCACAGTCACTCTCGTACACTCCTGTACCCCACAGTCACACTGGGACATCCCCACATCCCACAGTCACTCTCATACACTCCTGTATCCCACAGTCACACTGGGACATCCCCACATCCCACAGTCACTCTCATACACTCCTGTACCCCACAGTCACACTGGGACATCCCCACATCCCACAGTCACTCTCATACACTCCTGTACCCCACAGTCACACTGGGACATCCCCACATCCCACAGTCACTCTCCTACACTCCTGTACCCCACAGTCACACTGGGATATCCCCACATCCCACAGTCACTCTCATACACTCCTGTACCCCACAGTCACACTGGGACATCCCCACATCCCACAGTCACTCTCATACACTCCAGTACCCCACAGTCACACTGGGACATCCCCACATCCCACAGTCACTCTCCTACACTCCTGTACCCCACAGTCACACTGGGATATCCCCACATCCCACAGTCACTCTCATACACTCCTGTACCCCACAGTCACACTGGGACATCCCCACATCCCACAGTCACTCTCATACACTCCTGTACCCCACAGTCACACTGGGATATCTCCACATCCCACAGTCACTCTCCTACACTCCTGTACCCCACAGTCACACTGGGACATCCCCACATCCCACAGTCACTCTCATACACTCCTGTACCCCACAGTCACACTGGGATATCCCCACATCCCACAGTCACTCTCGTACACTCCTGTACCCCACAGTCACACTGGGACATCCCCACATCCCACAGTCACTCTCATACACTCCTGTACCCCACAGTCACACTGGGACATCCCCACATCCCACAGTCACTCTCATACACTCCTGTACTCCACAGTCACACTGGGACATCTCCACATCCCACAGTCACTCTCGTACACTCCTTTACCCCACAGTCACACTGGGACACTCCACATCCCACAGTCACTCTCCTACACTCCTGTAGCCCACAGTCACACTGGGACATCTCCACATCCCACAGTCAGTCCTGCACCCCACACTCACTCTGGCACGCTCCCAGAATGGTGATGTAAGCAGAGTTGTTGAATATTTTTAAGGTAGAGGTAGCAAGACTGGGGACAAGCTTGGCATGAAAGGTTACCATGGTAGGTGGGAATCTGGATTACTGGTAAGATTCACGTGTACCTTTGGATGCTGGGTCCTGCTTGAGAGCCTTTTCATATTTTCCTGAATTCTTTCCAATGGGATTTGGTGCTCTGGCAATGCCGGCATTTGGTACCCATTCCTAACTGTCCTTGAAGTGAATTTCAGAGGGTCAATAAAAGTTAACCATAGGTCTGTTGATCTAGAAACAGAGGTAGACCAGTTCAGGTCAGGTTAGTTGTGAAAATGTCAGTGAACTAGACGGCTTTCTTGTCAGAGTTAAGAGTTTCAGGTTTAGGATTAATGAGACGGGTTTGTTGAGATCGATTGATTGATTGCAGGTAAACAACTCCAGGGCCGGATGGGAATGAAAGGATGGTTCCTGTGGGGTTGGTACCTTGCTCCCAGCCTGGGCTGTGTTTGATGCTTCACTCACTATCAGTGACAGTGTAGGAATGTGAGGAAAAGCTTACCACTTACTCTCACAGTAACACACACACACAGCCCCTAGCTCACTGTGTAACAAGGCTCCCACCCTCAGCACACATCTCAATGTCTTGCTTGTCCAATCTTCCCTCATGGACCCTGATGTTCACACCAACTCCCCCACCACCGAGTGGTGGTGTATTTGAGTTTACCTCCCCTCCCCTCCTCCCCACTCCACATGCTTTGGAGAGGGTACAGAAAAGGTTTACCAGGACGTTGCCTGGTATGGGGAATTTTAGCGATAAAGAACAGTTGACTAGACTGGTTTGTTTCCACTGGAACACAGGAGGTTTTTTTGGGGAAGTTATAAGATTGCGAATGGAATGGATAAAGGCTTTTCCCCAGGTAGGAGGGGTCAATTAGGAGGAGACATAGATTCAAGGTGAGAGGGGAGAAGTTTAAAAGAGATGTGTGAGGCAGGTTTTTCACAAACGTTCTGCCAGAGGAGGGGATGGAAACAAACACATAGCAACATTCGAGAAGCACCTGGAGGAACACATAAATAGGAAGGGAATCGGGGGATATGGATCCTGTAAGTGAAGATAGTTGAGTATGGAAGGGCAAAACGTGTCAGTGCAGGCTTGGAGGGCCGAATGGCCTGTTCCTGTGCTGTACAGTTCTTTGCTCACTAACCAGTAAAGGCAAGCAGACCAATGCCTTCTTCATTACCATCTACCTGCAACTGGACTTTCAAGGAACCTTGAACCTGTACTCAAAGGTCTCTTTGCTCAACAACACTCCCAAGAACATTAAACTGTGTATGTCCTGCCCAGAGTTGCCTTTCCAAAATGGAGTACCTCCTACTTATCTAAAGTAAACTCCATCTGCCACTCCTCAGCCCATCTGCCAATCTGAACAAGGCCCTAGCTGTACTCTGAGGTAACCTGCTTCACTGACCAGTACACCTCCAATTTTGGTGTCAATATCAGACTTACTAACAAAGCCTCCTATATTCACATCCAACTCATGTATATAAATGACAAAAACACAGTGGACCCAGCACCAATCATTGGGGATAAAGGCCACCAGTCCAAACACCAACCCTCCAACACCACTCTGTCTCCTACCTTCAAGCCAATTTTATATCCAAATGGCTAGTTGTCCCTGTATTCCACGTGGTCTAACCTTGCTAACCAGTCTCTCAAGCCAGAGGAGGTAACAAACACCTACTGAAGTCCATATAGATCACATCTACTGCTCTGCCCTCATCAATCCTCTTTGTTACTTCTTCAAAAATCTCAGTCAAGTTTGTGAGACATGATCTCCCACGCACAAAGCCATGTTGACTATCCCTAATCAGTCCTTGCCTTTCCAAATACATGTACATCCTGTCCCTCAGGATTCTCTCCAACAACTTACCCATATTCCTGACGTCAGGCTCACCGGTCTATAGTTATCTGGATTTTACTGGTTATTTTCCCCCTAGCCCCACATCAGATGATAACTATTGTGGTTGACTCTTTGCATGCCCATTACCGGGTGATATTTATTAGGGTATAACCCCCTCCCGCCCCGTTACTGGGTGACATTTATTGGGGTATAAATCCCTCCCTCCACCTGTTACCGGGTGATATTTATAGCCCCCCCCCGGTACAGGGCGATGATTATTGGGGTATAACCCCCACCCCCCCAGTACAGGGTGATGATTATTAGGGTATAAACCCCCCCCAGGACAGGGTGATGATTATTGGGGTATAACCCCCCCCGGTACACGGTGATGGTTATTGGGGTATAACCCCCCCGGTACACGGTGACGGTTATTGGGGTATATCCCCCCCGGTACACGGTGACGGTTATTGGGGGATAACCCCCCCGGTACACGGTGACGGTTATTGGGGGATAACCCCGCCCGGTACACGGTGATGGTTATTGGGGGATAACCCCTCCGGTACACGGTGACGGTTATTGGGGGATAACCCCGCGGTACACGGTGATGGTTATTGGGGGATAACACCCCCCGGTACACGGTGATGGTTATTGGGGGATAACCCCGCCCGGTACACGGTGACAGTTATTGGGGGATAACCCCGCCCGGTACACGGTGACTGTTATTGGGGGATAACCCCCCGGTACACGGTGATGGTTATTGGGGGATAACACCCCCCGGTACACAGTGACGGTTATTGGGGGATAACCCCCCCAGTACACGGTGACGGTTATTGGGGGATAACACCCCCCCCGGTACACGGTGATGTTTATTGGGGGGGGTAACCCCCCTGGTACACGGTGACGGTTATTGGGGTATAACCCCCCCGGTACACGGAGACGGTTATTGGGGTATAACCCCCCCGGTATACGGTGACGGTTATTGGGGGATAACCCCCCCGGTACACGGTGACGGTTATTGGGGGATAACCCCCCACCCCCCGGTACACGGTGACGGTTATTGGGGGGTAACCCCCCCGATACACGGAGACGGTTATTGGGGTATAACCCCCCCGGTACATGGTGACGGTAATTGGGGGATAACCCCCCCCGGTACACGGTGACGGTTATTGGGGGGTAACCACCCCGGCACACGGTGACGGTTATTGGGGTATAACCCCCCACCGGTACACGGTGACGGTTATTGGGGTATAACCCCCCGGTACACAGTGACGGTTATTGGGGGATAACACCCCCCCCGGTACACGGTGATGTTTATTGGGGGGGTAACCCCCCCGGTACACGGTGACGGTTATTGGGGTATAACCCCCCGGTACACGGAGACGGTTATTGGGGTATAACCCCCCACCCCCCGGTACACGGTGACGGTTATTGGGGGATAACCCCCCACCCCCCGGTACACGGTGACGGTTATTGGGGGATAACCCCCCACCCCCCGGTACACGGTGACGGTTATTGGGGGATAACCCCCCCGGTACACGATAACGGTTATTGGGGTATGTCCCCCCCCGGTACACGGTGACGGTTATTGGGGGGGTAACCCCCCCCGGTACACGGTGACGGTTATTGGGGGGTAACCCCCCTGGTACACGGTGACGGTTATTGGGGTATAACCCCCCCGGTACACGGTGACGGTTATTGGGGGGTAACCACCCCGGTACACGGTGACGGTTATTGGGGTATAACCCCCCCGGTACATGGTGACGGTTATTGGGGGGTAACCCCCCCCGGTACACGGTGACGGTTTTGGGGGTAACCCCCCGGGACACGGTGACGGTTATTGGGGGGTAACCCCCCCGGTACACGGTGACGGTTATTGGGGGGTAACACCCCCCCCCGCTACACGGTGACGGTTACTGGGGGGTAACACCCCCCGGTACACGGTGACGGTTATTGGGTGGTAACCCCCCCGGTACACGGTGATGGTTATTGGGGGGTAACACCCCTTGGTACACAGTGACGGTTATTGGGTGGTAACCCCCCCGGTACACGGTGATGGTTATTGGGGGGTAACACCCCTTGGTACACAGTGACGGTTATTGGGGGGTAACCCCCCCCCGGTACACGGTGACGGTTATTGGGGGGTAAACCCTCCCGGGTACACGGTGACGGTTATTTGGGTACAACCCCCCCCGGTACACGGTGACGGTTATTGGGGGGTAAACCCCCCCGGTACACGGTGACGGTTATTGGGGTATAACCCCCCAGTACACGGTGACGGTTATTGGGGTATAACCCCCCCCCAGTACACGGTGACGGTTATTGGGGTATAACCCCCCCCCAGTACACGGTGACGGTTATTGGGGGGCAACCCCCCCCCGGTACACGGTGACGGTTATTGGGGTATAACCCCCCCGGTACACGGAGACGGTTATTGGGGTATAACCCCCCCGGTATACGGTGACGGTTATTGGGGGATAACCCCCCCGGTACACGGTGACGGTTATTGGGGTATAACCCCCCACCCCCCGGTACACGGTGACGGTTATTGGGGGGTAACCCCCCCGGTACACGGAGACGGTTATTGGGGTATAACCCCCCCGGTACATGGTGACGTTAATTGGGGGATAACCCCCCCGGTACACGGTGACGGTTATTGGGGGGTAACCACCCCGGTACACGGTGACGGTTATTGGGGTATAACCCCCACCGGTACACGGTGACGGTTATTGGGGGTAACCCCCCGGTACACAGTGACGGTTATTGGGGGATAACCCCCCCAGTACACGGTGACGGTTATTGGGGGATAACACCCCGGTACACGGAGACGGTTATTGGGGTATAACCCCTCCCGGTACACGGTGACGGTTATTGGGGGATAACCCCCCTGGTACACGGTGACGGTTATTGGGGGATAACCCCCCACCCCCCGGTACTCGGTGACGGTTATTGGGGTATAACCCCCCCCGGTACACGGTGACGGTTATTGGGGGATAACACCCAACCCCCCGGTACACGGTGACGGTTATTGGGGGATAACCCCCCCGGTACACGATAACGGTTATTGGGGTATGTCCCCCCCCGGTACACGGTGACGGTTATTGGGGGGTAAACCCCCCGGTACACGGTGACGGTTATTGGGGGGTAGCCCCACGGTACACGGTGACGGTTATTGGGGTATATCCCCCCCGGTACACGGTGACGGTTATTGGGGGGTAACCCCCCGGTACACGGTGACGGTTATTGGGGGGTAACCCCCCTGGTACACGGTGACGGTTATTGGGGTATAACCCCCCCGGTACACGGTGACGGTTATTGGGGGGTAACCACCCCGGTACACGGTGACGGTTATTGGGGTATAACCCCCCCCGGTACACGGTGACGGTTATTGGGTGGTAACCCCCCCGGTACACGGTGACGGTTATTGGGGGGTAACACCCCTTGGTACACAGTGACGGTTATTGGGGGGTAACCCCCCCCCGGTACACGGCGACGGTTATTGGGGGGTAAACCCTCCCGGGTACACGGCGACGGTTATTTGGGTATAACCCCCCCCGGTACACGGTGACGGTTATTGGGGGGTAAACCCCCCCGGTACACGGTGATGGTTATTGGGGTATAACCCCCCCCAGTACACGGTGACGGTTATTGGGGGGCAACCCCCCCCCGGTACACGGTGACGGTTATTGGGGGATAACCCCCCCGGTACACGGTGACGGTCATTGGGGGATAACCCCCCCCGGTACACGGTGACGGTTATTGGGGTATAACCCCCCCCGGTACACGGTGACAGTTATTGGGGTTTATAACCCCCCCGGTACACGGTGACGGTTATTGGGGGGTAACCCCCCCCGGTACACGGTGACGGTTATTGGGGTATAACCCCCCCCAGTACACGGTGACGGTTATTGGGGTATAACCCCCCCGGTACACGGTGACGGTTATTGGGGTACCCCCCCCCCCGGTACACGGTGACGGTTATTGGGGGATAACCCCCCCCCGGTACACGGTGACGGTTATTGGGGTCCCCCCCCCGGTACACGGTGACGGTTAATGG
The DNA here is from genome assembly GCF_020745735.1 of Hemiscyllium ocellatum. Taxonomy (NCBI): domain Eukaryota; kingdom Metazoa; phylum Chordata; class Chondrichthyes; order Orectolobiformes; family Hemiscylliidae; genus Hemiscyllium; species Hemiscyllium ocellatum. The sequence goes on along the minus strand of NC_083403.1, from coordinate 3,229,571 downwards.
GGGATAACCCCCCCGGTACACGGTGACGGTTATTGGGGTATAACCCCCCTCCCCCCGGTACACGGTGACTGTTATTGGGGTACCCCCCCCCCGGTACACGGTGACGGTTATTTGGGGATAACCCCCCCCGGTACACGGTGACGGTTATTGGGGTATAACCCCCCTCCCCCCGGTACACGGTGACGGTTATTGGGGTATAACCCCCCCGGTACACGGTGACGGTTATTGGGGTATAACCCCCCTCCCCCCGGTACACGGTGACGGTTATTGGGGGGTAACCCCCCCCCGGTACACGGTGACGGTTATTGGGGGGTAACCCCCCCAGTACACGGTGACGGTTATTGGGGGTAACCCCCCCGGTACACGGTGACGGTTATTGGGGGTAACCCCCCCGGTACACGGTGACGGTTATTGGGGTATAACCCCCCCGGTACACGGTGACGGTTATTGGGGTATAACCCCCCCCCGGTACACGGTGACGGTTATTGGGGGGTAACCCCCCCGGTACACGGTGACGGTTATTGGGGGTAAACCCCCCCGGTACACGGTGACGGTTATTGGGGGGTAACCCCCCCCCGGTACACGGTGACGGTTATTGGGGGGTAACCCCCCCCGGTACACGGTGACGGTTATTGGGGTATAACCCCCCCCGGTACACGGTGACGGTTATTGGGCGGTAACCCCCCCCGGTACACGGTGACGGTTATTGGGGGGTAACCCCCCCGGTACACGGAGACGGTTATTGGGGGGTAACCCCCCCCGGTACACGGTGACGGTTATTGGGGGGTAACCCCCCCCCGGTACACGGTGACGGTTATTGGGGGGTAACCCCCCCCCGGTACACTGTGACGGTTATTGGGGGGTAACCCCCCCCCGGTACACTGTGACGGTTATTGGGGGGTACCCCCCCCCGGTACACGGTGACGGTTATTGGGCGGTAACCCCCCCCCCGGTACACGGTGACGGTTATTGGGGGATAACCCCCCCCGGTACACGGTGACGGTTATTGGGGGGTAAACCCCCCCCCAGTACACGGTGACGGTTATTGGGGGATAACCCCCCCCCCGGTACACGGTGACGGTTATTGGGGGGTATCCCCCCCGGTACACGGTGACGGTTATTGGGGTACCCCCCCCGGTACACGGTGACGGTTATTGGGGGATAACCCCCCCCCGGTACACGGTGACGGTTATTGGGCGGTAACCCCCCCCGGTACACGGTGACGGTTATTGGGGGATAACCCCCCCCGGTACACGGTGACGGTTATTGGGGGGTAAAACCCCCCCCAGTACACGGTGACGGTTATTGGGCGGTAACCCCCCCGGTACACGGTGACGGTTATTGGGGGATAACCCCCCCCGGTACACGGTGACGGTTATTGGGCGGTAACCCCCCCCCGCGTACACGATGACGGTTATTGGGCGGTAACACCCCCCCGGTACACGGTGACGGTTATTGGGGTATAACCCCCCTCCCCCCGGTACACGGTGACGGTTATTGGGGGGTAACCCCCCCCCGGTACACGGTGACGGGTATTGGGGGGTAACCCCCCCCCGGTACACGGTGACGGTTATTGGGGTATAACCCCCCCCCAGTACACGGTGACGGTTATTGGGGGGTAACCCCCCCGGTACACGGTGACGGTTATTGGGCGGTAACCCCCCCCCGGTACACGGTGACGGTTATTGGGGTATAACCCCCCCCCCGGTACACGGTGACGGTTATTGGGGTATAACCCCCCCCCGGTACACGGTGACGGTTATTGGGGGATAACCCCCCCCGGTACACGGTGACGGTTATTGGGGTATAACCCCCCCCCGGTACACGGTGACGGTTATTGGGGTATAACCCCCCCCCCGGTACACGGTGACGGTTATTGGGGTATAACCCCCCCCCCGGTACACGGTGACGGTTATTGGGGGGTACCCCCCCCCGGTACACGGTGACGGTTATTGGGGTACCCCCCCCGGTACACGGTGACGGTTATTGGGGGATAACCCCCCCCCCGGTACACGGTGACGGTTATTGGGCGGTAACCCCCCCCCCGGTACACGGTGACGGTTATTGGGGGATAACCCCCCCCGGTACACGGTGACGGTTATTGGGGGGTAAAAACCCCCCCAGTACACGGTGACGGTTATTGGGCGGTAACCCCCCCCCGGTACACGGTGACGGTTATTGGGGGATAACACCCCCGGTACACGGTGACGGTTATTGGGCGGTAACCCCCCCCCCGGTACACGGTGACGGTTATTGGGCGGTAACCCCCCCCCGGTACACGGTGACGGTTATTGGGGTATAACCCCCCTCCCCCCGGTACACGGTGACGGTTATTGGGGGGTAACCCCCCCCCGGTACACGGTGACGGTTATTGGGGTATAACCCCCCCCCCAGTACACGGTGACGGTTATTGGGGGGTAACCCCCCCCCGGTACACGGTGATGGTTATTGGGCGGTAACCCCCCCCGGTACACGGTGACGGTTATTGGGGTATAACCCCCCCCCCGGTACACGGTGACGGTTATTGGGGTATAACCCCCCCCCCCAGTACACGGTGACGGTTATTGGGGGATAACCCCCCCCGGTACACGGTGACGGTTATTGGGGTATAACCCCCCCCCCCGGTACACGGTGACGGTTATTGGGGTATAACCCCCCCCCCCCGGTACACGGTGACGGTTATTGGGGTATAACCCCCCCCCCCCCCGGTACACGGTGACGGTTATTGGGCGGTAACTTACCGCGCGCTGGCGGTGGCGGTTTTTTTCGGTTGTTTTTTTTGGTCCTGGACGAGCTTCTCCCTCCCGCGTCCGCAGCGGAAGAGCAGCCGACTGACGTCACCACTAGCGGTGCACAACGTCACACAGGGGCGGAGTTTGTGGGTTGGGGGCGGGGTTTGGAGGATGCGGGCGGAGCTGGGTTTGGGGGGGTGGTGGTTGTTGGCGGGGCGGAGTGTGTCGGCTGTGGGCGGAGCCTAGCGTTCGGGGCGGAGTTTGCGGTCCGTGAGCGGGGCTGGGTTTTGAGAACGTGGGCGGAGCGGTGTTTGGGTTCTGTGGGCGGGGCCTGGGGCAGTGGGCGGGGCAGGGTTTGCGGGCTGTGGGCGGGGTCTGGCGGACGGGGCGGGGTTTGGGATTCCTCTTCAAGGTGATCATTCCAAACTCCCATTGACAGAGTCAGGGTGAAGTAGAGCATGGAAACAGACCGCTTGGTCCAACCTGTCCAAGCCAACCACAATTATACCCATTATAGAGGCATGCAGCTAACCTTGACCAGAATATTTACATTAAAACAGCATGTTAAATTGTAACCATGCTTATTGCATTGACAATGGCCATTCTGTCAAGGAGATGGCCATTCCTAGAATTCTGTCTCAACGGCAGAAATAGTTTCTTGTGCAGTCTCCCAATCATCCGGGGATGTACCTGTTATTCCAAGGTACGTCCTTCTCTGATTGGCTATTGTTGCCCAGTTGCGCTGCTGTTGACTCCTCCATGGGTGGATCCAACCCTGGCTTGAAGACACAACGCTTGGTCGACATCCCTGGTTCCAACTAGACTGGCTAGGTGTTCTGAAGGACCTCCCTCCATGACCAACTGGCCCATGTGTCTCCTCCAGACAGTTCACCCCTAGTCTGCACAGTGTATGACAATGACTCTGTTTGACCCACCACTGCTGGGATCCATTTCTCCCTAGCTGTACAATTTCATGCCATCACAGTCTTTCCTCTTTGGAATATCCCAGACTATGGCGTTCCTGTCTTTCTGACCATTTGTCAACCATTTCCTCAATATTGATTGGGATTCACTAAGTGTTAGAGGTCTCGATGTAGCAGAATTTGTAAAGAGCATCCAGGGTGGTTTTCTAAAGCAGAGTGTAAATAGTCCAACTCAGGAAGGGGCCATAGTGAACCTGGTGTTGGGGAATGAGCCCGGCTAGGTGGTGAAAGTTTCAGTAGGGGATTACTTTGGGAATAGTGATCACATTCCATAAGTTTTAAAATACTCATGGACAAAGATGCGCATGGTCCTTAAGGAAGAGTACTAAATTGGGGGAAGGTCAACTATACCAAAATTCGGCAGGAGCTGGGGAATGGAGATTAGGAGCAGGTGATGGAAGGGAAATCCACATTTGATATGTGGGATGCTTTTAAAGAGAGATTGATTAGAGTGCAGGTCAGACAAGTGCCTGTGAAAATGAGGGATAGAAATGGTAAGATTAGGGAACCATGGATGACAGGTGAAATTGTGAGACTATCTAAGGGGAAAAAGGAAGCGTACATAAGGTCTCGGTGACTGAAAATAGGCGAAGCTTTGGAAGAATATCAGAATGTAGGACCAAACTGAAACGAGGAATTAAGAGGTTAAAAGGGGTCAGGGTTTAAGGAAAACCGCAAAGCCTTTTATTCATATATAAGGAGCAAGAGGGTAACTAGAGAAAGGGTTGGCCCACTCAAGGACAAAGGAGGAAAGATATGCAGGGAGTAGAGAAAACGGGTGGGATTCTTAATGAGTACTTTGCATCGGTATTCACCGAGGAGAGGGACATGACGGATGCTGAGGTTAGGGATAGATGTTTGATTACTCTAGGGCAAGTTGGCATAACGAGGGAGGAAGTGTTGGGTATTCTAAAAGGTGCTAAGATGGACTAGTCCCCAGGTCTGGATGGGATCTATCCCCTGTTACTGAGGGAAGTGAGAGAGGAAATAGCTGGGGCTTAAACAGATATCTTTGCTGCATCCTTGAACACGGGTGAGGTCCCAGAGCACTGGAGAATTGCTAATGTTGCCCCCTTGTTTAAGAAAGGTAACAGGGATAATCCAGGTAATTACAGACCAGTGAGCCTGGCATCAGTGGGAGGGAAACTGCTGGAGAAGGTGTTGAGGGATAGGATCTATTCCCTTTTGGAAGAAAATGGGCTTATCAGTGAGAGGCAGCATGGTTTTGTGCAGGGAAGGTCATGTCTTACAAACCTAACAGAATTCCATGAGGAAGTAACAAAGTTGGTTGATGAGGGAAGGGCTGTAGATGTCATCTACATGGACTTCAGTAAGGTGTTTGATAAGGTTCCCCTTGGCAGGCTGATGGAGAAGGTGAAGTCGCATGGGGTCCAGATGGACAGGGAACTGGCCGGGCAACAGGGGACAGAGAGTAGTAATGGAAGGGAGCTTCTCAAAATGGGGACCTGTGACCAATGATGTTCCACAGGGATCTATGCTGGGGTCGCTGCTGTCTGTGATATATATAAATGATCTGAAGGATGGCATAGGTGGTCTGATTAGCAAGTTTACAGATGACACTAAGATTGGTGGAGTAGCAGATAGTGAAGGGGACTGTCAGAGAATACAGCAGAATATAGATAGACTGGAAAGTTGGGCAGAGAAATGGCAGATGGAGTTCAACCCTGGCAAATATGAGGTGATGGATTTTGGAAGATCTAATTCAAGAGCGAACTATATGGTAAGTGTAAAAGCCCTGGGGAAAACTGAGGTACAGAAAGATCTGGGGGGTTCAGGTCCACTTTACCCTGAAGGTGGCAATGCAGGTCAGTAAAGTGGGCAAGAAGGTATACAGCACGCTTCCCTTCATCGGGCGGGGTATTGTGTCCAAGGGTGGGCAGGTCACATTACAGTTGGATGGGACTTTGGTTCGGTCACATTTGGAATACCGCATACAGTTCTGGGCATCGCATTCCCAAAAGGATGTGGAGAGGGTGCAGAGGAGGTTCACCAGGATGTTGCCTGGTCTGGAGAGTGTTAGTTATAAAGAGAGGTTGAATAGATTAAGATAATTTTCATTAGAAAGACAGAGATTGAGGGGAGACCTGATTGAGGTGTACAACATCATGAGAGGTGTAGGCAGGGTGGATAACAAGAAACATTTTCCCAGAGTGGAGGACTCAATTAGTTCAAATGAGTTCAAAGTGAGAAGGGAAAGGTTTAGGGGAGATATGGGTGGAAAGTTCTTTATGCAGAGGGTGGTGGGTGCGTATCCAGTGTAGGTACATGACATCTAGACAGCTACATGAACGGGCAGGGAGCAGAGGGATACAGACCCTTAGAAAATAGACAATAGGTTTACATAGAGGATCTGGATCAGCACAGGCTTGGAGGGCCGAAGGGCCTGTTCCTGTGCTGTAATTTTATATGTTCTTTGTCCTTCTTGATTTCATTCCATCGCCTCTCTGGTCCCTTCTGGCCAAGTCAAACATGGTTCTCAGTTGGTGGTTGTACATTAAAGACGCCAGCAAGAATTGGTGCTGGGTTAACTGCTGTTCATCGTTTATATAAACATTTTGGATGAGAATATAGGCGGCTTGGTTAGTAAGTTTGTGGATGACACCACAATGTGTGGTGTAGTGAACAGTGAAGAAGGTTATCTAAGAATACAACAGGATCTTGATCAAATGGGCTGGTGGGCGGAGGAATGGCAGATGGAGTTTAATTCAGATAAACGTGAAAGTGTTGCATTTTGGTAAAACAAACCAGGCAGGATTTACACAGTTAATGGTATGGCCCTGTGGAGTGTTGTTGAACTAGGGGTGCAGGTACACAGTTCCTTGAAAGTGGTGTCACCGGGTGGACAGGGTGGGGAAGTAGGCATTCGTCCACTCGCCTTCATTGGGCGGAGTGCTGAGTACAGGAGTCAGGACTTTGTGTTACAGACATTGGTGAGGCCATATTTGGAATACTGGGTACAATTCTGGTCACCCTGATACAGGAAGTATGTCATTAAACTGGAAAGGATTCAGAAAAGATGTTACTGAGGCTGGAGAGTTTGAGTTGTAAGGAGGCTGGGATAGGCTGGGCTGTTTTTTTACTGAAACATAGGAGTCTGTGGCTTGACCTTATAGAGGTGTACAAAATCTTGAGAAGCATAGACAAGGTGAATAGCCAAGGTCTGTTTCCCCAGGGTAGGGGAGTCCAAGAAGGCATAGGTTTAAGGTGAAAGGGTAACATTTTTTAACAGAGGGTGGTGTGTGTATGGGATGAGCTGCTAGAGGAAGTGGTGAAGGTGGTTACAATTACAACATTTAAAAGACATTAGTACAGATGGATGGATAGGAAATGTTTCGAAGGATATAGGCCAAATACAGGCAAATGGGATTAGTTCAATTTAGGAAGCCTGGTCAGCAGGGATGAGTTGGGCTGAAGGGCCTGTTTCTATGCTGAATGACTCTGACTCCCATGAATGATCTCAGTTCAGTCACATTCTCTGCTCTAGGCACCTTCATGGTCGCCTCTGTCTTTTCTGGGTGCTTTTGTGATGTTCCTTGCCATTAACTACATGACCCAAGTTACTCTATGGAGTCTTTCAAAAGCTCCCATTTCTCCCTTTTTACTTGTAAACCACGCTCCCGTGACCTTGTTAAGGTTCATTTGGGATTTTCAAATGCTCCTCTGCAGAGAATCCAGTAATCAAACTATTGTCCAGATAACAGTGGACCCCTGGAAATCCACTTAATATTTGTTCCATGATTCTCTGGGATAGAGCTGGTGCTGACGTGATGCTGAAAGGCAGGTGCTTGTCGTGGGACAGTCCCCTGGGTGTTACTGTCATCAGCAGCAGCTGGAACTCCTTCCTGACCCCTATCTGCTGGCGGCCTGTGACACATCCATTATTAAGAATGTCTTACTCCCAGCCAGACCACCGAACAGGTTCTCGATGCATGCAAGTGGGTATTGACCCCCACACAGGCCTGATAGTCATCATAAATCCCCACTGTGTCGGAGTGGCCTATTCACTGGTAGTTACTGGTTCATCAGCTGTTCCAGCTCGGCCTCCACTTTAGGCCCAATGGTGGACAGTACCAGATACACTTTCAGACTGCAAGGACACACATTGGGCTTCAGCTGTCATTTAATTTCGATTCCTTTCATTTCCCCCAGGGTTCCTTTGAACACACTGTTGTCCTTGTCCAGGAATCTCTGGCACCAAGACACCATTCAGCACCAACACCTTATGACCATTTCACCATATCCCAGCGTTTCCCATGGCTAACCCACCAAACCTGCACATCCCTAATTTAGCATGACCAATCCACGTAAGGTGCACATCTTTGGACTGAGGGAGGAAACTGGAGCATCCGGAGGAAACCCACACAGACACAGGGAGATGGGGCAAATTCAATACAGACAGTTGCCTGAGGGTGGAATCGAACCCAGGTGCCTGGCGCTGTGAGGCAGCAGTGCTAACCACTGAGTCACCGTACCTCTCACGTCTTGCAGCCTAGAACCACTCCACTCTTAATTTTTGTAAGAAGGAGTATTTGAATAATGCAGGTATGTATTCTGCACATTGGTCCCTGAACTGCACTTTCATCAGGTCATAGCCCTTCACTGGCACCACTTGCCCAATGTGTGTCCATGGTATAATCTTGGCAGGCTTCAATGGTAGGGCCCTCACATTCTCCCTGTGGGCTGACCAGGGATTCAGGGAGACAGCTGCACCCAGGTCCACTTCCATCTTTCCTGTGAAGAACCCAGAAATGACCAGCTTCACCCTGTAACGACAGGATGTTTAACTTAAAATGTCAGCTCTGGGCCGTCTGTCTCTCCCTCAGACCCGGCTGGCTCTGGGACGTCTGTCCCTCTCCCTCAGACCCGGCTGGCTCTGGGCCGTCTGTCCCTCTCCCTCAGACCCGGCTGGCTCTGGGACGTCTGTCCCTCTCCCTCAGACCCGGCTGGCTCTGGGCCGTCTGTCCCTCTCCCTCAGACCCGACTGGCTCTGGGCCGTCTGTCCCTCTCCCTCAGACCCGGCTGGCTCTGGGCCGTCTGTCCCTCTCCCTCAGACCCGGCTGGCTCTGGGCCGTCTGTCCCTCTCCCTCAGACCCGGCTGGCTCTGGGCCGTCTGTCCCTCTCCCTCAGACCCGGCTGGCTCTGGGCCGTCTGTCTCTCTCCCTCAGACCCGGCTGGCTCTGGGCCGTCTGTCCCTCTCCCTCAGACCCGGCTGGCTCTGGGCTGTCTGTCCCTCTCCCTCAGACCCGGCTGGCTCTGGGCCGTCTGTCTCTCCCTCAGACCCGACTGGCTCTGGGCCGTCTGTCCCTCTCCCTCAGACCCGGCTGGCTCTGGGCCGTCTGTCCCTCTCCCTCAGACCCGGCTGGCTCTGGGCCGTCTGTCCCTCTCCCTCAGACCCGGCTGGCTCTGGGCCGTCTGTCTCTCTCCCTCAGACCCGGCTGGCTCTGGGCCGTCTGTCCCTCTCCCTCAGACCCGGCTGGCTCTGGGCCGTCTGTCCCTCTCCCTCAGACCCGGCTGGCTCTGGGCCGTCTGTCTCTCTCCCTCAGAGCTGTGCCATCATCAGCCGCTTGTGTGCAAAGTAATTTCCAAACAATTTGCAAATCTCTTGTCATGTCTTCTCCACAGGATTCTCTCGTCACACCCAGGCTCCTTGGAACCACACTGATCTTGTTCCTGCTGGTGCTGGAGTAACCGGTTCCATGATGTGCTCAGCCACTGTGTTTGCCTCACTCTGTCAAACAGTTCCATTGCCCTGACTGGCCCGCCATTTTGTTTTCTGGCCATTTGAGTCTATTGGCTGTTCACAGCCCATCTACCCTTGGTGGTAGCCACTCCCTCACTGGCTGTGCTTACATACTGTCCCTCCCTGGCATTGCCCACAACCTGAATGCCATCGTGACCGCTCTCCATGATGACTCTGGTAGCTCCTATTTATTCAGCTGTCAGCCTGACTTCCTTCAGTACCACCTGCTGTCAGCTCACTCTCTGATGTTGACTACATTGTGGGTTCACTCGTGACCACTTCCCCCCCTTAATCCTGCACCATTTCCAAAATCTGGGCAACATCTCCTCTGAACAAAAACCGCTGTTTTACACACAGTTTGAGGGCTGGATCCCACTCGTGTCGCCAGTTGTTTTGTTGGTACTTTCTTTGGAAGCAGGAATTTAAAAATATCCCAGGTCGGCAAATCGGAAACCTGAACGGGAATACTCCATTGACAATGCTCACACGTCCATAGCTGGTTCTAGACTGGACACAAACTCCATCCCTCCAGGTCACCTGACCAGCTTTCTTAAAGTAGCAGCCTCCCCAGAGACAGTCCCTGGTCAGGAGCTGGTCACAAAATTGTTGTTAAGTGCTTGTCTCTGAGATTGTCTCCGTGGTGCCTGCATTTTGCTCCCGTTACTTCAGGGGAAAGCGACGCTGTAGACAACGCACCGTGCTCCAGAAAGACCACTTTCACACAGCGGCCAGGACCTTATGCAGCTCGCTTTCTTTGTTTAGTTCAGAAACAAACTCATGAAAATGTTCTAACCATCTTTACATGCCTTCAACTTTCGGAAAGATGAAAGTGCATTGAGACGTGTTTTATCACAAGGAATGTGACATCAAGACAAAACAACGAATCTTACATTAATTCATCTTCACTGTTCCCTTCTAATAGTCTAACAGAATCGTTTATTAGCTCCTAAATCTTTAATTTATTTCATCATTTTACAATCAGAACAAGGCATCTGTAATTATAAATCTTGACCAGCAAAGTGGAGCCACAGAAAATGGGGGAGATATTAAACGAGTATTTTGCATCAGTATTTACTGTGGAAAAGGATATGGAAGATATAGACTGTAGGGAAGTAGATGGTGACATCTTGCAAAATGTCCAGATTACAGAGGAGGAAGTGCTGGATGTCTTGAAACGGTTAAAGGTGGATAAATCCCCAGCACCTGATCAGGTGTACCCGAGAACTCTGTGAGAAGCTAGAGAAGTGATTGCTGGGCCTCTTGCTGAGATATTTGTATCATCGATAGTCACAGGTGAGGTGCCGGAAGACTGGAGGTTGGCAAACATGGTGCCACTGTTTAAGAAGGGTGGTAAGGACAAGCCAGGGAACTATAGACCAGTGAGCCTGACCTCGGTGGTGGGCAAGTTGTTGGAGGGAATCCTGAGGAACAGGATGTACATGTATTTGGAAAGGCAAGGACTGATTCGGGATAGTCAACGTGGCTTTGTGCGTGGGAAATCATGTCTCACAAACTTGATTGAGCTTTTTGAAGAAGTAACAAAGAGGATTGATGAGGGCAGAGCAGTAGATGTGATCTACATGGACTTCAGTAAGGTGTTCGACAAGGTTCCCCATGGGAGACTGATTAGCAAGGTTAGATCTCACGGAATATAAGAACTAGCCACTTGGATACAGAACTGGCTCAATGGTAGAAGACAGAGGGTGGTGGTGGAGGGTTGTTTTTCAGACTGGAGGCCTGTGACCAGTGAAGTGCCACAAGGATTGGTGCTGGGTCGACTACTTTTTGTCATTTTCATAAATGATTTGGATGTGAGCATAAGAGGTACAGTTAGTAAGTTTGCAGATGACACCAAAATTGGAGGCATAGTGGACAGCGAGAAGGTTACCTCAGATTACAACAGGATCTGGACCAGATGGGCCAATGTGCTGAGAAGTGGCAGATGGAGTTTAATTCAGATAAATGCGAGGTGCTGCATTTTAGGAAAGCAAATCTTAGCAGGACTTATACACTTAATGGTAAGGTCCTAGGGAGTGTTGCTGAACAAAGAGACCTTGGAGTGCAGGTTCATAGCTCCTTGAAAATTGAGTCGCAGGTAGATAGGATAGTGAAGAAGGCGTTTGGTATGCTTTCCTTTATTGGTCAGAGTATTGAGTACAGGAGTTGGGAGGTCATGTTGCAGCTGTACAGGACAGTGGTTAGGCCACTGTTGGAATATTGCGTGCAATTCTGGTCTCCCTGCTACAGGAAAGATGGTGTGAAACTTGAAAGGGTTCAGAAAAGAGTTATGAGGATGTTCACAGAGTTGGATGGTTTGAGCTATAGGGAGAGGCTGAACAGGCTGGGGCTGTTTTCCCTGGAGTGTTGGAGGCTGAGGGGTGACATTATCGAGGTTTATAAAATCATGAGGGGCATGGATAGGATAAATAGACAAAGTCTTTTCCCCAGGATAAAGGGAGTGCATAACTAGAAGGCATAGGTTTAGGATGAGAGGGGAACGATTTAAAAGGGACTTTAGGGGCAACTTTTCACACAGAGGGTGGTACGTGTATGGAATGATCTGCCAGAGGAAGTGGTGGAGGCTGGTACAATTACAGCATTTAAAAAGCATCTGGGTGGGTACATGAATAGGAAGGGTTTAGAGGGATATGGGTCAAATGCTGGCATATAGGACCAGACTAGGTTAGGATATCTGGTTGGCATGGACAAGTTGGGCACCCAGTATGGAGGAGGGAGGGCAGCTCTGAAGACCTCCTCGTGGGTCTGCTCCTGGGCCTGGCCAAACTTGCTATAAACAGGTCCAGGCAGTGGGCCGTGGAGGGGGTCATTAGTGACGACTGCCTGCCCCTCTTCCGTGGTTACGTTAGAGCCCGGGTGTCTCTGGAGTAGGAGCACACGGTCTCCACCAACACCCTGGAGTTGTTCAGGGAGAGGTGGGCGCCGCAGGGAGCAGAGTGCATTATTTCCCCCTCCAATGCTATTTTGATTTAGTCCCTGCCCTCCCCTTCACTGTTTGATCACACAGCATTGCCCTTTGATGTGAAGGGCACTGCTTGTCACTGGCCACTCGGGTGTTTTCCTATCTTCCTGGTGGTGGAAATTGAATAAAGATTCGTGCACCTTGTGTCTCTCACTGTGTCTCACACCTGCACACACACACACCATGGGTGCAGGGGGATAAATAAGCACTGCCGCAGTTAGGCGGGAGTGTGGGGGTAAAAAGAAACAAGAGAAAAAAAGGAAAAAAAAACAGGAGTGTCAGACATTCTGTTCACTCTGAGAAAAAATCCTCAAGCATTTCTGCTTCAATTAAGTCATCATCAAGATATGGACATTTTCCCACACATCTGCTTTTTGGTCCATTGTCCTACTTTCAACTTTGTTGGTTTAGTTACTTTAGTTAAATCAATTTCTTCAAATGGAAGAGAACCTTGATTGCTGATCAGTATTTCTGTTTAATGACAGCACTTCACTGGTGCACCGTACAACCTAACTGTATATCCAACGTCTGAAGCAACAGCATCTAAACTTTCTGACCCTCACATTTCATCCAAATCTATCAAATCTTCCTGCTCATCAAAGTGAATGCCAGTGCACCATTCCGATGTGAATCTCAGTTGCCTCAGGTTTCAGTGCAGGTTTGATGATGTTGATTCCCCAGGGCTCAGGGACGGGCCCTGGCTGTTTGTGATTGATATGATTTAGACTTGAACGTGGGAGGATGGATCAGGAACTTCTCAGACAATAGGAATATTGATGGGTGGTAAACAGTGATGTGGTTAGACTGAGAAGGGTCTTTTCTATACTGTAGACCTTTATGACTCTATGACGATGACCTTGTGAAGATTATTTTCCTGCACCTCAAATTCAATACGTTTCTGATTTTATCTTCTCTCTTCCATCAGAGCCACTAAAAAACTTCCCGACTTCAAAAACGACATCCAAGACTCTGAGAAATACCTATACTTCCTGATAACAGTTGGACCAATTTACATTAGATTCTGAACAGAGAACATAATAACCATTTTATATTCTCTGAATTGTATAAATGCTGTCTGCTTATCCCGAAACTACCCTTCACTGGATATTGCTAACCTTTCCAGAGCACAGACTGACAGATCCAAACAAGCTGCTTCTGTTGAGACAGTAAAAGGACGAACCATGATGTCATGTTCATTTCATTGCAGATACTCCTTGATCTCCTGCTCACTGGGTAAAATGACTCCTCAGGATTGCCATTGAAACCTCAACCTGATGATAGTGATGAGTCTGTGACAGGACGTTGAACTGACTTAGATTAGATTCCTCACAGTCTGGAAAGAGGCCCTTTGGCCCAACAAGTCCACACCAACCCTTCAAAAAGTCCACCCAGACCCATTTGCCATATTTACTCCTGAATAATGCACTTAACACTGGTCAATTCACCTGACCTGCACATCCTGTGGGAGGAAACCAGAGCACCCACGCAGACACAGGGAGAATGTGCAAACACAGACAGTCGCCTGAGGGTAGAATCGAACCTGGGACCTGATACTGTTGTTCCATTTTTGTTATTGACATATTCCTGGATTTGAGCTTCAGATTCAACACTTCCAGCCTCTGCCTCACAGAGAGATTGATTTCTTAATCACATTTAGAGTTTCTACTGAATTAACTTATACCTCATCTGCATCAAACAAAATTTCTTTCAAAGATCTGACTGAATTTTTTATTATAATCCTCCTTAGACAATTTATTTAAAGGTCCTGAAAGGAGGTTCCTCTGGGAATCAGGGTGGCATCTCCATCAGTGTGAGCACATTCTGCCATCCGGCTTTTGTTTTCAGTAACACTCCGACACAGTCCACTACCACTTGGCAAAGTGGGTCTTCACAAACTGCTACAGGGAGCAAAGCTGCTGCTCTGCTGGGGTTTCCCTCCGACCTGCCACACTCCACACTGAGCAGTACGACTTCTTCCTGGGGCTGGGTCCATGTAAACTCCCTGTTCCTCCACCTCTGTATTTCCGGTTTTCCTACACATCCTGTCAGAGGAACGTCATGTCCCCCTCCCGGTACCCCCCGATGAGATCTGGGCAGCATCACAAGCTGATGAACAACTCTCCATTCCTTATCTGCAGGTCCATGATGGGGCCTCCACTCCCTCATCAGAATTATTGGGGAGACTGGGCGCCTCCTAGCAGAGCGCTTTAGGGAACATCTCCGGGACACCTGCACCAATCAACCACACCGTCCTGTGGCCCAACATTTCAACTCCCCCTCCCACTCTGCCGAGGACATGGAGGTCCTGGGCCTCCTTCACCGCCGCTCCCTCACCACCAGACGCCTGGAGGAAGAACGCCTCATCTTCCGGCTCGGAACACTTCAACTCCAGGGCATCAATGTGGACTTCAACAGCTTCCTCATTTCCCCTTCCCCCACCTCACCCTAGTTGCAAACTTCCAGCTCAGCACTGTCCCCATGACTTGTCCGGACTTGTCCTACCTGCCTATCTCCTTTTCCACCTATCCACTCCACCCTCTCCTCCCTGACCTATCACCTTCATCCCCTCCCCAATCACCTATTGTACTCTATGCGACTTTCTCCCCACCCGCACCCTCCTCTAGCTTATCTCTCCATGCTTCAGGCTCACTGCCTTTATTCCTGATGAAGGGCTTTTACCCGAACCGTCGATTTCGCTGCTGGTTGGATGCTGCCTGAACTGCTGTGCTCTCCCAGCCCCACTGATGCAGAGTTGTGGTTCTGATACAGTAACCCTGTGGAACAGCTCCAGTTGCAGTGGGAGCTGTCTATGCTGTAAAAAATGAGGTCTGCAGATGCTGGAGATCACAGCTGCAAATGTGTTGCTGGTCAAAGCACAGCAGGTTAGGCAGCATCTCAGGAATAGAGAATTCGACGTTTCGAGCATATAGCTCCAATCAAATCATAGGGCCATTTTGTAATGGCTCATTCTCATAGACCCCACGTGTTTCCCTCTCAGCACTGACCCTCTGACAGTGCAGCACTCCCTCAGCACTGACCCTCCGACAGTGCAGCACTCCCTCAGCACTGACCCTCCGACAGTGCGGCACACCCTCAGCACTGACCCGCCGACAGTGCGGCACACCCTCAGCACTGACCCGCCGACAGTGCGGCACACCCTCAGCACTGACCTTCCGACAGTGCGGCACTCCCTCAGCACGGACCCTCCCACAGCGCGGCACTCCCTCAGCACTGACCCTCCGACAGTGCGGCACTCCCTCAGCAATGACCCTCCGACAGTGCGGCACTCCCTCAGCACTGACCTTCCAACGGTGTGGCACTCACTCAGCACTGACTCTCCGACAGTGCGGTACTCCCTCAGTACTGACCCTGACAGTGTGGCACTCCCTCAGCACTGACCCTCTGACAGTGCAGCACTCCCTCAGCACTGACCCTCCGACAGTGCGGCACACCCTCAGCACTGACCCGCCGACAGTGCGGCACACCCTCAGCACTGACCTTCCGACAGTGCGGCACTCCCTCAGCACGGACCCTCCCACAGCGCGGCACTCCCTCAGCACTGACCCTCCGACAGTGCGGCACTCCCTCAGCAATGACCCTCCGACAGTGCGGCACTCCCTCAGCACTGACCTTCCAACGGTGTGGCACTCACTCAGCACTGACTCTCCGACAGTGCGGCACTCCCTCAGTACTGACCCTGACAGTGTGGCACTCCCTCAGCACTGACCCTCTGACAGTGCGGCACTCCCTCAGCAATGACCCTCTGACAGTGCGGCACTCCCTCAGCACTGACCCTCCCACAGTGCGGCACTCGCTCAGCACTGACCCTCCCACAGTGCGGCACTCGCTCAGCACTGACCCTCCCACAGTGCGGCACTCCCTCAGCACTGACTCTCCGACAGTGCGGCACTCCCTCAGCGCTGACTCTCCGACAGTGTGGTACTCCCTCAGCGCTGACCCTCCGACAGTGCGGCACTCCCTCAGTACTGACCCTCCGACAGTGCGGCACTCCCTCAGCACGGACCCTCCCACAGTGCGGCACTCCCTCAGCAATGACCCTCCGACAGTGCGGCACTCCCTCAGCACTGACCTTCCAACGGTGTGGCACTCACTCAGTACTGACTCTCCGACAGTGCGGCACTCCCTCAGTACGGACCCTGACAGTGTGGCACTCCCTCAGCAATGACCCTCTGACAGTGCGGCACTCCCTCAGCACTGACCCTCCGACAGTGCGGCACTCCCTCAGCACTGACCCTCCGACAGTGCGGCACTCCCTCAGCGCTGACTCTCCGACAGTGCGGCACTCCCTCAGTGCTGACTCTCCGACAGTGCGGCACTCCCTCAGTGCTGACTCTCCGACAGTGCGGCACTCCCTCAGTGCTGACTCTCCGACAGTGCGGCACTCCCTCAGCGCTGACCATCCAACGGTGTGGCACTCCCTCAGCACTGACTCTCCGACAATGCGGTACTCCCTCAGCACTGACCCTCCCACAGTGCGGCACTCCCTCAGCACTGACCCTGCGACAGTGCGGCACTCCCTCAGCGCTGACCCTCCGACAGTGCGGCACTCCCTCAGTGCTGACCCTCCGACAGTGCGGCACTCCCTCAGCGCTGACCCTCCGACAGTGCGGCACTCCTTCATTAATTAAGTATGTCATATTGTGGTTTTTTAAAAAGCTGCACCATGAATGAAAGGTTAAAGTTTCATTCTTCACCTTGCACAAGATCGAAAAGAAACATGACTTTTGTCAAACGACGTTCCTTTGTCCTTCCCTGATTTCTCCTTGATGACTCCTTGCTGGCATTCAGAGACCAGGAGTGAGCATTGCTCCCTCACACAGGCTCTGGAGTCTGCTGTACATCTGAATATAACCCCAAACTGCTGAGCTGAAAACCTCCATTTGGAATGCCTTCTGGATTATTTTATTTGACCTTGAATTTGAACCTCTGACCTCCTGCACAGTTCTCGGTCTCTCCACATTTCAGTTTACTGCCTTTCGGTCTCAAGTTGTTGTCCGTCAAGTTTTCCATGCTGAACTTTGTCCTTCGCAACTGTGATTATTTCATGAACCAAGAACCCTTTGATTTTCTTCAGATTATGAATTACTTGAGGAGAACAAAAGAGACTAAGAGAGACATCTCCCTGACCAGAATTTTATCATTTATCAGCTTTCCAGGTAAAAGCAAACTTCAGCTTCCTCAAAATAATATTTTCAAAAGTCAACATTGATTTCCTTCCTGACCCGCTGTAGTCCGTGTGCTGTAGGGGAGACCCACAATGCCCTCAGGGAGGGAACGGCAGCCATTAGACCCAGTGAGTGTGATGGAACGGCGAGATATTTCCCAGTCAGGAATGGGGAGGGGTTTGGAGGGGAACTTGCAGGGGGTGGGGTTCCCGTGTATCTGCTGCCCTTGTCCTTGCAGATGGAAGTGGTCGTGGGTTTGGAACATGTTGTCTGAGGATCTTGCAAATGGTACACACTGCTGTTACTGAGCGTCGGTGGTGAAATCCAAGTTCTATATTTGTAGATGTGGAACTGACTAACTACAAAACAGCTCCTGTACCTATCCAGATATTACTGCTTCTGGACACAGCCCCAGCCAGGTCTTTCCCTCATGTCTTGCAAATTCCATCCACATGTTCGCCAACCTGCCCTCCTTTACTATTGACTTTATTCATGTTCCGATGTGCTCTCTCATCCAGAGGTGCCTTGCAATTATAAAACTTACATATTCCTACACCGAGTTCCTCATACACTGTGCCTTGTCCCAAGCTGGTGCCTGGATCTAGCCCCGGTGCTGTACAAAGTTTACCCAGACACGGAACTACAATCTTGTTGCTATGCAGATTATCATCACATACAGCCAGGGCCTGTCCCCAAGTGGAATATCCGCCCTCTGTAGACCTGCTCCCCCCCAAAATCCTGCTCCTCCAATGTTCCTTGTTATCAGTCACTCCCAGCCATTGCTTGCACATCCATATGCTTGCTAAACTATACACCCGTGTGCATTCAGATCGAGGCTTCCCAAACTCCCATCCAGATGTTTCCCCACTTGGCTGTTCCTGTTCCCATCCGGATGTAGCTGGGAATCTGTCACGTGGCTGTCAGTTTCTGTTGAATCTGTTTGTAGTTGGAAAGCTCGTGCTGGGAGACGGAAGGCTGCAGTGTGGCCAAGGCTTTCTGAAAGTCAGCAGGCAGCAGGACAAGCTCCGAGCTCTCAGTGTCCACACCTGGCAGGGGATGGGGAAGAAATCACTGCAGCCATGTGTATACACAGGCACCATTCCCCCCCCCCCCCCCCCACCCCCACACACACACACTGACACGCACACAGAGCCCACTCACCCCCAATATCTACCTCAAGAGTGCACAGTCAGTGCGACATTTTGGGAAATCGACACACAGCTGGAATGCAGGAAAACATGCGCCCAATATATGCACAGCAGGATCCCATAAACAATAAGGTTAGGCCACTGTTGGAATGTTGTGTGCAATTCTGGTCTCCTTCATGTCGGAAAGATGTTGCCAAACTTGAAAGGGTTCAGAAAAGATTTACAAGGATGTTGCCAGGGTTGGAGGATCTGAGCTACAGGGAGAGGCTGAACAGGCTGGGGCTGTTTTCCCTGGAGCGTCGGAGGCTGAGGGGTGACCTTATAGAGGTTTACAAAATTATGAGGGGCATGGATAGGATAAATAGACAAAGTCTTTTTCCTGGGGTTGGGGAGTCCAGAACTAGAGGGCATAGGTTTAGGGTGAGAGGGGAAAGATATAAAAGAGACCTAAGGGGCAACTGTTTCACACAGAGCTTGGTACGTGTATGGAATGAGCTGCCAGAGAATGTGGTGGAGGTTGGTACAATTGCAACATTTGTATGTCTCTGTCTCAAAAATGATATCGGTGAGAGTATCCTGTATCCTCTTTGACAGTATGTCAAGTCCCAGAGGACGGGAGAATAGCCAGTGTTGTCCCATTGTTTCAGCAGGGTAGCAGGGATCATGCAGGGAATTACAGGGTAGCAGGGATCATCGAGGGAATTATAGGGTAGCAGGGATCATCCAGGGAATTACAGGGTAGCAGGGATCATCCAGGGAATTACAAGGTAGCAAAGCTGAAAATGTGTTGCTGGTTAAAGCACAGCAGGTCAGGCAGCATCCAAGGAGCAGGAAATTCGACGTTTCGGGCATAAGCCCTTCATCAGGAATGAGGAGAGTGTGCAAGGCAGGCTAAGATAAAAGGTAGGGAGGAGGGACTTGGGGGAGGGGCGATGGAGATGTGATAGGTGGAAGGAGGTCAAGGTGAGGGTGATAGGCTGGAGTGGGGTGGGGGCGGAGAGGTCAGGAAGAAGATTGCAGGTTAGGAGGGCGGTGCTGAATTCGAGGGAACCGACTGAGACAAGGTGGGGGGAGGGGAAATGAGGAAACTGGAGAAATCTGAGTTCATCCCTTGTGGTCGGAGGGTTCCCAGGCGGAAGATGAGGCGCTCCTCCTCCAGCCGTCGTGTTGTTATGTTCTGCTGGTGGAGGAGTCCAAGGACCTGCATGTCCTCGGTGGAGTGGGAGGGAGAGTTAAAGTGTTGAGCCACGGGGTGGTTAGGTTGGTTGGTCCGGGTGTCCCAGAGGTGTTCCCTGAAGCGTTCCGCAAGTAAGCGGCCCGTCTCCCCAATATAGAGGAGGCCACATCGGGTGCAGCGGATGCAATAGATGACGTGTGTGGAGGTACAGGTGAACTTGTGGCGGATATGGAAGGATCCCTTGGGGCCTTGGAGGGAAGTAAGGGAGGAGGTGTGGCCACAAGTTTTACATTTCCTGCGGTTGCAGGGGAAGGTGCCGGGAGTGGAGGTTGGGTTGGTGGGGGGTGTGGACCTGACGAGGGAGTCACGAAGGGAGTGGTCTTTGCAGAACGCTGATAGGGGAGGGGAGGGAAATATATCCCTGGTGGTGGGGTCCGTTTGGAGGTGGCGGAAATGACGGCGGATGATACGCTGTATACGGAGGTTGGTGGGGTGGTAGGTGAGAACCAGTGGGGTTCTGTCCTGGTGGAGGTTGGAGGAGCGGGGCTCAAGGGCGGAGGAGCGGGAAGTGGAGGAGATATAGGTGGAGGGCATCATCGATCACGTCTGGGGGGAATCTGCGGTCCTTGAAGAAGGAGGCCATCTGGGCTGTGCGGTGTTGGAACTGGTCCTCCTGGGAGCAGATGCGGCGGAGACGAAGGAATTGGGAATATGGGATGGAGTTTTTACAGGGGCAGGGTGGGAGGAGGTGGACCATCCAGGGAATTATAGGGTAGCAGGGATCATCCAGGGAATTACAGGGTAGCAGGGATCATCGAGGGAATTATAGGGTAGCAGGGATCATCCAGGGAATTACAGGGTAGCAGGGATCATCCAGGGAATTACAGGCCTATGAGCCTTGCAGTCTCCCTACCTCAGTGGTAGGGAAATCATTGGAAAAGATTCTCAGGGACAAGATCCACACGTGTTTCGAAGCACATGGTTTATTAGCAATAGGCAGCATGGTTTTGTGCGGGGGAGGTTGAACCTCACTAACTTAATTGAGGTTTTTGAGGAGGTGACGAAGATGTTGATGAGGGAAAAGCAGCTGATTTCAGTAAAGCTTTTGACAAGGTCCCTCATGGCGGACTGGTCCAAAAGGTGAAGTCACATGGTATCGGGGTGAGCTGGAGACAGAACTGGCTTAGTCACAGGAGATGGAGGGTAGGGGTGGGAGGGCTGTGACTCCTGGTGTTCCACAGGGATCACTGCTGGGACCTCTGCTGGAAATGATTTAGAGGAAAACGTGGTGATCTAATTAGTGAGTTTGTGGAGTTGCAGATAGTGAGGAGAATTGTCGGGGGATACAGCAGGATATAGATCAGTTGGAGGCATGGGCAGAAAAATGGCAGGTGGTGTTTACTCCGGACAAATGTGGGGTGATGCATTTTGGAAGGTCAGGTACAGGTGGAAATTATACAGTGAACGGCAGAACCCTGAGGTCTGTTGGTTTGCAGAGGGATCTGGGTGTGCAGGTCCACAGGTCACTGAAGGTGGTAGTGCAGCTAGATAAGGGAGTAACAAAAGGCCTATGGCATGCTTACCTTCATTGGAAAGGGGCAGTGAGTCTAAGGATAGACAAGTTAGGCTGCAGCTTTAGAGAACTTCAGTTAGGCTGTTTTCACTGGAGTGCAGGAGGTTGTGGGAGGACCTGATAGGAGTTTATATGATTGTGAATGGCATGGATACAGTGGAAAGAATGAGGCTTTTTCCCTGGATGGAAGGGTCAGTTAGGGGACACAGGTTCAAAGTGCAAGGGGGTGGGGAGGTTTAAAAGAGATGTGCAAGGCAGGTTTTTCACACAGAGGGTGGTGTGTGCCTGGAACACGCTGCCAGAGAACGGGATGGAAACAGACACAACAGCAGTACTCAAGGAACACCAGGACAAATACATGAACAAGATGGGAATAGCGAATATGGATCCTGTAAGGGAAGAGAGTTCTAGTATGGAAGAGAAAAATATATCGGCATACTCTTGGAAGGTAAAAGGACCTGTTTGTGTGCTGTTTTGTTGCTCAACGTGGGCCCACTCCAGGATAAAGGAGGGAACTTGGGGGAAGAGGATGTGGGTGGGATCCTAAATGAGTACTTTGTGTCAGTATTCACCCAGGGGAAGGATATGGAGGATGGTGTGATTTGTGTAGAGCATGTTAGTATATGAGGGCATTTTGAGATTACGAAAGATGTGGTGCTGGGTGCTTGAAGAGCGTTAAGGGGGATAAATCCCCAGGTATCTACTCCCAGTTACTGAGAGGGGCAAGAGGGGAGATTGCTGGGGCCTTGACCAGGATCTGTGTATCCTCACTACACACTGGAGGGGGACCGGAGGACTAGTGAGGAGCTAATGCTGTTCCTCTGTTCAAGAAGGGAAATAGGGATAACCCAGGAAACTATAGACCAGGGAGTCTCACATCGGTGGTTGGGAAGTTATTGGAGAGAATTCTTAGGGATAGGATTGAGGTGTATTTGGACAGGCGTGGCCTAGTTAGGGCCAGTCAGCATGGCTCTGTGTGGGGCGTGGCTCTGTGTGGGGCGTGGCTCCGTGTGGGGCGCGGCTCCGTGTGGGGCGCGGCTCCGTGTGGGGCGCGGCTCCGTGTGGGGCAGGTCATGGATTCCTAACGTGATTGAACCTTTCAAGGAGGTGAAGGTGGTGATCGATGGGGGTAGAGCAGTGGATGTTGCCCCCGTGGATTTTAGTCAGGCTTTCAACAAGGTCCCTCATGGTCGGCTCATCCAGAAGATTAAGATTCACAGGATCCACGGGGCCTTGCCCGTGTGAATTCAGAATTGGCTTGCCCTGGGAAGGCAGGGGGTAGTGGGGGAAGGGGGTTTTTCAGGCTGGGGGGTCGGTGACTGGTGGGGTTCCACAGGGATCAGTACTGGGCCCTCTGCTGTTTGTGATATGTATAAGTGACCTGGATGGAAATGTCGATGGCTGGGTTGGTAAGTTTGTAGGTGATACAAAGATCGGGGGGAGTTGTGGATAGTGTCGAAGGTTGTCAAAGGATACAGTGGGATAGAGATCAGTTGCAGATATAGGCAGAGAAATGGCAGATGGAGTTTAATCCGGGGATGTGTTAGGTGGTGCACTTTGGGAGATCAAATGTTTTGGAAATGTATTCAGTTAATGGCAGGCCCCTGAACAGCACTGATGTACAGAGGGACCTTGGGGTTGCAGTCCCTAGCTCCCTGAAAGTGGCCACGCAGCTAGACAGGGTGGTAAAGAAGGTGTACGACACGCTTGCCTTTACTGGTCAGGAAACTGAGGACATGTTGCAGCTTGTTAAGACTTTGATTAGGCTACACTTAGAATACTGCATTCAATTCTGGTCACCACATTATAGGAAGGATGTGGAGGCTTTGGAGAGGGTACGTAAGAGGTTTACCAGAATGCTGCCTGAATTAGAGAGCTCAAAATACTCAAGGTTATTTTCTGAGAGCAGCGGAGACCGAGGGGTGACTTTATAGAAACCCATAAAATTAATAGATGCATGGATAGCATTAAAGGTCAGAATCTTTTCCCCAGTCTAAAACTGGAGGGCCACGTATTTAAGGTGAGAGGGAAAGTTCAAAGGAGATGTGAGGGGGCAAGGTTTCTTTAAAGGGAGTGATAGGAGTGTGGAACATACGGTCAGGGGTGGGGGTGGAGGCAGGTACAACAGGGGCATTTAAGGGGCTTTTAGATAAACACATGAAAATGCAAGGAGTGGAGAGATATGGATGGACTAAGGGCAGGCAGAAGGGATTCGTTCAGCATAACATCGTGGGCTGCAGAGCCCATTCCCGTTCTGTACTGCTCGGTGTTCCCTTTGGAATGAAATGTAGGAGCATCAAGCCCATTCCTGGATGGTCAGGAATATTCAGGACTGGATAAACAGCAAAAAGACAGGCTTTTAACAAAGGAAGCAAAACAATGGAGGCTCCAGAGGAGTACAGAAGGTGCAGGGAGATCTTCACAAAGGAGGAGAGCAAAGAGGGGGCGTGAGAACACTGGTGAGCAAGGTTAGGGAGCATTCCAAAATATTCAATATCAAGGAAGAGGATCACCAGGGAAGGGGTAGGTCCTGTTAGGGACCAAGAGGGTATTCGGTGCATGGAGCCAGAGGACACCGGTACAATTTTAAACAAGTGTTTCACACCTGGCCTTACTCAGGAGGAGGAGCAGCTGGGCACAGGTACAGAATCGGAGAAGGGAACAGAGGATCTTGAGCAGTCTCATACTGGGAGTGAGAAGGTTTTGGGGTTTTGGCAGGTTAAAAATGGATAAATCCCCAGGTCCGGATCAGCTGCTGTAGGAGGAAATTACCCAAATGTTCAACTCCTCCCTGGGCACAGAGAAGCTGTCAGAGGACTGGAGGACAGCGAATATGGTTCCCCTTTACAAGGAGAGTGAGAGAGAAACCAGGGGATTACAGACCAGTGAGTCTCACATCAGGGGGAGGGAAATTACTGCCGAGAATTCGGAAGGAGAGCATTAATCTCCACGTGGAGAGGCAAGGTTTGCTCAGGGATAGTCAGCACGGCTTTGTCAGAGGGAGGTCATGGTGAACACGTCTGGTGGGATGTTACAAGGCGGTTACCCGATGTGTAGATGTGGATAACACAGTTGATATGGATTTCAGCGTGGCCTTTAACAAGGTCCCACAGGGAAAACTGATACAGAAGGTAAAAGCTGATGGGATTCAGGGTAACTTGGCAAATTCAAACCAGAATTGGCTTCAAGACAGGAGACAGAGAGGGGTGATAGAAGGTGATTCGAGCCCAGTGTGCAGTGGTGGCCCACAGGGATCCGTGCTGGGGTTTATTTGTTATTCATTACTGGGATGCATAGGATAGGGAAGGAAACTGCAGGGACAGACACTCTTCAAATGTGGAGCTTACTCAAGGAACAGCTACTGCGGGTCCTTGATAAGTATATACCTATCAGGCAGGGAGGTAGTTGTCGACAGAGGGGGCCTTGGTTTATCAGGAAGATGAAGCTCTTGTCAAGAGGAAGAAGAAGGCTTATGTGAGGGTGAGGCGTGAAAGCTCAGTTTCAGATTGAGAGTTATAAGTTAGCCAGAAAAGACCTAAAGAGAGGGCTAAGAAGAGCCAGGAGGGGACAGGAGACATTGTGGGTGGATAGGATTAAGGAAAACCCTAAGGCCTCCTATAGGTATATCAGGAATAAAAGAATGACTAGAGTAAGATTAGGGCCAATCAAAGACAGTAGTGGAAAATTGTGCTTGGAATCAGAGGACATAGGGGAAGCGCTTAATGAATACTTTTTGTCAGTATTCACATTGCAAAAGGACAATGTTAGTGAGAATATGGAGATACAAGATTAGATGGGATTGAGGTTGGCAAAGAGGAGGTCTTAAAGAGGAAGAACGCCTCATCTTCCGCCTCGGAACACTTCCACCCCAGGGCATCAATGTGGACTTCAACAGTTTCCTCATTTCCCCTTCCCCCACCTCACCCTAGTTCCAAACTTCTAACTCAGCACTCTCCCCATGACTTGTCTGACCTGCCTAGTTCCTTTTCCACCTATCCACTCCACCCTGACCTATCACCTTCATCCCCTCCCCCACCCACCTACTGTACTCTATGCTCCTCTCTCCCCACCCCCACCCTCCTCTAGCCTATCTCTCCACACTTCAGGCTCTCTGCCTTTATTCCTGATGAAGGGCTTTTGCCCTAAATGTCGATTGTGCTGCTCATTGGATGCTGCCTGACCTGCTGTGCTCTTCCAGCACCACTGATCCAGAAAGGGGAGGTCGTAGCAATTTTGGAAGATCTGAAAATAGATAAGACCCCTGGGCCAGATGGGATTTTTCCTTGGATTCTCTGGGAAGCCAGGGAGGAGATTGCAGACCCTTTGGATTTGATCTTTATGTCGTCATTGTCTGCAGTAGTGCCAGAAGACTGGAGGATAGCGAATGTTGTTTCCTTGTTCAAGAAGGGGAGTCGAGCCAACCCTGGTAATTACAGACCAGTGAGCCTTACTTCAGTTGTGGGTTAGGTGTTGGAAAGGATTATGAGAGATAGGATTTATAATCATCTAGAGAGGAATAATTTGATTAGGGATAATCAACACAGTTTTGTGAAGGGTAGGTCGTGCCTCACTAACCTTATTGAGTTCTTTGAGAAGGTGACCAAACAGGGGGATGAGGGTAAAGTGGTTGATGTGCTGTATATGGATGTCAGTAAGGGGTTTGATAAGGTTCCCTACGGTAGGCTATTGCACAAAATACGGAGTTTCGGGACTGAAGGTTTGGATCAGAAACTGGCTAGCTGAAAGAAGACAGAGGGTTGATAGGAAATGTTCATCCTGGAGCTCAGTTACCAGTGGTGTACTGCAAGGATCTGTTTTGGGGCCACTGTTGTTTGTAATTTTTATAAATGATCTGGAGTTGGGTGTAGAAGGATGGGTTAGTAAATTTGCAGATGACACTAAGGTAGGCAGAGTGGTGGATAGTGCTGAAGGATGTTGTGGGTTACAGAGGGATATAGATAAGCTGCAGAGCTGAGCTAAAAAAGTGGCAAGTGGAGTTTAATGTGGAAAAGTGTGAGGTGGTTCACTTTGGAAGAAGTAACAGAAATGCAGAGTACTGGGCTAATGGTAAAATTCTTGGCCGTGTAGATGAACAGAGAGATCTCGGTGTCCAGGTACACAGATCTCTGGAAGTTGCCACCCAGGTTGAAAGGGTGGTTCAGAAAGCATGTGGGGTGTTGGTGTTTATTGGTCGGGGGATTGAGTTTCAGAGCCCAGAGGTCATGCTTCAGCTGGACAAGACACTGGTCAGGCCCCACCTGGAGTATTGTGTACAGTTCTGGTCACCGCATTATAGGAAGAATGTGGAAGCTTTGGAAAGGGTTCAGAGGAGATTTACTAGGATGTTGCCTGGTCTGGAGGGAAGGTCTTATGAGGAAAGGCTGAGGGACTGGAGGCTGTTTTCATTGGAAAGAAGAAGGTTGAGAGGTGACTTAATCGAGACGTATAAGATAATCAGAGGGTTAGATAGTGAGAGCCTTTTTCTTCAGATGGTGAAGGCTAGCACGAGGGGACATAGCTTTAAATTGAGGGGTGATAGATATAGGACTGATAGCGGGGGTAGTTTCATTACTCAGAGAGTAGTAGGGGTGTAGAATGGCCTGCCTGCAACAGTAATAGACTCGCCGACAGCAAGAACATTTAAATGGACATTGGACATACACATGGATAATGATGGAGCAGGTAGGTTAGATGGAGATCAGATTATTTTCAGAGCTTGGTGCAACATCGAGGGCAGAAGGGCCTGTACTGCACTGTAACCTTCTATGTTCTATGTGAGCGTCAGTAGGTAAGGATGGCAGATTTGCGTCCCTAAAGGACATTCATAAATCAGATGACACTTTCTGACAATCAGCAATGGTGTCATGGTCATCAGGAGACTCTTGATTCCAGATTTTTATTGAATTCAAATTCCAGCATCTGCCATGGTGGGGTTCCAACGCAGGTTCCTTAATAGTCAAGCGATAATACAAGGGCCATCGTATACTCCCTGGGCATTATTGTACGTGAAGGAAATACAATACTTTCCCAGTCAGGACGGTGAGTGGTTTGGAGGGGAATGTGCAGTGGGTGGTGTTCCCATGTACCTGCTGCCCTTGTCCTTCTAGATGGAGGTGATCTTGGGTTTGGAAGGTGCTGCCTGAGGATCTTTGCTGAATTTCTGCAGTGCACCTTGTAGACTGCTGCTACTGAGCATCGGTGGGGGGAGGGAGGGGACGGTACACACTGCTGTTACTGAGCGTCGGTGGGGGGAGGGAGGGGACGGTAAACACTGCTGTTACTGAGCATCGGTGGGGGGAGGGAGGGGACGGTACACACTGCTGTTACTGAGCATCGGTGGGGGGGAGGGAGGGGACGGTACACACTGCTGTTACTGAGCGTCGTTGGGGGAGGGAGGGGGTGGTACACACTGCTGTTACTGAGCATCGGTGGGGGGGGAGGGAGGGGACGGTACACACTGCTGTTACTGAGCATCGGTGGGGGGAGGGAGGGGACGGTACACACTGCTGTTACTGAGCATCGGTGGGGGGGAGGGAGGGGACGGTACACACTGCTGTTACTGAGGGGGGTTGGGGGGAGGGAGGGGATGGTACACACTGCTGTTACTGAGTGTCGGTGGGGGGGAGGGAGGGGTCGGTACACACTGCTGTTACTGAGCGTCGGTGGGGGGGGGAGGGGGAGGGAGGGGACGGTACACTCTGCTGTTACTGAGTGTTGGTGGGGGGAGGGAGGGGACGGTACACACTGCTGTTACTGAGTGTCGGTTGGGGAGGGAGGGGACAGTACACACTGCTGTTACTGAGGGGGGCGTGGGGGGGAGGGAGGGGATGGTACACACTGCTGTTACTGAGGGGGGCGTGGGGGAGGTTGGGGATGGTACACACTGCTGTTACTGAGCGTCGGTGGGGGGAGGGAGGTTACGGTACACACTGCTGTTACTGAGCGTCGGTGGGGGGAGGGAGGGGACGGTAAACACTGCTGTTACTGAGCATCGGTGGGGGGAGGGAGGGGACGGTACACACTGCTGTTACTGAGCATCGGTGGGGGGGAGGGAGGGGACGGTACACACTGCTGTTACTGAGCGTCGTTGGGGGAGGGAGGGGGTGGTACACACTGCTGTTACTGAGTGTCGGTGGGGGAGGGAGGGGACGGTACACACTGCTGTTACTGAGGGGGGGTGGGGGGAGGGAGGGGATGGTACACACTGCTGTTACTGAGTGTCGGTGGGGGGGAGGGAGGGGACGGTACACACTGCTGTTACTGAGCGTCGGTGGGGGGGGGAGGGAGGGGATGGTACACACTGCTGTTACTGAGTGTCGGTGGGGGGGAGGGAGGGGTCGGTACACACTGCTGTTACTGAGTGTCGGTTGGGGGGAGGGAGGGGACGGTACACACTGCTGTTACTGAGCGTCGTTGGGGGAGGGAGGGGATGGTACACACTGCTGTTACTGAGTGTCAGTGGGGGAGGGAGGGGACGGTACACACTGCTGTTACTGAGGGGGGTTGGGGGGAGGGAGGGGATGGTACACACTGCTGTTACTGAGTGTCGGTGGGGGGGAGGGAGGGGTCGGTACACACTGCTGTTACTGAGCGTCGGTGGGGGGGGGGAGGGGGAGGGAGGGGACGGTACACTCTGCTGTTACTGAGTGTTGGTGGGGGGGAGGGAGGGGACGGTACACACTGCTGTTACTGAGTGTCGGTTGGGGAGGGAGGGGACAGTACACACTGCTGTTACTGAGGGGGGCGTGGGGGGGAGGGAGGGGATGGTACACACTGCTGTTACTGAGGGGGGCGTGGGGGAGGGAGGGGATGGTACACACTGCTGTTACTGAGCGTCGGTGGGGGGAGGGAGGTTACGGTACACACTGCTGTTACTGAGTGTCGGTGGGGGAGGGAGGGGATGGTACACACTGCTGTTACTGAGGGGGGGTGGGGGGAGGGAGGGGGTGTTTGTGGGTGTGGTGCCAATCAAGCAGCTGCTTTCTCCTGGATGGTGTTGAGCTTCTTGAGTGTTGTTGGAGCTGCCCCCATCCAGGGGCAAGTGGGGAGTATTCCCTCCCAGTCCAGACCTGTGCCTTGTAGATGGTGGGACAGGCTTTGGGGGAGACAGGAGGGGAGTTACTCACTGCAGGATTCCCAGCCTCTGACCTGCTCCTGTAGCTGCTGTGTTTATGGGGTGAGGCCAGTTCAGTTTCTGGTCAATGGTAACCCCCAGGATGCTGATAGTGGGGGATTCAGTGATGGTAACACCATTGAACGTCAAGGATCAATGGTTAGATTGTTCGTTATTGGAGACAGTCATAGTCTGGCATTTGTGTGCACGAATGTCACTTGTCATTTGTCAGCCCAAGCCTGGGGATTGTCCAGATCTCGTTGAATTTGGACTTGGACTGCTGCAATATCTGAGGAGTCCCCACTGGGTGCTGGACACTGTAATCATCAGTAACATCCCCACCTCTGACCCTGTGATGGAGGGAAGGTGATTGATGAAGCAGCTGAAGATGGTTGGGTCTAGGATACTCCCCTGAGGGACTCCTGCAGAGGTGTCCTGGAGCTGAGATGACTGACCCTCCAACAACCACAACCATCTTCCTCTGTGCCAGGTATCACTCTAACCAGGGGAGAGTTTGCCCCCTGATACCCATTGATTCCAGTTTTGCCCGGGCTCCTTGATGCCACACTCGGTCAAATACAGCCTTGATACCAAGGGCTGTCCCTCTCCCCTCCCCTCTGGAATCCAGCTCCTTTTGTCCACGTTTGACCCAAGGCTGGAATGAGGTCAGGAGCTGAGTGACCCTGGGGGACCCCAAACTGGGTGTCACTGAGCAGGTTATTGCTGAGCGGGTGCTGCTGGATAGCGCTGTTACTGAGCCCTTCCATCACTTTACTGAGGGTCGAGGGGAGACTGATGGGGGGGTAATTGGCCGGGTTGGATCTGTCCTGCTTTTTATGTAGAGGCCATACCTGGGCAATGTTCCACATTGTCAGGGAGATGCCGGTGTTGTAACTGTACTGGAACAGCTTGGCTCGGGGAGAGCAAGCTCTGGAGCACACGTCTTCAGTCCTATTGCTGGTAAACAGATTATGGAAAGGTGTAGAGGCAATAGGGCAGTGGTGATGGGAGATTTTAATTTTCCCAACATTGACTGGGATACACTTAGTGACAGAGATCTGGATGGGGTAGAATTTGTAAGAAGCGTCCAGGAGAGTTTTCTAGAGCAGTACGTCAATAGCCCGACGAGGGAAGGGGCCATCTTGGACCTGGTACTGGGGAACAAGCCAGGACAGGGTGGGAGACGTTGTGGTGGGGGATTTCTTTGGGAACAGTGACCACAATTCTGTAAGTTTTGGAATACTCGTAGATAAAGAAGAGAGTGGTCCTGAGGGGAGAGTACGGAACTGGGTCAAGGCCAATTATATCAAAATGAGGCAGGAGCTGGGAAATGTGGATTGGACACAGCTGTTTGAAGGGAAGTTGATATTTGAGATGTGGGAGGGTTTCAAAGATAGGTTAAAGATAGGTTACAGATAGTGCAGGATAGGCATGTCCCGGTGAAGGCAAAGGATAGGAAGGGCAAGATTTGTGAACCGTGGATGACAGGAGAAATTGTATAACTAGCCAAGAGGAAAAGGGAAGCGTACATAAGGTCCAGGCAGCTAGGAACAGAACGGTCCCTGGGGGAATATCGGGAGAGTAGGACCAGTCTTAAACAAGGGATCAAGCAGCTAAAAGGGGGTCATGTAATAGCTTTAGTGAGCAGAATTAAGGAGAATCCGAAAGTATTTTAATTCTTCTATAAGCAGCAAGTGGGTAACTAGAGAAAGGATTGGCCCACTAAAGGATAAAGAAGGAAGACTGTGTGCCGAACCTGAGAGAGTGGGTGAGATTCTGAATGATTACTTTACATCAGTGTTCACTGAGGAGAGGGACATGATGAATGTTGAGATTAGAGATAGAAGTTTGATTAGTCTGGATCACGTTGACATAAGTAGGGAAGATGTGTTGGATAGGCTAGAGGATATTAAGGTGGACAAATCCCCAGGGCCGGATGGGATCTATCCCAGGTTGCTGAGGGAGGCGAGAGAGGAAATAGCTGGGGCCCTGACAGATATCTTTGTGACATCCTTAAACACAGGTGAGGTGCTGGAGGACTGGAGGGTTGCTCATGTTGTCCCCCTGTACAAGAAGGGTAGTAGGGATATTCCGGGTAACTACAGACCAGTGAGCCTGATGTCAGTGGTGGGGAAGTTGCTGGAGAAGGTACTGAGGGATAGGATCTATTTATATTTGGAAAAGAATGGGCTTATCAGTGATAGGCAACATGGTTTTGTGCGGGGGAGATTGTGCCTTACCAACTTAATAGAGTTCTTCGAGGAAGTGAACAAGTTGATAGATGAAGGAAGGGCTGTCGATGTCATATACATGGGCTTTAGTAAGGTGTTTGATAAGGTTCCCCATGGTAGACTAATGGAGAAAGTGAAGTCACATGGTGTACAGGGTGTTCTAGCTAGGGTGGGTAAGGAACTGGCTGAGCAACAGGAGACAGAGAGTAGGAGTTGAAGGGAGTTTCTTGAAATGGAGAAAGGTGACCAGTGGGTGTTCCCCAGGGGTCAGTGCTGGGGCCCACTGTTGTTTGTAATATACATAAATGATCTGGAAGAGGGCACTGTTGGTATGATCAGCAAGTTTACAGATGACACAAAGATTGGTGGAGTAGCAGAAAGCATAAGGGACTGTCAGAGAATACAGGAGGATATAGATAGACTGGAGAGTTGGGGGGAAAAGTGGCAGATGGAGTTCAATCCAGTCAAATGTGAGGTGATACATTTAGGCAAGTCTAATTCTAGGGCGAATTATACAATGAATGGAAGAGCCTTGGGAAAAGTTGATGGGCAGAGAGATCTGGGAGTGCAGGTCCATTGTACCCTGAAGGTTGCTGCACAGATGGATAGAGTGGTCAAGAAGGCATATAGTATGCTTATCTTCATTGGACGGGGTATTGAGTATAAGAGCTGGGCAGGTCATGTTAAAATAGTACAGGAGGTTGGTTTGGCTGCATTTAGAATACAGTGTACAGTTCTGGGTGCCACATTACCAAAAGGATGTGGATGCTTTGGAGAGGGTGCAGAGAAGGTTTACAAGGATGTTACCTGGTGTGGAAGGTGCTAGTTGTGAAGAGAGGGTGAGTAGGTTAGGATTGTTTTCATTAGAAAAAAGGAGATTGAGGGGGGACCTGATTGAGGTTTGTAAAATCATGAAAGGTATAGACAGGGTAGATAGAGACAAGCCTTTTCCCAGGGTGAGGGATTCAATAACGAGAGGTTACGCTTTCAAGGTGAAAGGTGCAAAGTATCGGAGGATACATGCGGTAAGTACCTCACACAGAGGGTGGGGGGTGTCTGGAACACGTTGCCAGCAGAGGTGGGAGAGGCAGGCACGGGAGATTCATTTAAGATGCGTCTGGACAGATGCATGAGGAGGTGGGGAGCAGAGAGATACAGATGCTTAGGGATCGGGCGACAGGTTTAGACAGTACATTTGGATCGGCTCAGGCTTGGAGGGCCGAAGGGCCTGTTCCTGGGCTGTAAAATTTCTTTGTTCTTTGAATGTTGTCAGGGCCCCTAGCCTTTACAGTATCCAGTGTCTCCAACCGTTTCTTAATATCACGTGGAGTGACCCGAGTTGGCTGGAGCCTGGTCTCTGTGACACTGGGGGAGGCTGAGGTGGATCATGCTCTCGACCCTTCTGACTGAAGATTGCTATGAAAGTTCCAGCCTTCTCCTTTACCCTGATGTGCTGAGCTCCTCCATCATTGAGGAGGGGGAGATTTGTGGAGCCTCCCCCCCCCCCCCCCAGTGAGCTGTTTAACTGCCCCCCCCCCCTCCCCATTCACAGCTGGATGTGGCAGGACTGCAGAGCTGAGGTTGGGTCTGTTGGGTGTGGGATCCCTTTGCTCTGTCTCCCACTTGCAGCTTATGCTGTTTGGTAAGTAATCCTGTTTGGTCCCTTCACCAGGTTGGCACCTCCTCCTCAGGTCTGCCTGATGCTGCCCCCAGCATGCCCCCCTGCTCTCCCCATTGACTTGAGGTGTGTAAGATTGTGAGAGTATGGACAGGGTAAATGGAAAGCAGCTGTAGTTGAAGGGCCATAATTTTAACCTGAAAGGCAGGAGATTTCGAGGGGACTGGAGGAAAACTGCTCTCACCCAGAGCACACCTGGACTACACTGCCTGGGCTGGAAACCTCACAACCTTTAAAAAGGACAGGGATGAACACTTCATGTGTCATAACATTCAGGGCTTTGGGATCTAGTGCTGGAAAGCTGATTAATGCAGATAGATTGACAAAGATTGGATGGGCCGAAGGGCCTATTGCCTGCTGCGTGACTAATCCCTACAGGCTGACCATCCACATCCCACAGTACGTAAGGAAGTGCCATAAGGTCACCTTCCCAAGATTCTATAGACCGTGGAATAGTTCTGGAATGTTGGAGGGTCTCATATGTCATCCCATTTTGGAAAAAGGGAGGCAGAGAGAAAACTGGGAATTCTAGCCCAGTGAGTCTGACCTCAGCGGTAGGAAAAATGTGAGAGTCTATTATGTGAGATATAACAGCTGAGTCCTTGGAAAACCTTTGTGACAAAAAGTCAAGGCTTTTGACAATGTCCCATAAGACCATAAGACATAGGAGTGGAAGTAAGGCCATTCAGCCCATCGAGTCCACTCCGCCATTCAATCATGGCTGGTGGGCATGTCACATTGGATGTTACACATTGAGAGATCAATGTGAGACATTAAATCACATGGGATTAGGGGGCTGTGTACTGACCTGGATAGTGACCTGGTTAGCAGACAGGAAACAAAGAGCAGGAATAAACGGGTCTGGTTCCAAGCAGCAGGCTGTGACTAGCGGGATACTGCAGGGAGCGGTGGGATACCGCGGGGATCGGTGGGATACCGCGGGGATCGGTGGGGTTACCGCGGGGATCGGTGGGGTTACCGCGGGGATCGGTGGGGTACCACGGGGATCGGTGGGGTACCACGGGGATCGGTGGGGTTACCGCGGGAATCGGTGGGGTTACCGCGGGGATCGGTGGGTTACCGCGGGGATCAGTGGGGTACCGCGGGGATCAGTGGGGAACCGCGGGGATCAGTGGGGAACCGCGGGGATCAGTGGGTTACCGCAGGGATCAGTGGGGCACCGCAGGGATCGGTGGGGTACCGCAGGGATCGGTGCTTGGACCCTGCTATTCACAATATAGATGAATGATGGAGGTGGGGGAACTAAATGTAATCTGTCCAGGTTTGCAGACAGCACAAAGCTGGCTGGGAGGGTGAGCTGTGAGGGACAGGCAGAGATGTCTCAGTGGGATTTGGACAGGCTGAGGGAGTGGGGAAATACATGGCAGATGCAGGATAATGGGGATCAATGTGAGGGGTTGGGGGGGTCAGGAAGGCAGATGATGATCTGAATGGGGACAGATTGGGAGAGGGGCAGGGGCAATGGCACCTGGGTGTCCTTGTACCCCAGTCTCTGAAAGTCAGCGTGCAGGTACAGCAGGCGGTGAGGAAGGGAAATGGGATGTGGGCCTTCATAGTGAGAGGGTTCGAGTCCAGGAGCAGGGAGGTCTTGCTGCAATTATACACGGCCTTGGGGAGACCACACCTGGAGTATTGTGGACATGTTTGGTCTCCTTATCTGAGGAAGGATGTTGTGGTGATGGAGGGAGGGCAGCGAAGGGTTACCAGACTGATTCCTGGGAGGGCAGAGCTGATGGATGAGGACACACTGGATCAGTTAGGATTATATTCACTGGAGTTTAGAACATCGAACATTACAGTGCAGGAGTTTAGGAGATTGAGGGGGGAATCTCATACAAACCTGTCAGATCGGTCTGACAGGTGGGTGCAGCATCGAGGCCCACAGGGCCTGCACTGTGCTGGAATGTTCTCTGTTCTTAAATCTGTAGAAAGCCCAATCCAAACAGGACACCCCAGGGTAAACACAGGGAGGATATTCCTGATGACCAGGAAGTCCACAACCAGGGGCACAGGCTAAGGAAATGGGGCGAGCCAATTAGTAGGGAGAGCAATGGGAATGTCTTTACCCAGAGAATGGGGGGGGAATGCTGTGGAATTCTCTGATCCAGAAAGTGGTTGAGCCCATAACATTGAATGCTTTCAGGAAGGAGTTAGATCTTGTACTTTGGCTAAAGAGATCAAAGGGTAGGTAGAGAAAGCAGGAACAGGGCACTAAATTGGACAGCAGTGATATGGTCACTGAGTGTTGCTGCAGACTCGAACAACTGGACAGTCTGTACATATTCCTGTTTTGCTTCACCCAGCATCTCAACCAGGCCCGCAGGGGCCAACTGGACCTCCCAGTCACCACCCACTTCAATTTCCCCAACAATTCCATTTCAGACATGCCCTTCCTTGGCCTCCTCCGCTGCCAAAACAAACCACAGCTCCTATTGGAGGAACACACCCCATCTTCCCCCTGGGAAACCTACAGCCTGGAGGACTCAACGTTGAGTTAGGATGGGATGCGGGATGGGGACACAGTGTGGAGGATAGACTAGTGGGGAGGTTAGGGGTGGGGGGTGAGGAGACTGGTGGAGGGGATGATGGGGGTGAGGTTGGGGGATGGTGAGGATGATAGAGAGGGATGGGGTGATATGTTGGGGGCAAATGGGGTGATGGAGGGGAAGTGGGGTGATGGGATGGTGGGGATGAGGAGAATGGGGTGGTGGGGGTGCGTATGGTGTGGGGGGCAATGGGGTGGGAGGGGTGGGGAAGGGTTGGATTGAGACAAACCTTGCTGGATGTGGCTGATCTTGCGTTTGAGGGCTGCCATCATGGCGTCAGAGCAGAGGGAGTACAGGTCAGCACCAGTCAGGTAGGCTGGGCACTGTTCCACCACATGCTTCAGGTTCACACTGGGATGTAACGTGAACCTGCCAAGGGAAAACACTGGGCTCAGACATCCACACAAACACAACCTGCTTCCATCCCTCTCCTTTCCAAACTCACCGCCTGGTGCCCGAGCTTGCCCTCTAACCCCTGGGCATGACCTCCAACCCCATCTCCCAGATATGCCTTCCAACCCACTTTCCCTATTATTTACTATCTATGCTCCTTTTAACTCTGTGACCTGCCTGGATTGCTAACCAGACAAATGCCTCAGTACACGTGACAATAAATTCAATTCAATTCCCAAAGTGAGCAACCCATCCCCTCCCTCCACACTGCCCCCTCCACATCACCCACACAGCACACCTCCTCTCCCAGTCACCCCCACCCCCATCACTGCCCCATCACCCACACGGCACACCCCTCTCCCAGTCACACCCACCCCCATCACTACACCACCCCCTCTCCCCTCACCCACACAGCACACCCCTTCTCCCAGTCACACCCACCCCCATCACTGCACCACCCCCTCTCCCCTCACCCACACAGCACACCCCTTCTCCCAGTCACACCCACCCCCATCACTGCACCACCCCCTCTCCCCTCACCCACACAGCACACCCCTCTCCCAGTCACACCCACCCCCATCACTGCACCACCCCCTCTCCCCTCACCCACACAGCACACCCCTCTCCCAGTCACACCCACCCCCATCACTGCACCACCCCCTCTCCCCTCACCCACACAGCACACCCCTCTCCCAGTCACACCCACCCCCATCACTGCACCACCCCCTCTCCCCTCACCCACACAGCACACCTCTCTCCCAGTCACACCCACCCCTATCACTGCACCACCCCCACCCCCATCACCCACACAGCACACCCCTTCTCCTAGTCACACCCACCCCCATCACTGCACCACCCCCACCCCCATCACCCACACAGTGCACCCCCTCTCCCAGTGACAGCCACCCCCATCACTGCACTATCCCACTTACCCCATCACGGTGCCCCCTCCCTCCCAGTGACTCACCGATGGGTTATGGCCCTCAGGATGTGGAGCTGTGTGTCTCGGTCCTCACTCACTCCCACATAGAGCAGCTTCTCCAACCTGTCCCAGAGACACACACATACACCAGTCAGAGAGGGAGCTGGGGGAGAACGACAGGGACAGGGACAGGGACAAACAGAAAACAGTTGCAGTCCTTCAATCCTGTCCATTCCATACCATGTAATCTCAGGACCCCACTCCCCCCGTCTCCCTATAGGCCTTTAGCAGGACGCTGCCTGACCAGTACCACACCCATTCACCCTGGTCTGCAGCATGTGAGGTAGTCTCAGTCTCCCTGTGGGACGTACCTGCCGGGGCGTAGCAGGGCCCGGTCTAGGAGGTCAGGTCGGTTGGTCGCTCCAATCACAAACACATCGGGAGAGGAGTGCAGGCCGTCGAGCTCAGCAAGAAGCTGGGAGACTACCCTGAAGGCAGGAGAGCAACACCAAGACAGTCAGGACACTGGGAGTGAGGGTGGTGGGCGGGATGGGTAACAGGGAGAGGGAAGGGGGGCAGGGAGCGATCGCTGTGGGGTGAGGGGGGGAAGGCAGGGCCAGACCAAAGTGAGGGGTGGGGAGGGGGTCAGGGTGGGGCTGTCAGTGTTGGGGAGAGGGGGGTACCAATGTGACATACCTGTCCATGACCCCCCCAGAGTCTCCGCTCCGGCCACGGTTCGGAGCCAGCGAGTCCAGTTCATCAAAAAAAATCACACAGGGAGCTGCTAACTTCGCCCGAAGGAACACTGTGAGAGAGACAGGGGGGAGGGGGAAAGAAGAGAGGGAGGGGGAAAGAAGAGAGGGAGGGGGAAAGAAGAGAGGGAGGGGGAAAGAGAGAGGGAGGGGGAAAGAGAGGGAGGGGGGAGAAAGAGAGGGAGGGGGGAGAAAGAGAGGGAGGGGGAAGAAAGAGAGGGAGGGGGAAAAGAGAGGGAGGGGGAAAGAGAGGGAGGGGGGAAAGAGAGGGAGGGGGGAAAAGAGAGGGAGGGGGAAGAGAGGGGCGGGAAAAGAGTACGAGAGGTAGGGGATGGGGGGAGAGAGGGGGAGGGGAGCAGGCGAGGGGAGCGGGGTAAATAAACCGACACACTAACTCCCAATGCTCCTCCAGTCCCAACCCAGGGTCACCATCACCCCCTCCCTTTCCCACCGCCATCACCCCCTTACTCCCCCCGCCATCGCCACCCCCTCCCACCAACCATCATTGGCCCCTCCCTCCCCCAATGCTGTCTCCCCTCCCTTCCCCACTAACATGCCCCCTTCACTGATCATTACTCCCCCCACCTCACCCCCTATCCCCCATCTCCACCCCCCTCCCTGCCAGCCCCTGGGCCCTGAGGAACACTGTGTGCGGGGGAGGGGGGAAAGACACCAATAAAGTGACTCTGTTTGCCCCCTGCCCTGCCCCCACCCCCCCTCCTGTTGGATCGGTCTGTGAGGGGAATGAGCCCCTCTCCCCCTCTCCCTTTCCTTACCTTCCCGTACGTTTTCCTCACTCTGTCCCACGTACATGTTGATCAGTTCGGGACCTTTCACACTGCAGTGACAAAGGGACAGACACGGTAAAGGGTCAGGGAGTGAAGGGGACAGCAATACATGATCTCATTTCACTCTCGTATTCAACATCAATGTTAGCTCTTGCTTCTCTCTCCACAGGGGCTGCCAAATGTGTTCAGTTACTGCAGCATTTTCAGATTTTAATTTAAATTTCCAATTTCTGCAGGATGATGATATTCATTTCGGGATTAATACCAGGCAGGAAACCAGGATAACGATAGGCACATACAATAAAAAGGCTTCTCACAGCTCACCAGCTCTGCACTGCCATCTACACGAGTGCCTCTCTCCTGCACTGCCTGAATAGGTATTGCCAGCTCTCCCAGATTAGCATTTTCTACGTGTTGATTTCTTCAGTCACATCAGAAATTGTTAGGGTCTCAGCAGAGCTGGGAGCTTCAGTGAATGCCTCCTGGCTGCTCTCTCTCAAAAGTTCTCTTTCCCTCCTGGATTGGAGAACTGTGTCTGACTTCGCCTTTTTGCCAAGGGGCGTGTTTATGAGAGGTTACTGTACTGGAACAATTAATATCAAATTGAATTTATTGTCACATCGTTACTGTATCTGTTATTCTCTTACGTTTCCAATAGAGTTATTTCAAATTCATCTTCCTTTCTTGCATTTTAATGACAGTGTTTAAATAAATTGTGTTTTGCTTCACATCACTAGTTGCATTGCTCCTGGAACAGGCACATCACATTTCCCATTATGATAAGAGAATGTTAGAGTCCAGACTACCTTAAAATATTTTGAGGGGATCTGGTCTGGTGCATAACATGTTATGTTCTTTACTATCAAAGCTGCCCCTCCTCCTTTGCCATGCTATCTGCCTCTCAGAAACTCTTCCCCTGGAATTGTTATTTCCCAAGACGAGAACAGGACATGCTGAAGAAGCTCAGGGACTCTAAGCTGGAGGGAGATGGGAGAGATAGGGCTCTCTCTAACTGCAGTCACTGCACAATGCTAACCCTGCCATTTCTGCACAAGTTTACATATAGAATTAGTTAATATTTTACACAGACAAAGTAATTGAATGGTAAGGTGTACTTTCCCAGCTGGGAGACAAAGGAAGAACATCTCACCCAGTCCTGGAGGCTCAGAAGTTAAGGGGCAACTGCCCTCTCGTGCACTGATACAACATCTCCATCTAAAGCCGAGGTGCTTTCCTGGCCTGTGTGTCGTCCTCACTGCCTCCAACCCGTTCACAGGCAATAAAAACCGTTTCCCTCAAATCCCCTCTGAACCCCCCGCCTTTGCCTTTATAATTACAAAATGCTGGAGGAGGCTGCAGGAGTAAATGGATGGGCTTCCTGGGGTTTGTGGTGATGTCATTTCCTGTTTGTTTTCTGAGGGGTTGATAGATGGCATCTACATCTATGTTTGTTTATGGCGTTGTGGTTGGAGTGCCAGGCCTCTAGGAATTCTCTACCATGTCTATAAGATATAAATAGAAAGCAGGAGACAACAGCTTGGCTTCACTTGGAGGTCACCACTGATGATGTTACCGAGCCAGGTAATGAAACGTCTGGATGTCAAACCTACTGCTCAGTGAGCAAACCTACACCTTAAACCTATGACCTTATTAACTGCTGAAGTAAATTCTGTATATAAACAAGCTGACATTGTTCCTGCAACCCTCCAGTGGGACACCAGGCGACTGGGAACTGGAGCAATGTAGCTCGCCTCGGATTGGCTCACCTGAGGAAGGTCATTGCGCACTCAGTAGCGACAGCTTTAGCCAGCATGGTTTTGCCTGTCCCAGGGGGTCCGTAGAGGAGGAGCCCGGTCCTGCGCAGGCCGAGAGTCAGCAGCTCAGGATGCTCCAGGGGGAGTTGCACGGTGTCCAGAATTTCACGCTTGACCTCTTGCAGACCTCCCACATCCTGCCACTTCACAGTGGGAATCTGGGGGCAAACAAGACAGCAGCCAATGAGAAACAGCAAACTCAGGGACAGGGGGAAATCGGCTCCTCTCTCCTCCCTCATCCCAGCATCAGTCAACAGGAAGGCCCTGACTGTACAGAATTCACCGATAGAAATTCCCTCCTCTGTAATTTCAGTCCTGCCACAGAAACCCGACTGCGTAACTAGACAATACAGCTTCATGAGAATTCACCAGAGACATCAGGAGAAAGCCCAGTGGGTCATTGTGATCTGGAAAGCACATGCTGGAGGAGATTTAATAGTAACTTTCAACAGTTCAGGTATTGGAGGGGCTATGGAGAGTGCGCTGGGGGGGGGGGGGGGGAAGGGGACTGATTGGACAAGAGTCTGACAAACAGTTCATAGGTCAAACATAAGAAATGGAATGGACAGACATGATCTTTTCATTCATGGGCTAGTCCAACATTTTTCTGCTCATTTATTACCCAGCGGGCAGCTAACAGCCAACCATATTGCTGTGGGTCTGGAGTCACGTGTAGGCTAGAGCAGCTGGAGAGAGCAGCTTCTCTCCCTCGAGGACATTAGTGACCCAGACAACGGATTCATCATTGGACTCTCCATCTCGGATTTTAATTAAATTGAAATTCCACAATCGGCCAAGGCAGGATGAAACCGTGGTCCCCAAGAATATTACCTGGGTCCCCGGATTAGTGAGTGAGTGAGTGAAGGCAGGTATGTGTGTGCATGTGTCTTTATACATGTGGGTGTGGATGGGGAATGGGGTGGGGACGGGGGGGTTGCTTGTGGATGTGGGGCCAATCAAACGGCTGCTTTCTCCTGGATGGTGTTGAGCTTCTTGAGTGTTGTTGGAGCTGCCCCCATCCAGGGGCAAGTGGGGAGTATTCCCTCCCAGTCCTGACCTGTGCCTTGTAGATGGTGGATAGGCTTTGGGGAGTCAGGAGGGGAGTTACTCACTGCAGGATTCTTGAAAGAGTATTCAACATTGTCAGAGCGAGTGGAGGTGCAGAGAGTGGGTGGTGAGCTAGAGCTGGGTGTAGTCTGTATGGATGGGGTCTCTGATGTTAAGGGAATGTCTAGTTGCCCAGTGCAAACCCACTGTTCACCTCAGAGATTCTGGACCAACCTTTGGAGCCCCAATCGCCTGGGACAGCTCCGTCTGCAGCTGATCTAAGGCACTCTGGAAATCCTCCCACAAAATCGTCACTCCCGCCATGCATAAATCCAACTCGCGCTCCATACTCAGGACAGCTCCTGGAAAACTGGAAATACAAGAAGGACACAGACGTTCAATCTGGGCAGATTGCTTTTCATTCTTTCATGAGCTGTGGTGTCGCTGACCGGAATACAGGGCCCATTCCTAACTGCCCGAAAACTGACTGGCTCAGAGTTGACCACCTTCCCGTGGGTCTGAAGTCACACGTAGGCCAGACCAGGGAAGGGTGACAGATTTCCTTCCCACTATGTCACCTCATGGCCCGGCATATCCCCCACTCAACCATTACCATCAAGCCAGGGGATCAACCCTGGGTCAATGGAGAGCACAGGAGGGCATGCCAGGAGCAGCATCAGGCAGACCTGAGGATGAGGTGCCAACCTGGTAAAGCCACCAAACAGGATTACTTGCGTGGCATATAAGCAGCAAGTGATAGACAGAGCTAAGGGATCAGATCTAAGCTCTGCAGTCCTGCTACTTCCAGGCGTGAATGGGGGTGGACGATTAAACAGCTCACTGGGGGAGGAGGGTCCACAAATCTCCCCCTCCTCAATGATGGAGGAGCCCAGCCCATCAGGGTAAAGGAGAAGGCTGGAACTTTCACAGCAACCTTCAGTCAGAAGTGCCGAGTGCATGATCCACCTCAGCCTCCCCCAATGGTCCCAGCGTCACAGAGACCAGGCTCCAGCCAATTCGGGTCACGCCACGTGATATTAAGAAATGGTTGGAGACACTGGATACTGTAAAGGCTATGGGCCCTGACAACATTCCAGCAATGGGACTGAAGACCTGTGCTCCAGAACATGCTCTCCCCGAGCCAAGCTGTTCTAGTACAGTTACAACACCGGCATCTCCCTGACAATGTGGAACATTGCCCAGGTATGGCCTCTGCATAAAAAGTAGGACAGATCCAACCCGGCCAATTACCCCCCCATCAGTCTCCCCTCGACCCTCAGTAAAGTGATGGAAGGGCTCAGTAACAGCGCTATCCAGCAGCACCCGCTCAGCAATAACCTGCTCAGTGACACCCAGTTTGGGGTCCCCCAGGGTCACTCAGCTCCTGACCTCATTCCAGCCTTGGGTCAAACATGGACAAAAGGAGCTGGATTCCAGAGGGGAGGGGAGAGGGACAGCCCTTGGTATCAAGGCTGCATTCGACCGAGTGTGGCATCAAGGAGCCCGGGCAAAACTGGAATCAATGGGTATCAGGGGGCAAACTCTCCCCTGGTTAGAGTCATACCTGGCACAGAGGAAGATGGTTGTGGTTGTTGGAGGGTCAGTCATCTCAGCTCCAGGACACCTCTGCAGGAGTCCCTCAGGGGAGTGTCCTAGGCCCAACCATCTTCAGCTGCTTCATCAATGACCTTCCCTCCATCACAGGGTCAGAGGTGGGGGGATTCGCTGATGACTGTGCAGTGTTCACCACCATTCGCATTTCCTCAGATACTGAAGCAGTCCGTGTTCAAATAAAACAAGTCCTGGATAATCTCCAGGCTTGGGCTGATAAGTGGCAAGGAACATTCATGCCACACAGATGCCAGGCTATGACATTCTCCGCTAAGAGAGAATTTAACTAGAGCCCCTTGACATTCAATGGTGTTGCCATCACTGAATCCCCCACTAGCAACATCCCACAGGTTACCACTGACCAGAAAGTC
The DNA here is from genome assembly GCF_020745735.1 of Hemiscyllium ocellatum. Lineage (NCBI taxonomy): Eukaryota > Metazoa > Chordata > Chondrichthyes > Orectolobiformes > Hemiscylliidae > Hemiscyllium > Hemiscyllium ocellatum. The sequence continues at coordinate 3,185,744 of NC_083403.1, read as the reverse complement.
AACTGAAATCTCCACATAAACACAGCAGCTACAAGAGCAGGTCAGAGGCTGGGAATCCTGCAGTGAGTAACTCCCCTCCTGTCTCCCCAAAGCCTGTCCACCATCTACAAGGTACAGCTCAGGACTGGGAGGGAATACTCCCCACTTGCCCCTGGATGGGGGCAGCGCCAACAACACTCAAGAAACTCAACACCATCCAGGAGAAAGCAGCCGCTTGATTGGCACCACACCCACAACCATCCTCTCCCTCCCCCACCGACGCTCAGTAACAGCAGTGTGTACCGTCCCCTCCCTCCCCCACCCCCCCTCAGTAACAGCAGTGTGTACCGTCCCCTCCCTTCCCCCACCCCCCCCAGTAACAGCAGTGTGTACCGTCCCCTCCCTCCCCCACCCCCCCTCAGTAACAGCAGTGTGTACCGTCCCCTCCCTCCCCCCACCAACGCTCAGTAACAGCAGTGTGTACCGTCCCCTCCCTCCCCCCACCCCCCTCAGTAACAGCAGTGTGTACCGTCCCCTCCCTCCCCCCACCCCCCTCAGTAACAGCTGTGTGTACCATCCCCTCCCTCCCCCCACACCCCTCAGTAACAGCAGTGTGGACAGAGGAAGGACACGGGTGGGGAGGATTTTGACGGTGTTGATCCTCTCTATCTCCCCCCGAAGGTGCTGATCCTCCCCCTCTCTCTCTCCCTCTCCCTCTCCCCTGAATGCGCTGACTCTCTTGCGCTCTCTCTCTCTCTCCTCGGAAGATAATCATACCCTCAGGTCCCATTTGGGCCTCACTTTCAGTGTCAGTCTTGATCGTATTAAATGGGGGAGCAGGTTGAGGGGCTGAATGGCGTCCTGCTGCTGCGTGTTGCTGTGCTATGACAGAACAAGGGGTACTTACCAGGTATTCCTTAAGCGGCTGCAGGCTGCATGGCTGGCATGGCTCAGTAAGGCACACAGGTCACTCAGCAGGTAACCCTGGGAACAAACACAGCAGTGTCACAGTACAAACACCCAGCTCAGTAACACACCTCGGTCCCAGTCATCACCCAATCCAGGGGGATTGACCCTCTCACTTCCATCTTCCTCCCTCCCTCCCTACCTATCCACTTCACCCTCCTCTCTGACCTATCACCTTCTTCCCCCACCTCCATCTACTTATTGCATTTGCAGCTACCTTCCCCACCCAGCCCCCACCCCCTCCCATTTATCTCTCAGCACCCCCCGACCCACAAGCCTCGTTCCTGATGAAGAGCTTATGTCCAAAATGTTGATTCTCCTGCTCCTCGGATGCTGCCTGACTTGCTGTGCTTTTCCAGCACCACACTCCTGACAATGATCCAATCCAGCCTGCCTGCACATCTCAAAGGCACATCACTGCTGATGGGCTGACTTCACTTTCCAAACAAGCTCGTGAAAGGAAAGCGGTCGATGTCACCTCTATGAGATTTAAAAAGTATTTGACCAAGTCCAATGTAAAATGATGATGACAACGTTGAGGCCTGTAGACTAGGAAGGTTAGTGCCCAAATACACCAGCGGTAAGATCAGAAACAAAAGTCCAGTTGGTCAGATATTCAGATTGGAGGGTGGTGGAAGGTGGAGCCCCCCAAGTACCAGAGCTAAATCCAATACTAACTCACTGAATGGTTTGGAAATTGGAATACAGAGAGTTTTCAATACTTGCTGAACATTACTAAACTTGAAAGACTGGCAAACAGCAAAATGTGATGCAAATCAATGGGAACAGGACAGAGATAGCTCAGTAGAATAAGCAGACAAGTGAATGAATTGACTATGGGAAGGTGTGTCCAGGTACAGACAGACCAGTCGATGTTTGATTTTAGTTTCCATGGGCCAGATCCATTGTTACTCCATCAAAGTGGGTCTTCTATGAAGAACTGATCCTCGGCGATCAAGACATCCTGGCAGAGACGAAGGAGCAAGCCACCTGGAGCGTATGTGCATCAGTCTTTGAAGGAGACAGGTCATATCAAGAGATGGTTTACAAAGAGAATGGGTCTCAGGCTTATGATTACAGGCACTGGACACAATAGCAGGAAAGCAATGTTTGGATTGTGCTTGAAGTAGAGATTAATGATTTTTAAATATGAAGGATGTGAAGGGAAATAGGGATGGGCTGTGTAAAAGGCCTCGGAATGTTTGATCAGCCCTACCTGTATGGTATGGCAGATGGACCGAATGGCCTACTCCTGCTCCTATATTCATGGTGAGAAGGTCAGAGAGGGACGAGGGTTCCGAGTGTGCCTTCAGGGGTATTCCCCCCTGTAATTTGTTTTGATCAGTGAGAATGGAAGCATCCATCAGATGGAACAAGGCAGGCCCAGGGGACAGTCATCATCTGTCACCAGGTTTATGGAACTATTCAGAGCAAGAACCATTAACTCACGGAAGACCCACTTTGATGGAGTAAGGATGGATCTGGCCCATGGAAACTAAAATCAAACATTGACTGGTCTGTCTGTACCTGGACAATAAGCTGCCTTCAAAGCGGGGATGGTTTGGACACAAGGTCGAGTCTGTCTCGTGAGAAACACACAGCAAGCCAGGTCCGGAGATCCCCGAGCAAGACAGACAGGAACGTGACACTCAGGGGGAAACCACATTCAGGAAGCAGGTCCGATCGGAAAGGTTCAGGGCGGGGGGGGGTGTGAGAAAGAAAATGCGAGAAGCAGAGTACTTATGCTAGACCATTACCAACTTTGGTCAGGTCCCAGTCTGTTGCATTAACTTCTGCCAATCACATTTCAGGAAGATGTGAAGGTGCTGACAGGATACAGAGGTGGTTTATCAGAGTGGTTCCAGGGCTTTTAGTAACAAGGCTCGGTTGGAGAATCATTGACAGCACCTTCCAAACACACAACCACTTCCATCGAGGAGCAGAAACATGCTAAACTGATTCAGCAGGGCGATGGGAACCTACACTGTAGTGCGAGTATGCAGGAGGGAGAGAGTAGGGAGGTCAGAAATAAGGTTTCAAGGTGGCAAGCAAGGTGACGGTTTGACGTATGTCTACTTCAACGCCAGGAGCATCCGGACCTGGGACTTCATCGTTGTGGCCATTTCGGAGACATGGTTAGAGCAGGGACAGGAATGGTTGTTGCAGGTTCCAGGATTTAGATGTTGCAGCAAGAACAGAGAAGATGATAAAAGACGGGGAGATGCAGCATTGTTAATCAAGGACTGTATTACGATGGCAGAAAGGACGTTTGAGGATTTGTCTACTGAGGTAGTATGGGCTGAGGTTAGAAACAGGAAAGGAGAGGTCACCCTGTTAGGAGTTTTCTATAGGCCTCTGAATAGTTCCAGAGATGTAGAGGAAAGGATCATAAAGATGATTCTCGATAGGAGTGAGAGTGACAGGGCAGTTGTTATGGGGACTTCAACTTTCCTAATTTTGACTGGGAATACTATAGTTCAAGTACTTGAGATGGATCAGTTTTTGTCCAGGAGGATTCCCTGACACAGTACATAAACAGGCCAACAAGGGGTGAGGCCACATTGAATTTGGTACTGGGTAATGATCCAGGTGTTAGATTTGGAGTTAGGTGAGCACTTTGGTAATAGTGACCATAATTTGGTTACGTTTACCTCGGTAATGGAAAGCGACTGGTATATACTGCAGAGCAAGAGTTATAGCTGGGGGAAAGGCAATTACAATGTGATTAGGTAAAATTTAGGATGCATGGGGTGGGGAAGGAAACTGCAGGTGATGGGCACAGTTGAAATGTGGAGCTTGTTCAAGGAAGAGCTACTGTGTGTGCTTGATAAGTATGTTGCTGTCAGGCAGGGAGGTAGTGGTTGATCGAGGGAGCCATGGTTTACTGAGGAAGTTGAATCTTTTGTCAAGAGGAAGAAGGAGGCTTACGTTAGGATGAGACGTGAAGGCTCAGTTAGGGTGCTCGAGAGTTACAAGGTAGCCAGGAAAGACCTAAAGAGAGAACTAAGAAGAGCCAGGAGGGGACATGAGAAGTTGTTGACAGATAGGATCATGGAAAACCTTGATGCTTTCTACAGGCATATTAGAAATAAAAGAATGACTAGGACAAGATTAGGGCTGATCAAGAATAATAGTGGGAAGTTGTGCGTGGAGTCTGAGGAAATAGGGAAAAGCTAAATGAATATTTTTCCTCAGTATTCACACTGGAAAAAGACAATGCTGTTAAGGAGAATACTGAGGCACAGGCTATTAGACTAGATGGGATTGAGGTTTGCAAGGAGGTGGTGTTAGGCATTCTGTAAAGTATTAAAATAAAGATAAGTCCTCTGGGCCAGATGGGATTTATCCTAGGATGCTCTGGGAAGCCAGAGAGAAGATTGCAGAGTCTTCGGCTTTGACCTTTCTGCCATCATTGTCTACAGGAATAGTGCCAGAAGACTGGAGGATAGCAAATGTTATACCCTTGTTTAAGAAGGGGTGCAGAGACAACGCTGGTAATTATAGACCAGTGAGCCTTACTTCAGTTGTTGGAAAGGGTTATAGGAGATAGGATTTATAATCATTTAGAAAGGAATAAGTTGATTAGGGATAGTCAACCTGGTTTTGTGAAGGGTAGGTCGTGCCTTACTAACCTTATTGAGTTCTTTGAGAAGGTGACAAGACAGGTGGATGAGGGTAAAGTGGTGGATGAGGTGTATATAGACTTCAGTAAGTTGTTTGATAAGGTTCCCCACGGTAAGCTATTGCAGAAAATACGGAGTGATGGGATTGAGGGTGATTTGGCAGTTTAGATCAGAAACGAGCTTGCTGAAAGACAACAGAAGGTGGTAGTTGATGGGAAATGTTCATCCTGGATTTCAGTTACTCATGGGGTACTGCAAGGATCTGTTTGGGGTCACTGCTATTTGTCATTTTTATAAGTGACCTGGATGAGGGCGTAGAAGGGTGGGTTAGTAAATTTGCAGATGACACTAAGGTTGGTGGAGTTGTGGATCGTGGCGAAGGATGTTGCAGGTTACAGAAAGACATAGATAGGACGCAGAGCCAGGAGGTCATGCTGCAGCTGTACAAAACTCTGGTGCGGTCACATTTGGAGTACTGCATACAGTTCTGGTCACCACATTATAGGAAGGATGTGGAAGCTTTGGAAAGGTGCAGAAGAGATTTACCAGGATGTTGCCTGGTATGGAGGGAAGGTCTTATGGGGAAAGGCTGAGGGACTTGAGGCTATTTTCATTACAGAGAAGTAGGTTGGGAGGTGACTTAATAGAGATGTATAAGATAATCAGAAGTTTAGATGGGGTGGACAGGGAGAGCCTTTCTCCTCGGATGGTAATGGCTAGCATGAGGGGGAATAGCTTTAAATTGAGGGGTGATAGATACAGGACAGATGTAGGTGGTAGCTTCTTTACTCAGAGAGTAACAGGGGTGTGAAACGCACTGCCTGAAAAGTAGCAGACTCACCAACTTTAAGGGCATTCAAATGGTCTTTGGATAGGCTTATGGATGTTAGGTGGACAGGCAGTGAGTACTGAGGAGGTGGGGAGGCTGTAGAAAGATTGAGACAGTTTAGGAGAGCGGTTCAGGAAATGGCTGATGAAATTCAATGCGAGCAAATGCGAGGTCTTGCTCTTTGGAAAAGAAAAGAGTACAGGCATGGACTATTCAATAAATGGTGAGAAAATTCATAAAGCCAAAGTACAAAGGGATCTGGGAGTTGTTGTGGTTCTGTTCGCCGAGCTAGGAATTTGTGTTGCAAACGTTTCGTCCCCTGTCTAGGTGACATCCTCAGTGTTTGGGAGCCTCCTGTGAAGCGCTTCTGTGATCTTTCCTCTGGCATTTGTAGTGGTGTGTCTCTGCCCCTTCCGGTTGTCAATTCCAGCTGTCCGCTGCAGTGGCCGGTATATTGGGTCCAGGTCGATGTGCTTATTGATTGAATCTGTGGATGAATGCCATGCCTCTAGGAAATCCCTGGCTGTTCTCTGTTTGGCTTGTCCTATACTAGTAGTGTCCTGTAATAACTGTCCAGCAGCGGACAGCTGGAACTGACAACCGGAAGTGTCAGATACAAACCACTACAAATGCCGGAGGAAACAGCACAGAAGCACTTCACAGGAGGCTCCCAAACACTGAGGATGTCACCTAGACAGGGGACGAAACGCCTGCAACACAAATTCCCAGCTCGGCGAACAGAACCACAACAACGAGAACCCGAGCTACAAATCTTCTCCCAAACTTTGGGATCTGGGAGTGCTAGTCCAGGATTCTCTAAAGGTTGAGCCCATGGTTAAGAAAGCAAATGTAATGTTGTCATTTATTTCAAGAGTGTTGGAATGTAAAAGCAGTGATGTGCTACTGAGACTTTATAAAGCTCTGGTTAGGCCCCATTTGGAGTACTGTGTCCAGTTTTGGTCCCCACACCTCAGGAAGGACATACTGGCACTGGAGCGTGTCCAGAGGAGATTCACACGGATGATCCCTGGAATGATAGGCCAAACATATGATGAACGGCTAAGGTTCCTGGGATTGTATTCATTAGAGTTTAGAAGGTTGAGGGGAGATCTAATAGAAACTTACAAGATAATGCATGGCTTAGAAAGGGTGGACGCTTGGAAACTGTTTCCATCAGGCGGGGAGACTAGGACCCGTGGGCACAGCCTTAGAATTGGATGGGGTCAATTTCAAACAGAAATGAGGAGACAGTTCTTCAGCCAGAGAGTGGTGGGCCGGTGGGATTCATACCATGGAGCGCAGTGGAGGCTGGGACGGTAAATATCTTCAAGGCAGAGATTGATAAACTCTTCATCTCACAAGGAATTAAGGGATATGGGGGGAGTGTGGGTAAGTGGCGCTGAAATGTCCATCAGCCATGATTAAATGGCGGAGTGGACTCGATGGGCCAAATGGCCTCCCATCCACTCCTATATCTGATGGTCTTACAGATGAGAATTGAATAGTGTCGGTTAGATGGGCTTCAGATTGGTTCCACAGATCGGTGCAACATCGAGGGCTGAAGGGCCTGGACTGCGCTGGAATATTCTATGATCCATGGGAACCCCACCCCCTGCATGTTCCCCTCCAAGCCCCTCCCCATCCTGACTGGGAAATATCTCCCCGTTCCCTCACTGTCGCTGGGTCCGAATCCTGGAATTCCCCCCCTAAGGACAGTGTGGGTCTACCCCCAGCACACGGACTGCAGTGGGTCAGGAGGGCAGCTCACCCCCACCCTTGCAAGGGGGCAGCTAGGGACGGGTGATAAATGCTGGACGAGCCAGTGACACCGATGTGCTACCAAGGAGGTGAAAGGGGAGGTTAGACACAGTTGTACAAAGGCGGGGTAAGCAGGCCGCACTGACCGACCCGGACACCCGGCCCACCCCGCACTGACCGACCCGGACCCCCGGCCAGGCCGCACTGACCGACCCGGACCCCCGGCCCACCCCGCACTGACCGACCCGGACCCCCAGCCAGGCCGCACTGACCGACCCGGACCCCCGGCCCACCCCGCACTGACCGACCCGGACCCCCGGCCCACCCCGCACTGACCGACCCGGACCCCCGGCCAGGCCGCACTGACCGACCCGGACCCCCGGCCAGGCCGCACTGACCGACCCGGACCCCCGGCACACCCCGCACTGACCGACCCGGACCCCCGGCCAGGCCGCACTGACCGACCCGGACCCCCGGCCAGGCCGCACTGACCGACCCGGACCCTCGGCCAGGCCGCACTGACCGACCCGGACCCCCGGCCCACCCCGCACTGACCGACCCGGACCCCCGGCCAGGCCGCACTGACCGACCCGGACCCCCGGCCAGGCCGCACTGACCGACCCGGACCCTCGGCCCACCCCGCACTGACCCGGACCCTCGGCCAGACCCCGCACTGACCCGGACCCTCGGCCAGACCCCGCACTGACCCGGACCCTCGGCCAGACCCCGCACTGACCCGGACCCTCGGCCCACCCCGCACTGACCCGGACCCTCGGCCAGACCCCGCACTGACCCGGACCCTCGGCCAGATCCCGCACTGACCCGGACCCTCGGCCAGATCCCGCACTGACCCGGACCCTCGGCCAGCCCGCACTGACCCGGACCCTCGGCCAGACCCCGCACTGACCCGGACCCTCGGCCAGACCCCGCACTGACCCGGACCCTCGGCCCACCCCGCACTGACCCGGACCCTCGGCCACACCGCACTGACCCGGACCCTCGGCCAGACCCCGCACTGACCCGGACCCTCGGCCCACCCCGCACTGACCCGGACCCTCGGCCACACCGCACTGACCCGGACCCTCGGCCCAGCCCGCACTGACCCGGACCCCCGGCCCACCCCGCACTGACCCGGACCCTCGGCCAGCCCATAGCCATCGGGCCCTGGTGTGACCGTGCGTTACGATCCTGGCTGGGATACTCACAGCTGTTAACTTGGCGAGCTTGGCCAGGTTGACGTTGTTACCCAGGGGCAGCTCGGTACTCAGTGCTGTCAGTATTAGCCTCCTCTGGTCCTCGGAGAGACCCGCCATTCCCACTTCGTGAAGAAACAGCGTCTGGACATCAGTAAAAAGGTCCTGCAGCCGGCCCACTGTCCCCACCACCACCACAGGGTACTGACTGAAACCAAACAGGAGAAATGGTCAGGCACTGCACCAGGCAGTCAGATAGAAGCCTCCTGAACAGGAGAAGTCAGCCCACTCTGCTACTCAATAGAATCAGATCTGATCTGCTTGTGGTTCCAATTCCATATCCCTATACGGGGGATAGGTTAGTATCCCTAGTCCTCGATCTCCTGTCCAATCAGAATGCACCTCCTTCTGTAAGCCCACCTTCTGATGTTCCATCAGTCACACAATGCCTCAGGGGACCCTTCATATAAAACAGTGCCTTCTCACTCTGGACTCACTCACCACACCATCCTTTCCACATCCACCATTCAGGATCTGGTCACCTCTGACCTTTCTAAACGCGGGTGGAAACAAGTCCTCATAAAACAACCCACTCAGCTAATAAATCTGCTCTGAACCACCTCCAAAGCATCTACATCCTTCCTTAAATACAGAGACCAAAACTGCACACAGTATTTGAGATGTGACCTCCAAAACTGCCTGTATGACTGAAACATTTCATTCAGCACAGATCCCCTGTGGATCTCCATTGTCACATGCTGTCAGTCAGTCATTGATCTATTAATGCACAGTCTCAGTTTTCTGTCAGCCAGCCAGTCTTCTCTCAGTGTGAGTACATTAACTCAACACCATAAGCTCATACTCGGCAGAATAACCGACAGATGTGGAACTTTGTCAAATATCTTCTGGAAATCCGAATAATCCACCAACAGTCTCCTCGTTACTCGCAGCACACGGTGCTCCCTCCGAGAACTCCAGAAAATTGTTAAACACCATGCTGAGTCTCCCTGATTACCACAAGAGTTTCCAAGTGCCCAGTTAGAACATCTTTAACGATTTAGTTGACCAACTTCCCGAGATGGATGTCACGTTAACTAGCCAAGAGATTCCAGTTATCTCCTCCTCCTCTCTTCAGAGAAGAAGTTACATTTGCTACCATCTGTCCTAACAGAATGTTTCCTGAACCTAATAAATTTTGGAATATGATCGTTTCATTAATTTCTGGCTTTAACTCTTCACTTCGCCAGCTGAACTTCATTTCCCAGGTGGTTGTAACCCTCAGCTTACATGACGCTGTTTGTATTTACCATTATTACTGTTTGAAAATGACAATGTATTTCCACAAATGTTGAGAAGTACCTTTTCACTATTATTGTCTGTAATCCAGATTCCCAATCTTTGAAAGCCCTTGTTCCAATGTGATTGAATTTAAATGAGCTTCAAACGCTCCAGACCTACACACAGAAAACTTTTACTTTCTTCATTCACAGGTTGAGGGCACTGCTGCCTGGCCCAGCATTTATTGCCCATCCCTAATTCCCCAGAGGGCAGTTAAGGCACAACCACATTGCTGTGGGTCTGGAGTCACAGGTAGGCCAGTCCAGGTGAGGATGGCAGTTTCCTTCCCCAAGGGACATTAATGAACCAGATGGGGTTTGATTAGATTACTTACAGTGTGGAAACAGGCCATTCGGCCCAACAAGTCCACACCGACCCACCAAAGCGAAACCCACGCATACCCCTACATTTGCCCCTTACCTAACACTACGGGCAATTTAACATGGCCAATTCACCCTGACCTGCACATCTTTGGACTGTGGGAGGAAACCGGAGCACCCGGAGGAAACCCACGCAGACACGGGGAGAACGTGCAAACTCCACACAGTCAGTCACGTGAGGTGGGAATTGAACCCAGGTCTCTGGCGCTGTGAGGCAGCAGTGCTAACCACTGTGCCACCGTACCGCCCACAGTCAGCAATGGATTATTGTCTTCATTTGATTCCTAATTCCAGATATATATTGAATTCAAATTTTACCATCTGCCATGGCAGGATTTGAACCGAGGTCCCCAGAACGTTACCTGGGTCTCTGGATTAACAGCCCAGTGATAATATCACTAGGCCGGCATCTCCCTCTCTCATGTTAGCATTATGGGTTTTCCATCCTCTCAATAACAAACCACCAACTGGAAAAGCCCTGATGAAGGGCTTATGCTCGAAACGTCGAATTCCCTATTCCTGAGATGCTGCCTGGCCTGCTGTGCTTTGACCAGCAACACATTTGCAGCTGTGATCTCCAGCATCTGCAGACCTCATTTTTTACACCAACTGGAAAAGCCTGGTCTCTGGGTTTGATAAACAGGACGAGTGTCACCAGTGAGACTAACCAATCAAAAACAGAGTAGGGAGGGGTTAGAACTTCAGGCACAGGCATGGGCGTATACTCTCAATCAATCACTGATCACAGCGTACCGGCAGCTCAGCGGGAGGGACTTCATCAATCGGTGAAATGAAGAGATCAGGCGCGAGTCTGCACCGACATCATCCCTCATTCTTCCAATCATCGCCACGTTGTGTAACAACAGGACACTCGGGCAGTAAACCTCAGCTTCTGCAAAGGCAGCTTGGAGCTTGGCTTCGGAGGCTGCAGTGGAATCAGCAGAGAGACAGGCACAGTCCACCTGGAGGGGAAGTGGAGTTAGTACACAGACACACACAGCCCACAGGTGAAATATCATCGCGACTAAACGTTAGCTTGCTTTCTCTCCATGGAATCTGCCTGACGATCTGAGCAATGAAGGCCACTGTGTGAAATGCCTTCTCGACCTCCCTGTCTACCTATGATACAAATCTGATCAATGTTCAAGCATTAATTCAATGTGGCTCCTTACTAAGTCCAATAATCCACGTCCAATAATCTTGCTGTCGGAACCTATCCTGTAAACATTCTCAATATTCCTGCCCTTGTTAAGAGGGGCTTGTTGGCCTCTCCCAAGCTATGTTTTAATTAAAACAGTACTCCAATTTGGCTTCATCCTTGCCTAATTTTTGTATTTCTACAGAGTCTAGCACTTCAGAGCTGCTGCCAGAGTGTATATACATAACGCCGACTGAAATGTAGTACCGAGACAAACATTGTCCCAAATGTAGGAGGAACCGGCTCCACAAATCTCCCCCTCCCCAATGATGGAGGAGCCCAGCCCATCAGGGTAAAGGAGACGGCTGGAACTTTCACAGCAATCTTCAGTCAGAAGGGCCGAGAGCATGATCCATCTCAGCCTCCCCCAGTGGTCCCCAGCGTCACAGAGACCAGGCTCCAGCCAATTCGGGTCACTCAGTGATATTAAGCAACGGTTGGAGACACTGGATACTGTAAAGGCTAGGGGCCCTGACAACATTCCAGCAATGGGACTGAAGACCTGTGCTCCAGAACTTGCTCTCCCCGAGCCAAGCTGTTCCAGTACAGTTACAACACCGGCATCTCCCTGACAATGTGGAACATTGCCCAGGTATGGCCTCTACATAAAAAGCAGGACAGATCCAACCCGGCCAATTACCCCCCCATCAGTCTCCCCTCGGCCCTCAGTAAAATGATGGAAGGGCTCAGTAACAGCGCTATCCAGCAGCACCTGCTCAGCAATAACCTGCTCAGGAGCTGGATTCCAGAGGGGAGGGGAGAGGGACAGCCCTTGGTATCAAGGCTGCATTCGACCAAGTGTGGCATCAAGGAGCCCGGGCAAAACTGGAATCAATGGGTATCAGGGGGCAAACTCTCCCCTGGTTAGAGTCATACCTGGTAGAGAGGAAGATGGTTGTGGTTGTTGGAGGGTCAGTCATCTCAGCTCCAGGACACCTCTGCAGGAGTCCCTCAGGGAAGTGTCCTAGGCCCAACCATCTTCAGCTGCTTCATCAATGACCTTCCCTCCATCACAAGGTCAGACTTGGGGATATTTGCTAATGATTACACAATGTTTAGCACCATTCGTGATGCCTCAGATACTGAAGCAGTCCGTGTTCAAATAAAACTTGACAAGTGCCAAGTAACATACGCACCACACAGCCAATCTAATCACCGCCCCTTGACACTCCAGTGTGTTTCCATTTCTGAATGCTCATCGAAAAGTGTGGTGCTGTGAAAGAATAGCAGGTCAGGCAGCATCCAAGGAGCAGGAAAACTGACATTTAGGACATTCCTGATGAAGGGTCTTTGCCCAAAATGTCGATTCTCCTGCTCCTCGGATGCTGCCTGACCTGCTGCGCTTTTCCAGTGACACACACTTTGAAAAAAAGCAAATTACTACAGATGCTGGAATCTGAAACCAAAAGAGAAAATGCTGGAAAATCTCACCAGGTCTGGCAGCATCTGTCAGGAGAGAAAAGAGCTGATGTTTCGAGTCTAACTGACCCTTTGTCAAAGCTAAAAACAGGGAGAAATAGGGAGGTATTTATACTCGGCTGAGAGAAGGCAGCAGTACCTTTATTTCTGGAGCCATGACTCGCCTTCTCTCAGCCGAGTATAAACACCTCCCTATTTCTCCCTGTTTTTAGCTTTGACAAAGGGTCAGTTAGACTCGAAACATCAGCTCTTTTCTCTTCTGACAGATGCTGCCAGACCTGGTGAGATTTTCCAGCTTTTTCTCTTCTGGTTACACACACTTTGACTCTGATCTCCAGCATCTCCAGCCCTCACTGTATCTCCATCACTGAGTCCCCCACTATTAACACTGGAGTTTACCACTGACCAGAAACTCAACTGGATTCACCACATAAACACAGCAGCTACAAGAGCAGGGAATCCTGCAGTGAGTAACCCACCTCCTGACTCCCCAAAGCCTGTTCACCATCTCCAAGGTACAGGTCAGGACTGGGATGGAGTACGTATGTTTGGGTAAAGCAGCACAATGTTCAGTATAGGCAGGTAATGATTATGCACACCATCAATATCAGGCTTACTCTCCCTGGCCCGGATTCCCTTCACTCACCTTTACTAGATGCAGGTTGAACTTGGAGCAAGCAGCTTGGAGCACCGTGGTCTTCCCACACCCACTCGGACCCCACAACAGGACACTGCACGGCCAATCTAGTATTGGAGGCCTGGGAGGATACAGGAAACAAAGGGCAGGAGATATTGCACATTCTGTCCCCATCACACACTCCCAGGGACAGGGGCAGCACGGTATTAAATACAGAGTAAAGCTCCCTCTACACTGTCCCCATCACACACTCCCAGGGACAGGGGCAGCACGGTATTAAATACAGAGTAAAGCTCCCTCTACACTGTCCCCATCACACACTCCCAGGGACAGGGGCAGCACGGTATTAAATACAGAGTAAAGCTCCCTCTACACTGTCCCCATCACACACTCCCAGGGACAGGGGCAGCACGGTATTAAATACAGAGTAAAGCTCCCTCTACACTGTCCCCATCACACACTCCCAGGGACAGGGACAGCACGGTATTAAATACAGAGTAAAGCTCCCTCTACACTGTCCCCATCACACACTCCCAGGGACAGGGACAGCACGGTATTAAATACAGAGTAAAGCTCCCTCTACACTGTCCCCATCACACACTCCCAGGGACAGGGGCAGCACGGTATTAAATACAGAGTAAAGCTCCCTCTACACTGTCCCCATCACACACTCCCAGGGACAGGGGCAGCACAGTATTAAATACAGAGTAAAGCTCCCTCTACACTGTCCCCATCAAATACTCCCAATTCCAATACCGAACAACCCAGATGGCTTCCTTCTTCAAAAGACCGCAATTTCCCCTCAGACGTGATCGACGATGCCCTCCACCGCATCTCCTCCACTTCCTGCTCCTCCGCCCTTGAGCCCCGCTCCTCCAACCGCCACCAGGACAGAACCCACTGGTTCTCACCTACCACCCCACCAACCTCCACATACATCGTATCATCTTTCGTCATTTCTGCCACCTCCAAACGGACCCCACCACCAGGAATATATTTCCCTCCCCTCCCCTATCAGTGTTCCAGAAAGACCACTCCCCCTGCGACTCCCTCGTCAGGTCCACACTCCCTACCAACCCAACCACCACCCCCGGCACCTTCCCCTGCAACCACAAGAAATGCAAAACTTGCGCCCACACCTCCTCCCTCACTTCCCTCCAAGGTCCCAAGGGATCCTTCCATATCCATCACAAATCCACCTGCACCTCCACACACATCATCTATTGCATCCGCTGCACCCGATGTGGCCTCCTCTATATTGGGGAGACAGGCCGCCTACTTGCAGAATGTTTCAGAGAACACCTCTGGGACACCCGGACCAACCAACCCAACCACCCCATGGCTCAACACTTCAACTCCCCCTCCCACTCCGCCAAGGACATGCAGGTCCTTGGCCTCCTCCATCACCAGACCATCGTCTGGAGGAAGAGCGCCTCATCTTACACTTAGGAACCCCCCCAACCACAAGGGATGAATGCAGATTTCTCCAGCTTCCTCATTTCCCCTCCCCCCACCTTATCTCAGTCCCAACCCTCGGACTCAGCACCGCCTTCCTAACCTGCAATCTTCTTCCCAACCTCTCCGCCCCCACCCCCTCTCCGGCCTATCACCCTCACCTTGACCTCCTTCCACCTATCGCATTCCCAACACCCCTCCCCCAAGTCCCTCCTCCCTACCCTTTATCTTAGCCCGCTTGGCACACTTTCCTCATTCCTGAAGAAGGGCTTATGCCTGAAACGTCGATTCTCCTGCTCCTTGGATGCTGCCTGACCTGCTGCGCTTTTCCAGCAACACATTTTTCAGCTCAAATACTCCCAGGGACAGGTCCAGCAATGGGGTTTAATGCAGAGTAGAGATCTGTGTTTGTTACCTTCAGATACTGACCCAGTGTGCAGGTAGGGCTGCATGATGCTACAGAGGATATCCACAATGTTGGTCAGTCCAGGGGGAGATGTGCTGCCCCAGAATTGATGACCATTGGATGCAGCTGCGGCGGGGATAAAGCTGTTAACACAACCATCCTGAAACACAGAGCAAAATATGATGACATTCACAAAGCAATGGTCTGGAGGATTTGCAAGAAATCGGTACCCTGTTGAAAGAGAGTGGTTTGAGCTTGTTCTGAGCATGAGGTCTCACCTAACAGCAGCTACAGTGTTACCTCCTTTCCCAAACTCCAATTTCAAACTAAAATCGACAAAAGGAAGGCGATGATAAAAATCACCAAGGCCACTTGGCTCCAGACGCTGATGACAAACAACTTTCTCATACCATGTTTACCCCGTTCTCAGTGGAGTATAGAAAAACAAGGCAAATTTTTATTTTACTCACTTGTGGGACGTGGGCATCACTTGTTCGTCCACCATTTATTGCCCCTTGAGAGGGTGGGGGTAAGCTGCCTTCCCGACCCGCTGCAGTCCGTGTGCTGGGGGTAGACCCACACTGCCCTGAGGGAGGGAATTCCAGGATTCGGACCCAGTGACACTGAAGCAACGAGCAGAGCATCTTGTAGACAGTACACAGTGCTGTTACTGAGTGTCGGTGGGGGGAGGGAGGGGACGGTACACACTGCTGTTACTGAGTGTCGGTGGGGGGAGGGAGGGGACAGTACACACTGCTGTTACTGAGGGGGGGTGGGGGGGAGGGAGGGGATGGTACACACTGCTGTTACTGAGGGGGGTGGGGGAGGGAGGGGATGGTACACACTGCTGTTACTGAGTGTCTGTCGGTGGGGGGAGGGAGGGGATGGTACACACTGCTGTTACTGAGCGTCGGTGGGGGAAGGGAGAGGATGGTACACACTGCTGTTACTGAGGGGGGGTGGGGGGAGGGAGGGGATGGTACACACTGCTGTTACTGAGTGTTGGTGGGGGGAGGGAAGGGATGGTACACACTGCTGTTACTGAGGGGGGGGAGGGAGGGGATGGTACACACTGCTGTTACTGAGGGGGGGTGGGGGGAGGGAGGGGATGGTACACACTGCTGTTACTGAGGGGGGGTGGGGGGAGGGAGGGGATGGTACACACTGCTGTTACTGAGGTGGGGTGGGGGGAGGGAGGGGATGGTACACACTGCTGTTACTGAGCGTCGGTGGGGAGGGAGGGGATGGTACACACTGCTGTTACTGAGGGGGGTGGGGGGAGGGAAGGGATGGTACACACTGCTGTTACTGAGGGGGGTGGGGGGAGGGAGGGGATGGTACACACTGCTGTTACTGAGCGTCAGTGGGGAGGGAGGGGATGGTACACACTGCTGTTACTGAGGGGGGTGGGGGGAGGGAAGGGATGGTACACACTGCTGTTACTGAGGGGGGGGAGGGAGGGGATGGTACACACTGCTGTTACTGAGCGTCGGTGGAGGGGGGAGGGTGGGGATGGTACACACTGCTGTTACTGAGGGGGGTGGGGGGAGGGAGGGGATGGTACACACTGCTGTTACTGAGGGGGGGGGAGGGAGGGGATGGTACACACTGCTGTTACTGAGCGTCGGTGGGGGGAGGGAGGGGATGGTACACACTGCTGTTACTGAGCGTCGGTGGGGGAGGGAGGGGATGGTACACACTGCTGTTACTGAGCGCGGTGGGGGAGGGAGGGGGCGGTACACACTGCTGTTACTGAGCGTCAGTGGGGAGGGAGGGGATGGTACACACTGCTGTTACTGAGGGGGGTGGGGGGAGGGAAGGGATGGTACACACTGCTGTTACTGAGGGGGGAGGGAGGGGATGGTACACACTGCTGTTACTGAGGGGGGGTGGGGGGAGGGAGGGGATGGTACACACTGCTGTTACTGAGCGGGGGTGGGGGGAGGGAGGGGATGGTACACACTGCTGTTACTGAGTGTCTGTCGGTGGGGGGAGGGAGGGGATGGTACACACTGCTGTTACTGAGGGGGGGTGGGGGAAGGGAGAGGATGGTACACACTGCTGTTACTGAGGGGGGTGGGGGGAGGGAGGGGATGGTACACACTGCTGTTACTGAGGGGGGTGGGGGGAGGGAGGGGATGGTACACACTGCTGTTACTGAGGGGGGTGGGGAGAGGGAGGGGATGGTACACACTGCTGTTACTGAGGGGGGGGGGGGGGGGGGGGGGGGATGGTACACACTGCTGTTACTGAGCGTCGGTGGAGGGTGGGGATGGTACACACTGCTGTTACAGAGCGTCGGTGGGGGAAGGGAGAGGATGGTACACACTGCTGTTACTGAGGGGGGTGGGGGGAGGGAGGGGATGGTACACACTGCTGTTACTGAGCGTCAGTGGGGAGGGAGGGGATGGTACACACTGCTGTTACTGAGGGGGGGGGAGGGAGGGGATGGTACACACTGCTGTTACTGAGCGTCGGTGGAGGGGGGAGGGTGGGGATGGTACACACTGCTGTTACTGAGCGCGGTGGGGGAGGGAGGGGGCGGTACACACTGCTGTTACTGAGGGGGGGGAGGGAGGGGATGGTACACACTGCTGTTACTGAGCGCGGTGGGGGAGGGAGGGGGCGGTACACACTGCTGTTACTGAGGGGGGGGTGGGGGGAGGGAGGGGATGGTACACACTGCTGTTACTGAGCGTCGGTGGGGGAGGGAGGGGGCGGTACACACTGCTGTTACTGAGCGTCGGTGGGGGGAGGGAGGGGGCGGTACACACTGCTGTTACTGAGTGTCGGTGGGGGGGAGGGAGGGGACGGTACACACTGCTGTTACTGAGCGTCGGTGGGGGAGGGAGGGGACGGTACACACTGCTGTTACTGAGTGTCGGTGGGGGGGAGGGAGGGGATGGTTGTGGGTGTGGTGCCAATCAAGCAGCTGCTTTCTCCTGGATGATGTTGAGCTTCTCGAGTGTTGTTGGAGCTGCCCCCATCCAGGGACAAGTGGGGAGTATTCCCTCCCAGTCCTGAGTTGTGCCTTGTAGATGGGGAGTTACTCATCACAGTAATCTCAGCCGCTGACCTGCTCCTGTACACACAGTGTTTATGGGACGATTCCAGTTCAGTTTCTGGTCAATGGCAACCCCCAGGATGTTGGTATTAGAGGAATTCTGTGATTGCAACACTATTGAATGTGAAGGGTCAGTGGTTAGATTCTTCTAATTGATGATTGTCATGGGGTGAAGGTTAGATTGTCTCTTACTGGATAGTCAGTGCCTGACATATGTGCATGAACGTCAGCCCAAGCCTGGATATTGTCCAAATGCAACAAGATCTGGACATGGAGTAACACATCACCTGATGAAGCAACAATGTTCCAAATTCTTGCGATTTCAAATAAACCTGTTGGACTATAACCTGATGTTGTGTGACTTCTGTCCTTGTCCACCCCAGTCCAACACCAGCATCTCCACACAATCACATATTTAAGACGGAGATGAGGAGGAATTCCTTTCCTCAGGGACAGCGAATATGTGGAATTCACTGCTGCAGAGGGCTGTTGGGGATAGGTCATTAAGTCTATTCAAGGCTGAGAGGGATAGATTTTTAATCAGTAAGGGATGAATTGAGGGCTATAGAGAAAAGGTAGGAAGGTAGAATTGTGGGTTGTCAGCCCAACCATGCTGTCCTAAAATGGAACAGCAGAATGGATGGGCTGAATGGCCTACAGTTGCCCCTACATCATAAGCAGTTGCCTCATGTCCAACAATCAGAAGGATTGAAATGGATGGTTAACACAGTGAAGATCACCAGGCCCTCATAATGGGGGTGGCAACAATGGCGTCGCTTTCTTCAGATGGAAGCCAGATCTGAAGCAATTGAGGGAAGACCTTGGGGACAAGGCCTCAAACACTTCAGTTTGACAGCATTCTCCACAGGTTTACTGGGAGCAGCATATTGCACACTAACTGCCTCATCATTCTCGGATAACACTGAGGCAGTGTCAATCACAGGGTGGATTATGTTTGATCCAATTCATTAATGTATGCCTAATTTCTAAATAATTTAATAAATTTTCTGAAAATTCGGTGGAATTGGACGGAAGGGCCTGATTCCATGTTGTACACCTCTATGACTCTCAATGGCTTACTGCAGGTATGAGATGGGTGTGGTCACCAATCCCAAAATCTAACCAATGCTCCAGAACATGCCACTCCCCGAGCCAAGCTGTTCCAGTACAGTTACAACACCGGCATCTCCCTGACAATGTGGAACATTGCCCGGGTATGGCCTCTACATAAAAAGCAGGACAGATCCAACCCGGCCAATTACCCCCCATCAGTCTCCCCTCGACCCTCAGTAAAGTGATGGAAGGGCTCAGTAACAGCGCTATCCAGCAGCACCTGCTCAGCAATAACCTGCTCAGTAACACCCCCAGTTTGGGTTCCCCCAGGGACACTCAGCTCCTGACCTCATTCCAGCCTTGGGTCAAACATGGACAAAAGGAGCTGGATTCCAGAGGGGAGGGGAGAGGGACAGCCCTTGGTATCAAGGCTGCATTCGACCAAGTGTGGCATCAAGGAGCCCGGGCAAAACTGGAATCAGTGGGTATCAGGGGGCAAACTCTCCCCTGGTTGGAAACTCCAGGACATCGCTGCACATGGACTATAGCGGATCAAGGCTGCTCACTCTCACCTTCTCAACAGCAGCTAAGGACAGCGAGTATATGCTGGACCCAGCATTCATCATTTAAATAAAGAAAAATGTCTGTTGCTTGAGATTTGGACTCTTTAATTCCCCAAAACCATGACCCGCAGTAGCTGTTATCCTTGAACTAATGAGACCTATCACCCCAGGACAGCTCTGTTTGGAATCAGTACTGTACACGGCGCTGCAAATGTGGATGAACCACAGACTCACCAGGTACAGGGAGGTGTGTTCGTTGTCAGCCAGGAAATCAGGGCCAGACTCAGGAGCTGCATGCCCAGACACTGAGCTCACCTTCAGGTAGAGCACCGGCCATCTGGAAGCAAGGATACCAGGCCTTCAGAGGGAGCAGGACAGGAGAATCCTCAGCAGGCAGGCAGGCAGGACAGGACAGGACAGTCAGGAGCAATAATATCTGGAAAACCAGACTCAAAAGACAGCTCCGGTGATGGAAATAAGAGCTGCATTTATATAGCACCATTAACCTAGCATGGCCTGCACAGGAATATTATCCACAAAATCAAGTGGTCATGGTTCAGATGACCAAACGCATTCTTAAAGAGTTGGCAGTTTAAGAATGCCGTTAAGGAGGAAAGTGAAGGAAGGTAGAGAGGTTTAGGGAGGGAAAACTTCACTGATCAGGTGACTGCGTTTTCATGCTGGGGGTAGTAACCATAATACGGTGGGATTTAAGATACTCATGGGTAAGGGTAACAGCAGTCCTCGGGTGAAGGTTTTAAATCTGGGGGAAGATAAACTACAATGATATTAGGCAGGAACGACAGTGTTGATTGGAGGTGGTTGTTTGAGAGTAAATCTACATGGGACATGTGGGAGTATTTTAAATGGCAGGGGATAGGAGTTGAGGTGCAGCATGTTCCTGTGAGAATGAAGGACAGGTACTGCATGTTATGTGAACCCTGGATGACCCAGCAATGGCATGACCTTGGTCAAAAAGAAAAAAAGGAAGCTTAGGTAAGGTCAGGGAGAATGGGAACTGACAAAGCCCTTTAATTACATCAGCAAAGTAGGAAAGAACTTAAACAAGGAATTAGAAGGTGTCATGAAAAGTCATGTGCAAACAAGATTAAGGAGAATCCCAAGGCTGGATGTAGGTATGCTCACTGAGCTGGAAGGTTCATTTTCAGACGTTTCGCCACTATACCAGGTAACATCTTCAGTGAGCTTCCGGACAAAGCTTCATCCAGAGGCCCACTGAAGATGTTACCGAATATGGTGGCGAAACGTCTGAAAACGAACCTTCCAACTCAGTGAGCAAACCGACATGCAGAACCTCAACCTGAGCTACAAATCTTCTCAAAACCTGATAATCCCAAGGCTTTTCATACCTATATAAGAAGCAAGAGTTCAGCCAGGGAAAAGGTTGGCCTACTCAAGGACAAAGGAGGGAATCTGCGTGTGCAACAAGAGAGGGAGGTGAGGTTTGCAAGGAAATACTTTGTGTTAGTAATCACCGAGAGAAGGAATCGGTGGAGTATGGTCTCAGGGAAGGGAGGGTCGGGTTTCTAAACCAAGTTGCTATTAACAAAGAGGAGGTGTGGTGCATCTTAAAAAGTATTAAGGTAGATAAGTCCCAGGGTCCTGATGGAATCTATCCCCGAATCTTAAGGGAGGCAAGATAACAAATTGCTGAAGCATTGACAGACATCTTTGTATCCTATCTAGCTATAGGTGAGGTCCCAGAGGACGGGAGTATAGCCAGTGTTGTCCCATTGTTTCAGAAGGGTAGCAGGGATCATCCAGGGAATTACAGGGTAGCAGGGATCACCCAGGGAATTACAGGCCTATGAGCCTTGCAGTCTCCCTACCTCAGTGGTAGGGAAATCATTGGAAAAGATTCTCAGGGACAAGATCCACACGTGTTTCGAAGCACATGGTTTATTAGCAATAGGCAGCATGGTTTTGTGCGGGGGAGGTTGAACCTCACTAACTTAATTGAGGTTTTTGAGGAGGTGACGAAGATGTTGATGAGGGAAAAGCAGCTGATTTCAGTAAAGCTTTTGACAAGGTCCCTCATGGCAGACTGGTCCAAAAGGTGAAGTCACATGGTATCGGGGTGAGCTGGAGACAGAACTGGCTTAGTCACAGGAGATAGAGGGTAGGGGTGGGAGGGCTGTGACTCCTGGTGTTCCACAGGGATCACTGCTGGGACCTCTGCTGGAAATGGTTTAGAGGAAAACGTGGTGATCTAATTAGTGAGTTTGTGGAGTTGCAGATAGTGAGGAGGATTGTCGGGGGATACAGCAGGATATAGATCAGTTGGAGGCATGGGCAGCAAAATGGCAGGTGGTGTTTACTCCGGACAAATGTGGGGTGATGCATTTTGGAAGGTCAAGTACAGGTGGAAATTATACAGTGAACGGCAGAACCCTGAGGTCTGTTGGTTTGCAGAGGGATCTGGGTGTGCAGGTCCACAGGTCACTGAAGGTGGTAGTGCAGCTAGATAAGGGAGTAACAAAAGGCCTATGGCATGCTTACCTTCATTGGAAAGGGGCAGTGAGTCTAAGGATAGACAAGTTAGGCTGCAGCTTTAGAGAACTTCAGTTAGGCCACACTTCAAATATTGTACACAGTTCTGGTCACCACCCTCCCAGAAAGATGTGGATGGCTTTGGAGAGGATAGAGGACAAGATTTACCAGGATATTGCCTAATATGGGGGATTTTAGCTAGGAAGAAAGGCTGGATAAAGTCGGTTTGTTTTCACTGGAACACAGGAGGTTGAGGGGTGACTTGATGGAAGTTTATAAGTTTGCGGATTGCATGGATAAAGTGGAAAGAATGAATCTATTTCCCAGAGTGGAGAGGTCAGTTCCTGAAGGACAAAGGGTGTGCAGGGGGGTTTAAAAGAAATGGACGAGACTTGTTTTTCACACAAAAGGTGGTGAGTGCCTGGAACACGCTGCCAGAGGTGGGGGTGGAAGCAGGCACTACAGCAACATTCAAGAAGCAGCTGGACAGATACACAAATAGGAAGGGAATAGAGGGATACAGATCCTGTAAGTGAAGACAGTTTTAATATGAAGGGCAAAATAAGTCAGTGCAGGCTTGGAGGGCCGAATGGCCTGTTCCTGTGCTGTATTGTTCTTTGTTTGATCTATAGTCTGGGATGAAGGAAGCAGGAAAACAGCAAACGCACTGGAGGGCGGTGTTAGATGAATGCAGATAAATCAGAGGGGTGTTGGGTTGGAGAAGAGAGAGCCAAGGAAGAATTTCTAAACAAAAATTAGAATTCTAAAAACTGGAAATTTAAGCAGAAGCCAGCGAGCATTGGGCTGTTGGGAAAACAGGACACGGTATTGTGTGCAGTTTTGTATTGTGTGCAGTTTTGGTCGCCATACTATAGGAAGGATGTGGAGGCATTGGAACGAGTGCAGAGGAGGTTTACCAGGATGTTGCCTGGAATGGTAGGAAAATCTTATGAGGAAAGGCTGAGGCACTTGGGGCTGTTCTCATTGGAGAAGAGAAGGTTTAGGGGAGATTTGATAGAGGTGTATAAGATGATTAGGGGTTTAGATAGGGTCGACACTGAGAACCTTTTACCGCTAATGGAGTCAGGTGTTACTAGGGGACACAGCTTTAAATTAAGGGGTGGTAGGTATAGGACAGATGTTAGGGGTAGATTCTTTACACAGCGGGTTGTGAGTTCATGGAATGCCCTGCCAGTAGCAGTGGTGAACTCTCCTTCTTTATGGTCATTTAAGCGGGCTTTGGATAGGCATTTGGAAGTTATTGGGCTAGTGTAGGTTAGGTAGGATTCGGTCGGCGCAACATCGAGGGCCGAAGGGCCTGTACTGCGCTGTATCTTTCTATGTTCTATGTTCTACAAACTGTGTCTTTGGTAGTTCATCATCTCCCGTGAAGAAACGGTGAGAGTAGGGTACACGCACATTAGAAACAGAGAGAAACAGAGCACCCCCAATAGGCAAAGAGGGAGGGGGAGGGGGAGGGGAAGGGGGAGGGGAAGGGGAAGGGGGAGGGGAAGGGGGAGGGGAAGGGGGAGGGGGAGGGGGAGGGGGAGGGGGAGGGGGAGGGGGGGGGAGGGGGAGGGGGAGGGAGGGGGAGGGAGGGGGAGGGGGAGGGGGAGGGGGAGGGAGGGGGAGGGGGAGGAGGGGAAGAGGAGAGGGAGGAGCAGGAAGAGGAGGGACAAGGAGGGAGACATGAATGGAAGAGGGAGGAGAAGAGGGTGAGAGGGAAGAGGGCGGATATGAAGGGAAGGAAGACGGCGGAGATAGAGGGAGGGAAGAGGACAGGAGAGGGTGAGAGGAAAGAGACGGAGAGAGGGAGGAAGGTGGAGAGGGAAGGTGGAGGCTGAGGGAGGGAGCGAATACCTTGCAGATTTTCTGGCTTTGCTCCTTACCTCACTGATCTCTCGGAACAGCTCTCTATGAACTCAGCCTTGCCCTGCGTTCGGACACACAGCACATCCCCTGAATGGATAAGCCTGTACCATGGGCACAAAGAACAAGATTGAACCTCACCCTGGCAGCTGGTCGAGAGCCCAGTATCTGCTGTACTCAGGGGACCACAGCAAACCCATGTAAACATAGAGCACCGCGCACATATGTAACCACACAATCATAACAACAATGATGACACCTTGTAACCATGGGAACATGACGGGCACAAAGGCTCCCGAACTCTGGAATGTCAGCTCCAACAGTGGATCCAAGATAATACCAGCTCCAACATTGCGGATCCACAGGACAGCGCAGACAGTCCAGATCCATGGGAATATGTGCTCCGACAGTGCGGATCCATGGGAATGTCAGCACCAACAGTGCAGATCCATGGGAATGTCAGCGCCGACAATGCGGATCCATGGGAATGTCAGCGCCGACAGTGTGGATCCATGGGAATACCTGGTCCGACAGTGCAGATCCATGGGAATGTCAGCGCTGACAGTGCGGATCCATGGGAATGTCAGCACTGACAGTGCGGATCCATGGGAATGTCAGCACTGACAGTGTGGATCCATGGGAATACCTGCTCAGACAGTGCGGATCCATGGGAATGTCAGCGCTGACAGTGTGGATCCATGGGAATACCTGGTCCGACAATGCAGATCCATGGGAATGTCAGCGCTGACAGTGTGGATCCATGGGAGTACCTGCTCAGACAGTGCGGATCCATGGGAATGTCAGCGTTGACAGTGTGGATCCATGGGAATGCCTGCTCTCAGACAGTGCAGATCCATGGGAGTACCTGCTCCAACAGTGCAGATCCATGGGAATATCAGCTCAGACAGTGCGGATCCATGGGAATGCCTGCTCTGACAGTGCGGATCCATGGGAATGTCAGTGCTGACAGTGCGGATCCATGGGAATGTCAGCACTGGCAGTGCAGATCCATGGGAATGCCTGCTCAGACAGTGCGGATCCATGGGAATGTCAGCGCCGAGAGTGCAGATCCATGGGAATGACAGTGTGGATCCACAGAAATATTTGGCTATACTGAAGCAACCTGCCCTCCCGTACTACACCAGCACTAACCTCGGTGTTTTAAAATGCTCGAACAGTAGACCATCGTACCCAGCTCTGGCATTGTAGGTTGGAGAGAAGATGACTTTTACATGTAGCTCATTTGCCAGTGGAGGGATGGAGAGGGCTGAACGACTATCCTTCAGCTGTTTGCTCCCAGCAGCTGGCTGGTAAAATCGCTGCAACACAACAAGCTACTTTCAGCACTGAGTCAGTAAACTGAGCAACAGAGAGTCAGAGCTGCAGCTTCGTTCTGTGGAAGTGTGCAATAACTAATCAAAAAAGCCGAATGGCCTCCTTTTCCTGAACCTCTTTAACAGACGTTAAAGCCTAATTGGCTTCCTCCTGTTCCTGTGTAACACAGTCAAGGGCCTGAATGGCCGACAGCGTATTTTGGGAGTAAGGGCACAGGCTGGTCACACCAGAGTGTGGCAGTGACCTCCCTTCCCTCAAGTGAACTGTGAAATTGTTCGGAGGTTCACCCCCAATCTTCCATAATCAGAGAAACAACACTCCTCATCTTACCCCACATCCTTCCCTCCCTCTGTCCCTCTCCCCCACTCCACTTCCCTCCATTCCCGCCACCTCCAGCTGCCCACCTTGATTTTCAGCGTCCTACTGGCAATTGGCATTGGGGCCCCATTGGAAATGTTAAACCAAAGTGTGTGCGAGATTGCTGCTGTGTTCTCTGCCAGCTCCAGGTGGGCACTGTTAGCCACTTCCACCACAACCACAGAGGCAAGCCTCCCACGCAGCCACCGATCAGAGCTGCCTCCCATCAGGCTAGGACTGCTGTCGGCTTCCCCTGTCCGATCAGGCTGCTCTGCCTCGGGCTCTGCACGCACTGCCCTCTGCTCCCTCTCCATGGCCGGTTCCAGCAATGAGATGAGGACCCATTCACGATTGAAAAGACCCAGGCGCTGCAGAGCTGGTTTGGTTAGGACCAGCAGGTTATCAGCATCCAAGCCGCTGTTTTGCCCAGCCACAGTGTGGGGTCGAAGCCTCCTGTTGTCGAGAAGTGCAGGCACGTCCATCACGGTAACCTCCAACCTGCACTCTAGGGCTCGCAGAAAAGTCAGGATGTCAGAGTCTAGCAGTTTGCCATGCTCCATTCCAAAGCCTGCCCCCCAAACTCCACTGATGTAATGGGCAAAATCAGAAACGCAAAGAGGCTGGAGGAGCCTGACGGGCTGCAACTCACTGCAGGGCAGCTGAGGGGCCTCTCTGAACTCAGTGAGTACCAGGCTAGTGTTCACAGACAGGACTCCTTGCAGAACAGGTTGGCATTCCAGAACCACCAGCTCCAAGAGGTTGGTAAAGACTTCACCGCTGTCCTCCCCAAATATGGGATGGTAGGGTATAACAGGAACATCGCCTTGCCTCAGCAGGATCTGCTGCTGCTGGCATATCAGGACCAGGAGGCCATTGGCAAAGTTCTGTGAGCCAGCCCAGGACAAGCTGGCCTTGCTGCGGGCACCCAGTACCACCTTGGTCAGGGTGGGCACTGAGTGTACCAGGGAGACCCTCAGCCAGGTTTGGGTACCGAACTCATTGTCTTGCAGCCCCGGGCATTCCTCTGCCACATCCTCTTCCGTCCATAATCCATAATGTTTGGGAAACAGTTTACTGGTGTATATTCGAAGCGGGATCCCAGGAACCTGCCCATGGGGCCCGGTCCCCCTCTCGGCCTGACCCTGGGGCCCGGTCCCCCTCTCTGCCGGCCCCTGGAGCCCTGTCCGCCTGTCGGCCTGACCCTGGAGCCCGGTCCCCCTCTCGGCCTGACCCTGGGGCCCGGTCCCCCTGTCGCTCTGACCCTGGAGCCCGGTCCCCCTCTCGGCCTGACCCTGGGGCCCTGTCCCCCTGTTGGCCTGACCCTGGGGCCCTGTCCCCCTGTCGCTCTGACCCTGGGGCCCTGTCCCCCTCTCGGCCTGACCCTGGGGCCCTGTCCCCCTGTCACTCTGACCCTGGGGCCCTGTCCCCCTCTCGGCCTGACCCTGGGGGCCTGTCCCCCTCTCGGCCTGACCCTGGGGCCCGGTCCCCCTGTCGCTCTGACCCTGGGGGCCTGTCCCCCTGTCGCTCTGACCCTGGGGCCCTGTCCCTCTGTCGCTCTGACCCTGGGGCCCTGTCCCTCTGTCGGCCTGACCCTGGGGCCCGGTCCCCCTCTCGGCCTGACCCTGGGGCCCTGTCCCCCTGTCGCTCTGACCCTGGGGCCCTGTCCCTCTGTCGCTCTGACCCTGGGGCCCTGTCCCTCTGTCGGCCTGACCCTGGGGCCCTGTCCCTCTGTCGCTCTGACCCTGGGGCCCTGTCCCTCTGTCGGCCTGACCCTGGGGCCCGGTCCCCCTCTCGGCCTGACCCTGGGGCCCTGTCCCTCTGTCGGCCTGACCCTGGGGCCCGGTCCCCCTGTCGGCCTGACCCTGGGGGCCTGTCCCCCTCTCGGCCTGACCCTGGGGCTCGGCCTCAGGCGGCTCCTCTTCGCTGACGGTGGCGGAGACGAAGAAGCCTGGGCCCGGGGACCAGGACGTGCCGCTTCTCAGGGAGAGGACACAGCGAGAGCCGGCGCTGGGCCGGGGGCCAGGGCTGAAGGCCGCTCTCGGGGTGAGGACCTGCAGCGGGTGGAGATGGGGCGGGAAGCGCCAGCAAAGCCGGAGCTCAGAGCGAACAGCCACTGGCACCGACATATTGGTAAAGGACGGAGGGCACAACCCCATCCACCTAACAAACGGGGCCCGGCCATCTTTGTAAAGGAGACGCGGACCTATCCCTGCAGAGTGAATACCAACCGTCAGTTGGTGAAGGCGGTTTTACCGGGGGGAGGGGTGAGGAGTGGGCCGACATCTTGGTAAAGGATTATTCCACACTAACGGCCTTGCCCCAACGGGATGCCGTGTCCTCGCCATCATGGTAAAGGATTATTCCTTCTTGGTCACCCCACCTTCCCCCCCCCCCGATAAAGGCGGAGGTGGGGTTACTGTAATCCAATAATGCATAATAAATTTCATCGCCCCTCTTGGTAAAGGAGGAATAACAATTTACGCCCCACCATCTGGAGAAGAAGAAGAACATGGTGTTCGCCAGCTTGGTGAAGGTGCGCATGTGCATTGATGTATTACGGCCGCCGCAGCCGCACAGTGACCGCCATCTTGGTAAAGGAGGCTTCTCCCTCCACCAGCGTCAAGGAGGCGGGCGAGGAAGGGGCTGTCGTGTCCACACAGACCCCGACCCCCAGCCCCCAGCCCCCAGCCGGGGCCGAGACAGTGGCTATGATCACTCAGGACCAACAAGGAGATAGAGCATGACCAAGGTATAGTAGAGGAGGACATTGGACCAACCTCTCCCCAGTCACTGCTTGTTTCAGGAGGGGGGGTTGGGGTTGGGGGTGGGGGTGGGTGGAGGCCTGTTCCACCTTCCCATCTTCATCTGTTCACTAACATATCAATCACAGGGCCTGCAGAAACAGCACAGACTCAATGGGCTGAAGCGTCTCTTACTGTGATGTAAAAAGCTCCAGTGACAGCTCTCTGTGCCTCAGTACTGTTCCATGGTGACCTGTACCCACCATCATTGTAGAAATACGATCAATATCATTGAACTTGGCAACTCACACAGGAGAGCTTATTTTACACAACATCCGTGTCGGCCGAAGTAGATGGTGTTGCTATGGGAACCCCGCCAGACCTCCTACAATTTGGACATTCACCATATCCAGATCTTCCTCTATTGGAATCCATAGCTGCATGTAAAAACTTCCTTCCACATTTTTATATACTCCTCCCTGCCCTCCAATTTCTGTTTGAAATGGATCAGTGAAATGAGTTCCCTTTCTGGTTGAGGTGTTCTTGGCACTCCCTCGCTGTCTGCCTTCAGGGATTCCTGCACTTCCTATTGATTGGCACCCTCATAAATCAGGCCCAAGTCATTTGTTCATTGTGCAAACATGATGCCAAAACAGGGCACATCAAGCTGTCCTGCAGGAAAGTGGCTCCCTTCATCAGATTGTTCTCACTGTATATTGTTCTCCCCAATCTGAATGGCTCCCTGTACTAGAGTGCTATGGTCAATTGGATGGACTGATTTCTTGTTACATATATCTAGGGAAATATAGTGATAAGTGTTCTGTTGCCATAATCCACTTGAGGTACAAGGAAAACAAAAGCACTTCAATCGTGTTCATCTTCATCATCCAGTATCTGAAACGCAGCATCAAGACTTCTGCAAGGTCCCCGCTCTGGGCCTAGGACTGCCAGGAGTCCCCACTTCACTCTTATCCACACCGGGAGCAAGAAGCTCAAACCTGGTAGACAAGTTCAAGGGCTGAGGCTCTTCCAGTACAACCCCCAGGTTCCCTCTCCCTGTCTCAGTCTTGTCACACCCTCCTGTCCCTGACCACTGACCGAATTTAAGGTAATTAATCTAAAGGGTGTGACTGCCTCGTGAAACACAGCGTCCAGGTATCTCTTCCCCCTCTCTGATGTGTCACAGTGTTTGAACCTCAGGCTCCAACTCATCAACTCTGAGCTGGAGTTCCTCAAGCAACAAACACCTGCTAGAGATGTGGTCACTCTGAACTATAACAGGGACCACCAGCTCCCACATGATGCAGGTACAACACATCACCTGACCTGGTATCTCTGTTTTAATTACTTTGTTCTTAGTTTGATTTTTAAAAGAATCATACTGATCTTTTCATTTGTTGCCTGTAGGCATTTCCCCTCTTTACCTTCAATCTGAAAGTAACCCACCATAGGTAGTCAACTTAGTAGCTACCACCCCAACCAATGAGCTTGCGATTTACTTAGAAACAGAGAAAATAAGTGCAGGAGGAGGCCAGTCGGCCCTTCAAGCCTGCCCCACCATTCGATGTTATCACGGCTGATCATGCAATCTCAGTATCCCATTCCCACTTTCTCTCCATACTCCCCGATCTCTTTAGCTGGAAGGGTCACGTCCAGCTCCCTCTTGAATCTATCTGACGAACTGGCCCCAACAGCTTCCTGTGAGAGAGAATTCCACAGGTTCCCAACTCTCTGAGTGAAGGCATTCTTCCTCATCTTAGTCCTGGCTGGCTTCCCTTTAGTCATACACTGTGACCTGTAGTTCTGGACTTCCCCAACATCCAGAACATTCTTCTTGCAGCTAGCCTGTCCAGTCCCATCAGGATTTTATATGTTTCTATGTGATCTCCCCTTGTTCTACTAAATCCCAGTAAGTACAAGCCCAGTCGATCCAGCCTTTCCTCCTATGTCATTCCTGCCATCCCGGGAATCAGTCTGGTGAACCTTCGCTGGACTTCCTCAGGAGTAAGAATGTCCTTCCTCAGACTAAGAGACCAAAACTGCACACAACACCCGAGGTGTGGCCTGACCAAGGCCCTGTATAACTGCTAGGAGAAAGTGAGGACTGCAGATGCTGGAGATCAGAGCTGAAAATGTGTTGCTGGAAAAGCATAGCAGGTCAGGCAGCATCCAAGGAACAGGAGAATCGACGTTTCGGGCATGAGCCCTTGCTTTTCCAGCAACACATTTTCAGCCCTGTATAACTGCAGCAAGACCTCCTTACTCCGACATCATCGGATCCTCAATGATGTCACTCTCTGGTGTTGGGCCCTGATCCTGGTCTTCAGTTTATCCTGTTTTTTTTAGTTTAGATTCCCTACAGTATGGAATCAGCCCTTCAGCCCAACAAGTCCATACCGATGCTCTGATGAATAATCCACCCAGACCCCTACCCTATGTTTACCTCTGACTAATGTACCTAACACGATGGGCAGTTTAGCATGGCCAGTTCACCTGACTCGCACATCTTTGGACTGTGGGAGGAAACCGGAGCACCCGGAGGAAACCCACGCAGACACGGGGCAAAAATGCAAACTCCACACAGTCAGTCACCCGAGGCTGGAATCGAACCCGAGTCCCCGGTGCAGTGAGGCAGCAGTACTAACCACTGAGTCACTGTGCCACCCCAAAAAACCTTTTAAAAAGACCTTACAAACTATGAGCTGAAAAAAGCAAGCCATAAGCACCTCATTCCCCTCTGCACCAAATTCCCACACGACCTCCAAAATCCTTAAACTCTGGACTTCCTCAGGCTGCCAGGAAAGGAACAATCACGTTATTGTTCCCCAATAGCAACAGAAACATAGAGGAGTGGATTGGAAGGCAGATCATGGAAAGGTGCAGAAGGAACAGGGTTGTTGTCATGGGTGACTTTAACTTCCCTAATATTGATAGGAAGCTCCTTAGTGCAAATAGTTTGGATGGAACAGATTTGACAGGTGTGTCCAGGAAGGATTCCTGACTCAGTGTGTAAATAGGAGAAAGTGAGGACTGCAGATGCTGGAGATCAGAATCGGGAATGTGGGCAGGATAATCAACATTTCGGACAATTCGGAGAAATTCCTGATGAAGGGCTTTTGCCCGAAACATCGATTCTCCTGTTCCATGGATGCTGTCTGATCTGTTGTGCTTTTCCAGCACCACATTCTTGCCTCTATATGTAGCTAGGCTGACTAGAGGGGAGGCCATATTGGATTTAGTACTTGGCGACGAACCGTGCCAGGTGTCAGATCTCTCGTTGGGAGAGTATTTCGGTGATAGTGATCACAACCCCTAACCTTCACTATAGTCATGGAGAGGGATTGGAGCAGATAGTATGGGAAAGTATTTATTTGGGGGAAGGGGGAATTACAATGCTATTAGGCAGGAACTATGGAGCATAAATTAGGAACAGATGTTCTCAGGGAAATGTATGAGAGAAATGTGGAGGTTGTTTAGGGAGCACTTGCTGATAGGGCTGGATAGGTTTGTCCCACTGAGGTAAGGGAGGGATGGGAGGGTGAAGGATGTGGAACATCTCGTCAAGAGGGAGAAGGAAGCTTTCTTAAGGTTGAGGAGGCAAGGATCAGACAGGTCTCTAGAGGGTTACAAGGTAGTCAGGAAGGAACTGAAGAATAAACACAGCAGAGCTAGAAGGTGGCAATGAGAAAGCTTTGGTGAGTAGGATTAAGGAAAACCCCAAGGCATTCTACACGGATGTGAGGAACAAGAGGATGGCCAGAGTGAGGATAGGTAGGGCCGATCAGGGATAGGGGAGGGAACTTGTGCCTAGAGTTGGAGGAGGTAAGGGAGGTCCTTACTGAATACTTTGCTTCAGTATTCACTGCTGAGAGGGACCTTGTCGTTTGTGAGGACAGCGTGAAACAGATTGTTATGCTCCAACAGGTTGGTGTTAAGAAGGAGGATGTGCTGGA
This sequence comes from Hemiscyllium ocellatum, assembly GCF_020745735.1. Taxonomy (NCBI): domain Eukaryota; kingdom Metazoa; phylum Chordata; class Chondrichthyes; order Orectolobiformes; family Hemiscylliidae; genus Hemiscyllium; species Hemiscyllium ocellatum. The sequence goes on along the minus strand of NC_083403.1, from coordinate 3,153,117 downwards.
AATTTTGAAAAACATGAAGATAGACAAGTCTCCTGGGCCAGATGGGAGGTACCCAAGGTTCCCCAGGGGAAGGGAGGGAAGAGATTGCTGCACCTTTGGCATTCTCACTGTCCACTTGAATAGTGGCAGATGATTGGAGGGTGGCAAATGTTATTCACTTGTTCAAGAAAGCACATAGGGATAATCCTGGGAATTACAGACGAGTCAATCTTACTTTGATGGTGGACAACTTATTGGAGAGGATTTTGTAACACAGGATTTATGATTATTTGGAAAATCATAGTTTGATTAGAGATAGCATGGTTTTTCCTGATGAAGGGCTTTTGCCCGAAACGTCAACTCTCCTGCTCCTCGAATGCTGCCTGACCTGCTGTGCTTTTCCAGCACTGTACTCTCGACTTTAATTTCCAGCATCTGCAGTCCTCACTTACACCATGGCTTTGTGAGGGACAGATTATGCCTCACAAATCTTATTGAATTCTTTGAGGATGTGACAAAACACATTGACGAAGGTAGAGCAGTGGATGTGGTATACATAGATTTTAACAAGGCACTTGCTAAGGTTCCTCATGGTAGGCTCATTCAGAAAATAAGGAGGTATGGGATACAGGGAAACCTCATTGTCTGGATACAGACTTGGCTGGACCATAGAAGGCAGAGGGTGGTGGTAGATGGAAAGTATTCAGCCTGGAGCTCGGTGACCAGTGGTATTTCGCAGGGATCAGTTTGGGACCTCTGCTCTGTGTGATTTTTATGTATGACTTGGTTGAGGAAGTGGAAGGTGGGTTAGTAAGTTTTATGATGACACGAAGGTTGGTGGAGTTGTGGATAGTGTGGATAGTGCGAAGGGACATTGACAGGATTCTGAGTGATAGTGTCATAGAGATGTACAGCACGGAAACAGACCCTTCGGTGCAACCCATCCATGCTGATCAGATATCCCAACACAATCTAGTCCCACCTGCCAGCACCCGGCCCATATCCCTCCAAACCCTTCCTATTCATATACCCATCCAAATGCCTCTTAAATGTTGCAATTGTACCAGCCTCCACCACATCCTCTGGCAGCTCATTCCATACACATACCACCCACGTTGTCCCTTAGGTCTCTTTTATATCTTTCCCCTCTCACTCTAAACCTATGCCCTCTAGTTCTGGACTCCCCAACCCCAAGGAAAAGACTTTGTCTATTTACCCTATCGACGCCCCTCATAATTCTGTAAACCTGTATAAGGTCACCCCTGAGCCTCCGACACTCCAGAGAAAACAGCCCCAGCCTGTTCAGCTTCTCCCTGTAGCTCAGACCCTCCAACCCTGGCAATATCCTTGTAGATCTTTTCTGAACCCTTTCAAGTTTCACATCATCTTTCCGATAGGAAGGAGACCAGAATTGCACGCAATATTCCAACAGTGGCTTAACCAATGTCCTGTACAGCCGCAATATGACCTCCCAACTCCTGTACTCAATACTCTGACCAATAAAGGAAAGCATACCAAACGCCTTCTTCACTATCCTATCTACCTGCGACTCCACTTTCAAGGAGCTATGAACCTGCACTATAAGGTCTCTTTATTCAGCAACACTCCCCAGGACCTTACCATTAACTGTATAAGTCCTACTAAGATTTACTTTCCCAAAATGCAGCGCCTCGCATTTATCTAAATTAAACTCCATCTGCCACTTCTCAGCCCATTGGCCCATCTGGTCCAGATCCTGTTGTAATCTGAGGTAACCCTCTACGCTGTCCACTACACCTCCAATTTTGGTGTCATCTGCAAACTTACTAACTGTACCTCTTATACTTGCACCCAAAACATTTCTGTAAATGACAAAAAGTAGGGGACCCAGCACCGATCCTTGTGGCACTCCACTGGTCACAGGCCTCCAGTCTGAAAAACAACCCTCCACCACCACCCTCTGTCTTCTACCTTTGAGCCAGTTCTGTATCCAAATGGCTAGTTCTCCCTGTATTCCGTGAGATCTAACCTTGCTAACCAGTCTCCCATGGGGAACCTTGTCGAACGCCTTACTGAAGTCCATATAGAACACATCTACTGCTCTGCCCTCATCAATCCTCTTTGTTACTTCTTCAAAAAACTCAATCAAGTTTGTGAGACATGATTTCCCATGCATAAAGCCATGTTGAATATCCCGAATCAGTCCTGCCTTTCCAAATACATGTACATCCTGTCCCTCAGGATTCCCTCCAACAACTTGCCCACCACCGAGGTCAGGCTCACTGGTCTATAGTTCCCTGGCTTGTCCTCACCACCCTTCTTAAACAGTGGCACCATGTTTGCCAACCTCCAGTCTTCCGGCACCTCACCTGTGACTATCGATGATACAAATATCTCAGCAAGAGGCCCAGCAATCACTTCTCTAGCTTCTCATAGAGTTCTAGGGTACACCTGATCAGGGCCTGGGGATTTATCCACCTTTATATATTTCAGGACATCCAGCACTTCCTCCTCTGTAATCTGGACATTTTGCAAGATGTCACCATCTATTTCCCTACAGTCGATATCTTCCATATCCTTTTCCACAGTAAATACTGATGCAAAATACTCATTTAGTATCTCCCCCATTTTCTGTGGCTCCACACAGAGGCTGCCTTGCTGATCTTTGAGGGGCCCTATTCTCTCCCTAGTTACCCTTTTGTCCTTAATGTATTTGTAAAAACCCTTTGGCTTCTCCTTAATTCTATTTGCCAAAGCTATTTCATGTCCCCTTTTTGCCCTCCTGATTTCCCTCTTAAGTATACTCCTACTGCCTTTATACTCTTCTAAGGATTCACTCGTTCTATCCTGTCTATACCTGACATATGCTTCCTTCTTTTTCTTAACCAAACCCTCAATTTCTTTAGCCATCCAGCATTCCCTATACCTACCAGCCTTCCCTTTCACACTGACAGGAATATACTTTCTCTGGATTCTTGTTATCTCATTTCTGAAGGCTTCCCATTTTCCAGCCGTCCCTTTACCTGTGAACATCTGCCTCCAATCAGCTTTCGAAAGTTCTGGCCTAATACCGTCAAAATTGGCTTTTCCCCAATTTAGAACTTCAACTTTTAAATCTGGTCTATCCTTTTCCATCATTATTTTAAATCTAATAGAATTATAATCACTGGCCCCAAAGTGCTCCCCCACTGACACCTCAGTCTCCTGCCCTGCCTTATTTCCCAAGAGTAGGTCAGGTTTTGCACCTTCTCTAGTAGGTACATCCACATACTGAATCAGAAAATTGTCTTGTACACACTTAACAAATTCCACTCCATCTAAACCTTTAACACTATGGCAGTCCCAGTCTATGTTTAGAAAGTTAAAATCCCCTACCATAACCACCCTATTATTCTTACAGATAGCTGAGAGCTGGGCTGAGAAGTGGCAGATGGAATTCAACCTGGAAAAGTGTGAAGTGATTCATTTTGGAAGGTCAAATTTGAATGCAGAATATAGGGTTAAAGGCAGAATTCTTGACAGTGTGGGGGAACAGAGGGATCTTGGGGTCCATGTCCATGGATCCCTCAAAGTTGCCACCCAGGTTGACAGGGTTATTATGAAAGTGTACGGTGTGTTGGCTTTCATTAGCAGGGGGATTGAGTTTAAGAGCCATGAGGTTATGCTGCAGCTCTGTAAAGTCCTGGTTAGTCTACACTAGGAACATTATGTTCAGTTCTGGTCACCTCATTATAGGAAGGATGTTGAAGCTTTAGAGAGGGTGCAGAAGGGATTTCCCAGGATGCTGCCTGGACTGGAGGGTGTGTCTTATGAAGAAAGGTTGAGGGAGCTAGGGCTCATTGAAGTGAAGGAGGAGGAGAGGTGACTTGATAGAGGTGTACAAGATGTTGAGAGGCATAGATAGAGTGGATAGCCAGAGACTTTTTCCCAGGGTAGAAATGGCCATCACCAGGGGGCATCATTTTAAGGTGATTGGGGGAAGGTTTAGGGGAGATGTCAGAGGTAGGTTCTTTACACAGAGAGTGGAATGCAGTGCCAACAGTGGGAGTAGAATCAGGTACACTGGGGACATTTAAGCACCTCTTGGGTAGGTACATGGATGATAGTAAAGTGAAGGGTGTGGAGATTAATCTGATCGTAGAGTTGGATCAAAGATCAGCACCACATCGAGGAACTGTACTGTTTAATGTTCTCTGTTCTGTCTCCCCCTTGGTCTGTGTCTTTGTTTCCTGACCATGCGAAACTCATTGGCCCCAAAAACTTTCTGCTCCCGTTTTTATTTAGTTAATCGGAGCAGTGCTGTTTAGTTTTAAACTTTATTTGTTGTGTGATACAAAAGTACCGGTTCCTCTCCACTGATGTGGATCTCCCTGGTTTCAGAGAGACTCCTCCTCACATCCTTCCATCTCAATACGACCGTGAGGTTTCAGAGCCATCCCATTGATGCTTGGACAGTCAGGAGGATCCAAATCACTGAGCAAAGTGAAAGCAGACAGGGTGGTTCAGTTTGTTATTGACACAGCAATGGGCAAGTCAACCTTGGAAAGATTATCAGGGAGAATCTGGTGAATCTGGGCAGTGTCATCGCTGCACCACAATATCAAAGGAAGCCATGAGACCTGATCAGATCAATGTCTGATGCTCAAACAGTCAGGAAGTGAATACAGGTTACAAGGCTGTTCTTCACCGAGGGAAACTCGCAGCAAAAACTCCCTAATCAGGCAAAGAAGCATGGGCTTATGTCCACAACAGACCCAGCCCACACTGTGAGTCAGTGTGTGTGGAGGGGACTGTCCACCAGTGAGAGTCAGTGTGTATGTGGGACTGTCCCCCAGTGAGAGTCAGTGTGTGTGTGTGGGACTGTGCCCCCAGTGAGAGTCAGTGTGTGTGTGGGACTGTCCCCCAGTGAGAGTCAGTATGTGTATGTGTGTGTGTGTGTGTGTGTGTATGTGGGACTGTCCCCCCCAGTGAGAGTCAGTGTGTGTGTGTATGTGGGACTGTCCCCCAGTGAGAGTCAGTGTGTGTGTGGGACTGTCCCCCAGTGAGAGTCAGTGTGTGTGTGTGTGTGTGGGACTGTCCCCCCAGTGAGAGTCAGTGTGTGTGTGGGACTGTCCCCCAGTGAGAGTCAGTGTGTGTGTGTGGGACTGTGCCCCCAGTGAGAGTCAGTGTGTGTGTGGGACTGTCCCCCAGTGAGAGTCAGTATGTGTGTGTGTGTGTGTGTGTGTGTGTGTATGTGGGACTGTCCCCCCCAGTGAGAGTCAGTGTGTGTGTGTATGTGGGACTGTCCCCCAGTGAGAGTCAGTGTGTGTGTGGGACTGTCCCCCAGTGAGAGTCAGTGTGTGTGTGTGTGTGTGTGTGTGGGACTGTCCCCCCAGTGAGAGTCAGTGTGTGTGTGGGACTGTCCCCCAGTGAGAGTCAGTGTGTGTGTGTGAGACTGTTCCCCCAGTGAGAGTTTGTGTGTGTGTGTGTGTGTGTGTGGGACTGTCCCCCCAGTGAGAGTCAGTGTGTGTGTGTGGGACAGTCCCCCCAGTGAGAGTCAGTGTGTGTGTGTGGGACAGTCCCCCCAGTGAGAGTCAGTGTGTGTGTTTGGGACTGTCCCCCAGTGAGAGTCAGTGTGTGTGTGTGGGAGTGTCCCCCAGTGAGAGTCAGTGTGTGTGTGTGGGACTGTCCCCCCGTGAGAGTCAGTGTGTGTGTGTGGGACTGTCCCCCAGTGAGAGTCAGTGTGTGTATGTGGGACTGTCCCCCAGTGAGAGTCAGGGTGTGTGTGTGGGACTGTCCCCCCAGTGAGAGTCAGTGTGTGTGTGTGGGACTGTCCCCCCCAGTGAGAGTCAGTGTGTGTGTGTGGGACTGTCCCCCCAGTGAGAGTCAGTGTGTGTGTGTGTGTGGGACTGTCCCCCCGTGAGAGTCAGTGTGTGTGTGTGGGACTGTCCCCCAGTGAGAGTCAGTGTGTGTGTGTGGGACTGTCCCCCCGTGAGAGTCAGTGTGTGTGTGTGGGACTGTCCCCCAGTGAGAGTGTGACTGTGACGCAGTGAGAGTCAGTCTGAGTGTGTGGGACTGTCCCCCCAGTGAGAGTCAGTGTGTGTGTGTGGGACTGTCCCCCCAGTGAGAGTGTGAGTGTGACTGTGACGCAGTGAGAGTCAGTGTGAGTGTGACTGTGACCCAGTGAGTGTGACTGTGACGCAGTGAGTGTTAGTGTGAGTGTGAGTGTGACTGTCCCTCAGTAAGAGTCAGTGTGTGTTTGGATAAAAGCAAATTACTGCGGATGCTGGAATCTGAAACCAGAAGAGAATATGCTGGAAAATCTCAGCAGGTCTGTCAGGAGAGAAAAGAGCTGACGTTTTGAGTCTAACTACCCTCTGTCAAAGCTGCTTTGACAAAGGGTCAGTTGGGCTTGAAACGTCAGCTGTTTTCTCTCCTTACAGATGCTGCCAGACCTGCTGAGATTTTCCAGCTTTTTCTCTTTTGGTTTGAGTGTGTGTTTGGGACTGTTTCCCAATCCGACTCGGACTGGAGTTTGGGATAACAATGGAGGTTCCTCAGTGCCCACGTGTGAATTGTTCTGATCCTGATCTGGCTGGTTCCTACCTTAGGTTCTCAATGTCATCGATGGTTTCAGGCAGCGGTCTCGCTGCTGTTTCTGGAAGAAGGAATGCCAGTCCTCCCGCTGAGCCCGTGATGACGATGGTTAGGATCTGTGGCAGTGGGACCCAGAACATATCAAGCAAACTGACCATTGGGGTTAAGGATGCTGCCAAACGCGCCATAAAGGAGGTGTACCCCATTCCGATCTGTCTGCCAAGGCAAGGGGTTGAGACCATCAACAGCAGTTTGATCCGAGCACGCAAAGCACTGGGCGAGCACAAATGAGGGCCAGAGAGGGCTGGCAGGATAAACGGCCAGAGAGCAAGAGAGATGGAGGCTGTGAACGACAGAGAGGGAATTCGGGACATAGCAGAGAACAAACAAGAGAAAACATGAAAAATAACCACTGAAGATAGCCAAAGAACGCGGGGAATCCCTGTAAAATGGGAAAAATGACATCAAAGGCAGCAGAAAGCAACAGTCAACAATAAAAACAGGGGTTCAGATGAAGAGAGAGAGAAAGGTACAGAAACAAAAAGACAAAGAAAGAAGGAGTCACTGAAAGAGAACACATGAGGGAGAGAGAATCAGCGAAATTGATTCTGTCTGAGAAAGACTGAGCCCAACTGCTTCACACTGACTCACTCACTCTCACTGTCATTGTCTCTCAGTGTCTCACTCTCACTGTGATTGTTTCTCAGTGTCTCACTCTCACTGTGATTGTTTCTCAGTGTCTCACTCTCACTGCGATTGTTTCCCATTGTCTCACTCTCACTGCGATTGTATCTCAGTGTCTCACTCTCACTGCGATTGTTTCCCATTGTCTCACTCTCACTGCGATTGTTTCTCAGTGTCTCACTCTCACTGTGATTGTTTCTCAGTGTCTCACTCTCACTGCGATTGTTTCCCATTGTCTCACTCTCACTGTGATTGTTTCTCAGTGTCTCACTCTCACTGAGATTGTTTCTCAGTGACTCACTCTCTGCCATTGTTTCTCATTGTCTCACTCTCTCTGAGATTGTTTCTCAGTGTCTCACTCTCACTGCGATTGTTTCCCATTGTCTCACTCTCACTGCGATTGTATCTCAGTGTCTCACTCTCACTGCGATTGTTTCCCATTGTCTCACTCTCACTGTGATTGTTTCTCAGTGTCTCACTCTCACTGAGATTGTTTCTCAGTGACTCACTCTCTGCCATTGTTTCTCATTGCCTCACTCTCTCTGAGATTGTATCTCAGTGTCTCACTCTCACAGTCATTGTTTCTCAGTGTCTCACTCTCACTGCGATTGTTTCTCAGTGTCTCACTCTCACTGTGATTGTTTCTCAGTGTCTCACTCTCACTGTGATTGTTTCTCAGTGTCTCACTCTCACTGCGATTGTTTCTCAGTGTCTCACTCTCACTGTGATTGTTTCTCAGTGTCTCACTCTCACTGAGATTGTTTCCCATTGTCTCACTCTCACTGTGATTGTTTCTCAGTGTCTCACTCTCACTGCGATTGTTTCTCAGTGTCTAACTCTCCTTGTGATGTATCTTAGTGTCTCACTCTCACTGCGATTGTTTCTCAGTGTCTCACTCTCACTGCGATTGTTTCTCAGTGTCTCACTCTCACTGCGATTGTTTCTCAGTGTCTCACTCTCATGCGATTGTTTCTCAGTGTCTCTCTCTCACTGCCATTGTTTCTCAGTGTCTCACTCTCATGCGATTGTTTCTCAGTGTCTCACTCTCACTGCGATTGTTTCTCAGTGTCTCACTCTCACTGCGATTGTTTCTCAGTGTCTCTCTCTCATGCGATTGTTTCTCAGAGTCTCACTCTCACTGCCATTGTTTCTCAGTGGCTCACTCTCACTGTGATTGTTTCTCAGTGTCTCACTCTCACTGCGATTGTTTCTCAGTGTCTCACTCTCACTGTGATTGTTTCTCAGTGTCTCACTCTCACTGTGATTGTATCTCAGTGTCTCACTCTCACTGAGATTGTTTCTCAGTGTCTCACTCTCACTGTGATTGTTTCTCAGTGTCTCACTCTCATGCGATTGTTTCTCAGTGTCTCACTCTCACTGCGATTGTTTCTCAGTGTCTCACTCTCACTGTGATTGTATCTCAGTGTCTCACTCTCACTGAGATTGTTTCTCAGTGTCTCACTCTCACTGTGATTGTTTCTCAGTGTCTCACTCTCATGCGATTGTTTCTCAGTGTCTCACTCTCACTGAGATTGTTTCTCATTGTCTCACTCTCACTGTGATTGTTTCTCAGTGTCTCACTCTCACTGCGATTGTTTCTCAGTGTCTCACTCTCACTGTGATTGTTTCTCAGTGTCTCACTCTCACTGTGATTGTTTCTCAGTGTCTCACTCTCACTGCGATTGTTTCTCATTGTCTCACTCTCACTGTGATTGTTTCTCAGTTTCTCACTCTCACTGCGATTGTTTCTCAGTGTCTCACTCTCACTGTGATTGTATCTCAGTGTCTCACTCTCACTGAGATTGTTTCTCAGTGTCTCACTCTCACTGTGATTGTTTCTCAGTGTCTCACTCTCACTGTGATTGTTTCTCAGTGTCTCACTCTCACTGCCATTGTTTCTCATTGTCTCACTCTCACTGCGATTGTTTCTCAGTGTCTCACTCTCCTTGAGATGTATCTCAGTGTCTCACTCTCACTGTGATTGTTTCTCAGTGTCTCACTCTCACTGCGATTGTTTCTCAGTGTCTCACTCTCACTGAGATTGTTTCTCATTGTCTCACTCTCACTGCCATTGTTTCTCAGTGTCTCACTCTCACTGTGATTGTTTCTCAGTGTCTCACTCTCATGCGATTGTTTCTCAGTGTCTCACTCTCACTGTGATTGTTTCTCAGTGTCTCACTCTCACTGTGATTGTATCTCAGTGTCTCACTCTCACTGAGATTGTTTCTCAGTGTCTCACTCTCACTGTGATTGTTTCTCAGTGTCTCACTCTCACTGCGATTGTTTCTCAGTGTCTCTCTCTCATGCGATTGTTTCTCAGAGTCTCACTCTCACTGCCATTGTTTCTCAGTGTCTCACTCTCACTGTGATTGTTTCTCAGTGTCTCACTCTCACTGCGATTGTTTCTCAGTGTCTCACTCTCACTGTGATTGTTTCTCAGTGTCTCACTCTCACTGTGATTGTATCTCAGTGTCTCACTCTCACTGAGATTGTTTCTCAGTGTCTCACTCTCACTGCGATTGTTTCTCAGTGTCTCACTCTCACTGCGATTGTTTCTCAGTGTCTCACTCTCACTGTGATTGTATCTCAGTGTCTCACTCTCACTGAGATTGTTTCTCAGTGTCTCACTCTCACTGTGATTGTTTCTCAGTGTCTCACTCTCATGCGATTGTTTCTCAGTGTCTCACTCTCACTGAGATTGTTTCTCAGTGTCTCACTCTCACTGAGATTGTTTCTCATTGTCTCACTCTCACTGAGATTGTTTCTCAGTGTCTCACTCTCACTGCGATTGTTTCTCAGTGTCTCACTCTCACTGCGATTGTTTCTCAGTGTCTCACTCACACTGCGATTGTTTCTCAGTGTCTCACTCTCACTGCGATTGTTTCTCAGTGTCTCACTCACACTGCCATTGTTTCTCAGTGTCTCACTCTCACTGTGATTGTTTCTCAGTGTCTCACTCTCACTGTGATTGTTTCTCAGTGTCTCACTCTCACTGCGATTGTTTCTCATTGTCTCACTCTCACTGTGATTGTTTCTCATTGTCTCACTCTCACTGCGATTGTTTCTCAGTGTCTCACTCTCACTGTTGCAAATGTGTTGCTGGTCAAAGCACAGCAGGTTAGGCAGCATCTCAGGAATAGAGAATTCGACGTTTCGAGCATAAGCCCTTCATCAGGAATAAGAGAGAGAGAGCCAAGCTCACTCTCACTGTGGTTGTTTCTCAGTGTCTCACTCTCACTGTGATTGTATCTCAGTGTCTCACTCTCACTGAGATTGTTTCTCAGTGTCTCACTCTCACTGTGATTGTTTCTCAGTGTCTCACTCTCACTGAGATTGTTTCTCAGTGTCTCACTCTCACTGTGATTGTTTCTCAGTGTCTCACTCTCACTGCCATTGTTTCTCATTGTCTCACTCTCACTGCGATTGTTTCTCAGTGTCTCACTCTCACTGCGATTGTTTCTCAGTGTCTCACTCTCACTGCCATTGTTTCTCAGTGTCTCACTCTCACTGTGATTGTTTCTCAGTGTCTCACTCTCACTGCCATTGTTTCTCATTGTCTCACTCTCACTGCGATTGTTTCTCAGTGTCTCACTCTCACTGTGATTGTTTCTCATTGTCTCACTCTCACTGTGATTGTTTCTCAGTGTCTCACTCTCACTGCGATTGTTTCTCAGTGTCTCACTCTCACTGTTGCAAATGTGTTGCTGGTCAAAGCACAGCAGATTAGGCAGCATCTCAGGAATAGAGAATTCGACGTTTCGAGCATAAGCCCTTCATCAGGAATAAGAGAGAGAGAGCCAAGCTCACTCTCACTGTGATTGTTTCTCAGTGTCTCACTCTCACTGTGATTGTATCTCAGTGTCTCACTCTCACTGAGATTGTTTCTCAGTGTCTCACTCTCACTGTGATTGTTTCTCAGTGTCTCACTCTCACTGAGATTGTTTCTCAGTGTCTCACTCTCACTGTGATTGTTTCTCAGTGTCTCACTCTCACTGCCATTGTTTCTCATTGTCTCACTCTCACTGCGATTGTTTCTCAGTGTCTCTCTCTCCTTGAGATGTATCTCAGTGTCTCACTCTCACTGTGATTGTTTCTCAGTGTCTCACTCTCACTGCGATTGTTTCTCAGTGTCTCACTCTCACTGAGATTGTTTCTCATTGTCTCACTCTCACTGTGATTGTTTCTCAGTGTCTCACTCTCACTGCGATTGTTTCTCAGTGTCTCACTCTCACTGCCATTGTTTCTCAGTGTCTCACTCTCACTGAGATTGTTTCTCAGTGTCTCACTCTCACTGTGATTGTTTCTCAGTGTCTCACTCTCACTGCCATTGTTTCTCATTGTCTCACTCTCACTGTGATTGTTTCTCAGTGTCTCACTCTCACTGCGATTGTTTCACATTGTCTCACTCTCACTGTGATTGTTTCTCAGTGTCTCACTCTCACTGTGATTGTTTCTCAGTGTCTCACTCTCACTGCGATTGTTTCTCATTGTCTCACTCTCACTGTGATTGTTTCTCAGTGTCTCACTCTCACTGTGATTGTATCTCAGTGTCTCACTCTCACTGAGATTGTTTCTCAGTGTCTCACTCTCACTGTGATTGTTTCTCAGTGTCTCACTCTCATGCGATTGTTTCTCAGTGTCTCACTCTCACTGCGATTGTTTCTCAGTGTCTCACTCTCACTGCGATTGTTTCTCAGCGTCTCACTCTCACTGCGATTGTATCTCAGTGTCTCACTCTCATGCGATTGTTTCTCAGTGTCTCTCTCTCACTGCCATTGTTTCTCAGTGTCTCACTCTCACTGCGATTGTTTCTCAGTGTCTCACTCTCATGCGATTGTTTCTCAGTGTCTCACTCTCACTGCGATTGTTTCTCAGTGTCTCACTCTCACTGTGATTGTTTCTCAGTGTCTCACTCTCACTGCGATTGTATCTCAGTGTCTCACTCTCTCTGTGATTGTTTCTCAGTGTCCCACTCTCACTGTGATTGTTTCTCAGTGTCTCACTCTCACTGAGATTGTTTCTCAGTGTCTCACTCTCACTGAAATTGTTTCTCAGTGTCTCACTCTCATGCGATTGTTTCTCAGTGTCTCACTCTCACTGCGATTGTTTCTCAGTGTCTCACTCTCACTGAGATTGTTTCTCAGTGTCTCACTCTCATGCGATTGTTTCTCAGTGTCTCACTCTCACTGCCATTGTTTCTCAGTGTCTCACTCTCACTGTGATTGTTTCTCAGTGTCTCACTCTCACTGCAATTGTTTCTCATTGTCTCACTCTCACTGTGATTGTTTCTCAGTGTCTCACTCTCACTGTGATTGTATCTCAGTGTCTCACTCTCACTGAGATTGTTTCTCAGTGTCTCACTCTCACTGTGATTGTTTCTCAGTGTCTCACTCTCATGCGATTGTTTCTCAGTGTCTCACTCTCACTGCGATTGTTTCTCAGTGTCTCACTCTCACTGTGATTATATCTCAGTGTCTCACTCTCACTGAGATTGTTTCTCAGTGTCTCACTCTCACTGTGATTGTTTCTCAGTGTCTCACTCTCACTGCGATTGTTTCTCAGTGTCTCACTCTCACTGAGATTGTTTCTCAGTGTCTCACTCTCATGCGATTGTTTCTCAGTGTCTCACTCTCACTGCGATTGTTTCTCAGTGTCTCACTCTCACTGTGATTGTATCTCAGTGTCTCACTCTCACTGAGATTGTTTCTCAGTGTCTCACTCTCACTGTGATTGTTTCTCAGTGTCTCACTCTCATGCGATTGTTTCTCAGTGTCTCACTCTCACTGAGATTGTTTCTCAGTGTCTCACTCTCACTGAGATTGTTTCTCATTGTCTCACTCTCACTGTGATTGTTTCTCAGTGTCTCGTTCTCACTGCGATTGTTTCTCAGTGTCTCACTCTCACTGCGATTGTTTCTCAGTGTCTCACTCACACTGCCATTGTTTCTCAGTGTCTCACTCTCACTGTGATTGTTTCTCAGTGTCTCACTCTCATGCGATTGTTTCTCATTGTCTCACTCTCACTGCGATTGTTTCTCATTGTCTCACTCTCACTGCGATTGTTTCTCAGTGTCTCACTCTCACTGTGATTGTTTCTCAGTGTCTCACTCTCACTGCGATTGTATCTCAGTGTTTCACTCTCTCTGTGATTGTTTCTCAGTGTCCCACTCTCACTGTGATTGTTTCTCAGTGTCTCACTCTCACTGCGATTGTTTCTCAGTGTCTCACTCTCACTGAAATTGTTTCTCAGTGTCTCACTCTCACTGTGATTGGTTCTCAGTGTCTCACTCTCACTGCGATTGTTTCTCAGTGTCTCACTCTCACTGAAATTGTTTCTCAGTGTCTCACTCTCACTGTGATTGGTTCTCAGTGTCTCACTCTCACTGTGATTGTTTCTCAGTGTCTCACTCTCACTGCCATTGTTTCTCAGTGTCTCACTCTCACTGAAATTGTTTCTCAGTGTCTCACTCTCACTGTGATTGTTTCTCAGTGTCTCACTCTCACTGTGATTGTTTCTCAGTGTCTCACTCTCACTGTGATTGTATCTCAGTGTCTCACTCTCACTGAGATTGTTTCTCAGTGTCTCACTCTCACTGTGATTGTTTCTCAGTGTCTCACTCTCATGCGATTGTTTCTCAGTGTCTCACTCTCACTGAGATTGTTTCTCAGTGTCTCACTCTCACTGAGATTGTTTCTCATTGTCTCACTCTCACTGAGATTGTTTCTCAGTGTCTCACTCTCACTGCGATTGTTTCTCAGTGTCTCACTCTCACTGCGATTGTTTCTCAGTGTCTCACTCACACTGCGATTGTTTCTCAGTGTCTCACTCTCACTGCGATTGTTTCTCAGTGTCTCACTCACACTGCCATTGTTTCTCAGTGTCTCACTCTCACTGTGATTGTTTCTCAGTGTCTCACTCTCACTGTGATTGTTTCTCAGTGTCTCACTCTCACTGCGATTGTTTCTCATTGTCTCACTCTCACTGTGATTGTTTCTCATTGTCTCACTCTCACTGCGATTGTTTCTCAGTGTCTCACTCTCACTGTTGCAAATGTGTTGCTGGTCAAAGCACAGCAGGTTAGGCAGCATCTCAGGAATAGAGAATTCGACGTTTCGAGCATAAGCCCTTCATCAGGAATAAGAGAGAGAGAGCCAAGCTCACTCTCACTGTGGTTGTTTCTCAGTGTCTCACTCTCACTGTGATTGTATCTCAGTGTCTCACTCTCACTGAGATTGTTTCTCAGTGTCTCACTCTCACTGTGATTGTTTCTCAGTGTCTCACTCTCACTGAGATTGTTTCTCAGTGTCTCACTCTCACTGTGATTGTTTCTCAGTGTCTCACTCTCACTGCCATTGTTTCTCATTGTCTCACTCTCACTGCGATTGTTTCTCAGTGTCTCACTCTCACTGCGATTGTTTCTCAGTGTCTCACTCTCACTGCCATTGTTTCTCAGTGTCTCACTCTCACTGTGATTGTTTCTCAGTGTCTCACTCTCACTGCCATTGTTTCTCATTGTCTCACTCTCACTGCGATTGTTTCTCAGTGTCTCACTCTCACTGTGATTGTTTCTCATTGTCTCACTCTCACTGTGATTGTTTCTCAGTGTCTCACTCTCACTGCGATTGTTTCTCAGTGTCTCACTCTCACTGTTGCAAATGTGTTGCTGGTCAAAGCACAGCAGATTAGGCAGCATCTCAGGAATAGAGAATTCGACGTTTCGAGCATAAGCCCTTCATCAGGAATAAGAGAGAGAGAGCCAAGCTCACTCTCACTGTGATTGTTTCTCAGTGTCTCACTCTCACTGTGATTGTATCTCAGTGTCTCACTCTCACTGAGATTGTTTCTCAGTGTCTCACTCTCACTGTGATTGTTTCTCAGTGTCTCACTCTCACTGAGATTGTTTCTCAGTGTCTCACTCTCACTGTGATTGTTTCTCAGTGTCTCACTCTCACTGCCATTGTTTCTCATTGTCTCACTCTCACTGCGATTGTTTCTCAGTGTCTCTCTCTCCTTGAGATGTATCTCAGTGTCTCACTCTCACTGTGATTGTTTCTCAGTGTCTCACTCTCACTGCGATTGTTTCTCAGTGTCTCACTCTCACTGAGATTGTTTCTCATTGTCTCACTCTCACTGTGATTGTTTCTCAGTGTCTCACTCTCACTGCGATTGTTTCTCAGTGTCTCACTCTCACTGCCATTGTTTCTCAGTGTCTCACTCTCACTGAGATTGTTTCTCAGTGTCTCACTCTCACTGTGATTGTTTCTCAGTGTCTCACTCTCACTGCCATTGTTTCTCATTGTCTCACTCTCACTGTGATTGTTTCTCAGTGTCTCACTCTCACTGCGATTGTTTCACATTGTCTCACTCTCACTGTGATTGTTTCTCAGTGTCTCACTCTCACTGTGATTGTTTCTCAGTGTCTCACTCTCACTGCGATTGTTTCTCATTGTCTCACTCTCACTGTGATTGTTTCTCAGTGTCTCACTCTCACTGTGATTGTATCTCAGTGTCTCACTCTCACTGAGATTGTTTCTCAGTGTCTCACTCTCACTGTGATTGTTTCTCAGTGTCTCACTCTCATGCGATTGTTTCTCAGTGTCTCACTCTCACTGCGATTGTTTCTCAGTGTCTCACTCTCACTGCGATTGTTTCTCAGCGTCTCACTCTCACTGCGATTGTATCTCAGTGTCTCACTCTCATGCGATTGTTTCTCAGTGTCTCTCTCTCACTGCCATTGTTTCTCAGTGTCTCACTCTCACTGCGATTGTTTCTCAGTGTCTCACTCTCATGCGATTGTTTCTCAGTGTCTCACTCTCACTGCGATTGTTTCTCAGTGTCTCACTCTCACTGTGATTGTTTCTCAGTGTCTCACTCTCACTGCGATTGTATCTCAGTGTCTCACTCTCTCTGTGATTGTTTCTCAGTGTCCCACTCTCACTGTGATTGTTTCTCAGTGTCTCACTCTCACTGAGATTGTTTCTCAGTGTCTCACTCTCACTGAAATTGTTTCTCAGTGTCTCACTCTCATGCGATTGTTTCTCAGTGTCTCACTCTCACTGCGATTGTTTCTCAGTGTCTCACTCTCACTGAGATTGTTTCTCAGTGTCTCACTCTCATGCGATTGTTTCTCAGTGTCTCACTCTCACTGCCATTGTTTCTCAGTGTCTCACTCTCACTGTGATTGTTTCTCAGTGTCTCACTCTCACTGCAATTGTTTCTCATTGTCTCACTCTCACTGTGATTGTTTCTCAGTGTCTCACTCTCACTGTGATTGTATCTCAGTGTCTCACTCTCACTGAGATTGTTTCTCAGTGTCTCACTCTCACTGTGATTGTTTCTCAGTGTCTCACTCTCATGCGATTGTTTCTCAGTGTCTCACTCTCACTGCGATTGTTTCTCAGTGTCTCACTCTCACTGTGATTATATCTCAGTGTCTCACTCTCACTGAGATTGTTTCTCAGTGTCTCACTCTCACTGTGATTGTTTCTCAGTGTCTCACTCTCACTGCGATTGTTTCTCAGTGTCTCACTCTCACTGAGATTGTTTCTCAGTGTCTCACTCTCATGCGATTGTTTCTCAGTGTCTCACTCTCACTGCGATTGTTTCTCAGTGTCTCACTCTCACTGTGATTGTATCTCAGTGTCTCACTCTCACTGAGATTGTTTCTCAGTGTCTCACTCTCACTGTGATTGTTTCTCAGTGTCTCACTCTCATGCGATTGTTTCTCAGTGTCTCACTCTCACTGAGATTGTTTCTCAGTGTCTCACTCTCACTGAGATTGTTTCTCATTGTCTCACTCTCACTGTGATTGTTTCTCAGTGTCTCGTTCTCACTGCGATTGTTTCTCAGTGTCTCACTCTCACTGCGATTGTTTCTCAGTGTCTCACTCACACTGCCATTGTTTCTCAGTGTCTCACTCTCACTGTGATTGTTTCTCAGTGTCTCACTCTCATGCGATTGTTTCTCATTGTCTCACTCTCACTGCGATTGTTTCTCATTGTCTCACTCTCACTGCGATTGTTTCTCAGTGTCTCACTCTCACTGTGATTGTTTCTCAGTGTCTCACTCTCACTGCGATTGTATCTCAGTGTTTCACTCTCTCTGTGATTGTTTCTCAGTGTCCCACTCTCACTGTGATTGTTTCTCAGTGTCTCACTCTCACTGCGATTGTGTCTCAGTGTCTCACTCTCACTGAAATTGTTTCTCAGTGTCTCACTCTCACTGTGATTGGTTCTCAGTGTCTCACTCTCACTGCGATTGTTTCTCAGTGTCTCACTCTCACTGAAATTGTTTCTCAGTGTCTCACTCTCACTGTGATTGGTTCTCAGTGTCTCACTCTCACTGTGATTGTTTCTCAGTGTCTCACTCTCACTGCCATTGTTTCTCAGTGTCTCACTCTCACTGAAATTGTTTCTCAGTGTCTCACTCTCACTGTGATTGTTTCTCAGTGTCTCACTCTCACTGTGATTGTTTCTCAGTGTCTCACTCTCACTGCCATTGTTTCTCAGTGTCTCACTCTCTCTCACTCTGACTGTATCTCAGTGACTGCAGTTAATTTACTGTTTCTCTGTTGAATCGTTATTTGTTTTCCCTCGCCTTCTTACCTGACAGCTGTTGGGAAGAGCTCTAACGTGTACAGAAATGCTGTCGTGAATGCAGCTTCCGAGCTTCCCTTGGCAATGATTGTGATTCCCAGTTTCAGGTTTGGCTGGTCTGCCAATGGAAAACAGGTAGACAGAGAGTCCAGCAGTGTCCACTCGATAATGTTTAGTTGGGGGAGGGAGGATTACAAATCTAATTGGCTGGAACTGATGCACCGAAATTGGGAACAGATGTTCTCAGGGAAATGTATGAGAGAAATGTGGAGGTTGTTTAGAGAGCACTTGCTGATAGAGCTGGATAGGTTTGTCCCACTGAGGTAAGGGAGGGATGGGAGGGTGAAGGGACCTTGGCTAACAAGGGATGTGGAACATCTAGTCAAGAGGGAGAAGGAAGCTTACTTCAGGTTGAGGAGGCAAGGATCAGACAGGTCGCTAGAGGGTTACAAGGTAGTCAGGAAGGAACTGAAGAATAAACATAGCAGAGCTAGAAGGTGGTATGAAAAAGCTTTGGTGAGTAGGATTAAGGAAAACCCCAAGGCATTCTACACATACATGAGGA